>NC_142472.1:38536521-38844230 GCF_049115385.1 Moschus berezovskii
TGAATTTCACATGGAAAGAGTAAAGCAGGACCTTTTACTGGCCTCTAACTCGCCATAGTCACCGGCCCTCATTCACTGGTTTAAGCTGCTCCCTCTCCTGTTGACTACCTGGGAGCACTGTGGTCTCCACTCTCTACCTAGGGCCCCTGGGGTCCAGAGAAGCCTCCCTGTCCCCCCAGATCTACAGATAAGGAGGTTCAGCATGGTCAGCGTCTACACCAAAGCAGAGATGAGATGAGACTTCTTTTTTTTCTTTGATTTTTAAACGAGCATCTTCCTTTGTTTTTCTTCCTTTATTTGTATATTATTTATTTATTTTTGTCTGCCCTGGGTCTTTGTTGCTGTGCATGGGCTTTCTCTATTCCGGCAAGTGGCAGTTTCTCTTCATTGCAGTACTCGGGCTTCTCATTGCAGTGGCTTCTCTTGTTGTGAAGTATGGACTCTAGACGGCATGTGGGCTCAGTAGTTGCAGTATGTGGAATCTTTTCAGAGCAGGGATCGAACCCATGTCCCCTGCATTGGCAGACAAAGTCTTAACCACTGGACCACCAGGGAAGTCCCAAGATGAGACTTCTAGTAGAGCTTTAGTTTCTTCATCGTAATCTGAAAGAGTGGCTAAAGATCACTATATCTTTCTCTTTTTTTGGCCAGGCCATGTGGGGATCTTAGTTCCTAGATCAGGGATTGAACCATTGCCCCCTGCAGTGGAAGCAGAGTCTTAAGTACTGGACCACCAGGGAAGTCCTCTATGATATCTTCAAGCTCTGAAACTGTATGACACTGTAATATCCTTAGTGATGTTTCACATGAAACAACTGCAATTCCAATTCCCTTTTGCAATTGGGAAACAAATATGGGGAAGCCACACTTTTTGACATTTGCGGTCACTGCTCTTATACAAAAAAACTGGACATAGGAAGGTTGTCGTGGCTCTACAAAATCTAGGACATGCTAACATCAACATAGTGCATGTATGTAGGACTCTAGGGGGTAACCTAGATTTGAACAATATCACAATCATCTTTCTGCATCTTTAGATCCTTGGAAAGCTCAGAATACTTTTAAAGGCAGTTTAAGTGAAATGAAGTCACTCAGTCGTGTCTGACTCTTTGCAACCCCATGGACTGTAGCCTACCAGGCTTCTCAGCCCATGGGATTTTCCAGGCAAGAGTACTGGAGTGGGTTGCCATTTCCTTCTCTAGGGGATCTTCCCGACCCGGGGATTGAACCCAGGTTTCCTGCATTGTAGGCAGATGCTTTACCCTCTTTAACATAATTAGTAAGAAATGTTTGCTTTTTCATCGTGGAATTTATTTTCTAAATTAATTTTCATTGGAGTACAATTTATTTGCAATGTGTTAGTTTCTGCTGTACAGTCAAATGAATCAGTTTATATATAAATATATATGCATATCCATACTTTTAAAGATTATTTTCAAGATTTAGGTCATTGCAGAGTATTGAGTAGAGTTCCTTGTGCTATACAATAGGTTCATCATGGAATTTAAAACTTGCAGTATGTTACCAAGTGCTGGGCTCTGTTAAGAGTACATCTCCAAAATCATACTCTACATTATAGAAGAAAGTTGAGCATATTTAAAATATCATTTTCCTGCCTTAAAGAAAAAAAAACTGCACTTACATTCCAGAGAAGATGAGGAAAAGATTCTTCCTTTTTCAGACAGCCATTTAATATCTGGAATAACTTACTGCATTGGAAGAAAAGCACATCATTAGGATGACAATTATGACTGGGGAAAAAGTATGACTTGTCTTTCATAGTTATCAATATAGAATAAATATAAAATAAATGTCATCCAAATTCTCTAGTTTTATGATCATTCCATTTGAGGAAATTTGCTAAAAGGCTGTTGTCCCCTTCCGGAATGCTGTCTTTCAGCCACTCTGCCTAGGACCATATTTCGTAAATAGCTCCAATGTTACTTTTTTCATTGAACCTTTCCCAATTTATCTCTCACACATTGGTTCATTATTCTGTGAACTTCTATTACACCAAACTCAGTACCAGGTTATTTAGCAGTACACTGTTTTTTTAACTTTCATTAATTCATCTTATAAACTCAATTATAAATCTGAAATTCAGGATTGAATCTTCTGCTTCTTTGTATAACTCATAACACCTCACACAGGGCTTAGCAATGGAAGGAATGCAATAAGAATATTTGACTGACTCAGGCAGAAGGCCATATTGACACATACAGGCTAAGACATATATGTATTTTGCCATAATATGGCTCAACTAATACCAGACCAATTTAGCCTGAGGAAGAAGAGGAAGAGATGGAAACTTAAAATTCCTTATCAGCTAAACAGCTGGCAAAATAGTGTATTTTTCTTTTGTTTCCAAAGAGCTCTTATACTGCTTCTTTTTTTTTTTTTTCGTGGAAATTACTTTTATTTAAGTAATATAATAATATTGATTATATTGCTTGCATTCGATTAGGGAATGGCAGTTCAAAGACTATATCTTTGTTGTCATGTATATTAGTTTGCTAGAATTTGTATATTATATTTGCTGGGTACTTTGCCATACAAAGGACCACATGTTGGGAGGCTTCAACATGGAAATTCATTTTCTACAGTTCTGGAGGCTAGAAGTCTAAGATCGAGGTGGTAGCAGGATTGGTTTCCTCTAGGTCTCTTTCCTTGGTTTATACATGTTTGTCTCCTCTGTTTGTATCTATGTCCTCATTTCTTCTCAAGAGGACACCCATCAGACGGATTAGAGCCCTTCCTGTATTCAGTTCAGTTCAGTTCAGTTCAGTTCAGTCGCTCAGTCGTGTCCGACTCTTAGTGACCCCATGAACCACAACACGAAAGGCCTCCCTGTCCATTACCAACTCCCGGAGTTCACTCAAACTCATGTCCATCAAGTCGGTGATGCCATCCAGCCATCTCATTCTCTGTCGTCCCCTTCTCCTTCATCCTGTATTACCTCCTCTTAACATAATCACAGTCAAAGGCTTTGGCATAGTCAATGAAGCAGAAATAGATGTTTCTCTGGAACTCTCTTGCTTTCTCCATGATCCAGCGGATGTTGGCAATTTGATCTCTGGCGCTTCTAACTTTTCTAAAACCTGCTTGAACATCTGGAAGTTCACGGTTCACATATTGCTGAAGCCGGGCTTGGAGAATTTTGAGCATGACTTTACTAG
Organism: Moschus berezovskii; assembly: GCF_049115385.1. Classification (NCBI taxonomy): domain Eukaryota; kingdom Metazoa; phylum Chordata; class Mammalia; order Artiodactyla; family Moschidae; genus Moschus; species Moschus berezovskii. The sequence goes on from NC_142472.1 coordinate 38,539,698, forward strand.
CATGTGAGATGAGTGCAATTGTGGGGTAGTTTGAGCATTCTTTGGCATTGCCTTTCTTTGGGATTGGAATGAAGACTGACCTTTTTTTTTTTTTTTTGTAATTAATTTATTTTTTATTGGAGGCAAATTATTTTACAATATTATATTGGTTGGTTTTGTCATACATTGATATGAATTTGCCCCGGGTTTACATAAGTTCCCCCTCCTGAACCCCCCTCCTGAACCCCCCTCCCACCTCCCTCCTCCCTTTATCCTCCCTCTGGGTCATCCCTGCATGCCAGCCCCGAGCATCCTATAACATGTATTGACCCTGAACTAGTGATTCGTTTCACATATGACAACATACGTGTTTCAATGCCATTCTCCCAAATCATCCCACCCTCACCCTCTCCCATAGAGTCCCAAAGACTGTTCTATACATCTGTGTCTCTTTTGCTGTCTCGTATACAGGGTTATCATTTGAATCTTTCTAAATTCCATATATATGTGTTAGTATACTGTATTGGTGTTTTTCTTTCTGGCTTACTTCACTCTGTATAATAGGCTCCAGTTTCATCCACCTCATTAGAACTGATTCAAATGTATTCTTTTTAATGGCTGAATAATACTCCATTGTGTATATACTGCTTCTTAAGCTAGCCAAGACCTGCTCAGAAACCTTAGGTTCATTTTGGAAGCTTTAAGTTTGTTTGTAGGTCTCCAGGTCACTGTTGAAATGTGTTTTTAGCCTAGATCTAAATATTGAGTTCCTCTTCTGGTCCCAGTTAATGATCGGGACAGAGGGCAGGAGAAGTAACAAGCATTAAGAATTTCTTAAAAATGTTTTAAGCTAAGAGGACCTGCTGGTACTACTGTGGACTTTCTGGCTTGACCCATTCCTAAAGCTTTAAATTTATTTTAGTTGGAGGATAATTGTTTTACAAAGTTGTGCTGGTTTCTGCTGTACAACAATGTGAATCAGCTATATATGTATATATTTATATATCCATGTGTGTGTGTGTGTGTGTGTGTATGGGCTTCTCTGGTGGCTCGGACTGTAAAGAATCTGCCTGCAGTGTTGGAGACCTGTGTTCGATCCCTAGGTGGGGAATATCTCCTGGAGGAGGGCATGGCAACCCACTCCAGTATTCTTGCCTAGAGAATCCCATGGACAGAGGAGCCTGGTGGGCTATGGTCCATAGGGTCACAAAGAGTCAGACAGGACTGAAGCAACTTAGCATGCAGTTGTGCAGTGCATATATGTCAAACTTTAAAGGAGTCACTGTGGAAACCAGAGACCAGGCTGTAGCCAGTGAGACAAATTCAGGAACATCTGAAAAAATAAAGGGGTTTTGGTAGCCTTCTAGAATCTAGGCTGAGGCTAGAGTGCTCTGATAAGCTAGATTCCCTCCTCAAATGGACCTTCCATGTAAAAAGGCTATATGTTAAGACACTGCTGAGGTACCAAGACAGTCTAGGAAATGATATATGCCTGTAACTGTATATGAGCTCCTGAAAGTCATGCAGATAAGACAGATTGCATTTTTCTATGATGAGTTGTCTAGTATTTACTGATATTTAAAAAATATTGCATTGGGAGATGCTATGAAAAAAACTGTTGTCATTATTGTATTGTAAACCCATTCCTAAAATTATTACCATGTGCCTATTTCATTTTACTTCATGTGCCATCACTTATGGCAAATAGAATAGGAAAAAGTGGAAGCAGTGACAGACTTTATTTTCTTGGTCTCCAAAATCACTGCTGACAGTGACTGCAGCCATGAAATTAAAAGATGCTTGCTCCTTGGAAGGAAAGCTATGACAAACCTAAGCAGTGTATCAAAAAACAAAAACATCATTTTGCCGTCAAAGGTCCACATAATCCATATGGCTATGGTTTTTCCAATAGTCATGTACAGATGTGAGAGTTGGACTGTAAAGAAGGCTGAGCACTGAAGAATTGATGTTTTAGAACCTGGTGTTGGAGAAGACTTTTGAGAATCCCTTGGACTGCAAGGAGATCAAACTAGTCAATCCTGAATATTCATTGGAAGGACTGATGCTAAAGATGAAGCTCTGATACTTTGGCCACCCTTTGCAGAGAGCTGACTCATTGAAAAAGACCCTGATGCTGGGAAAGATCAAAGGCAACAAAGAAGGGGACGACAGAGGATGAAATGGTTGGATAACATTACTGACTCAATGGACATGAGTTTGAGTGAACTCCAGGAGATACTGAAGGACAGGGAAGCTTGGCGTGTTGCAGTCCATGGGATCACCAAGAGTTGGATGTGACTTAGCGATTGGACAGCAAACAGAAATTTCAATTTACTACCATATTATCTGGCCTTTATAAACATGAAACATGAAAATTATTTCAGCCATTCATCTCATACAGCACTGCTTTCAGTAAGATCATCTTTGTGTTTTCAATGTAAATGATTCAAACCAGAAAAGATCTTTCTTTCAGAAGATTTCCAGATAGTACTAGTAGTTTGTTCCTTTTCATGTTTTATACATGAGCCTGCTGCATAAAATTTTTTTCTGTCAACTGAACAAGTTCAATAGGAAATTAAAGACTTATTTTTCTTTTGAGAGAAAACTGTATGACAGTTTTTTATAAATAAATACGCAAATGCACTTCCCATTGCCAAGATTTTTCCAAAGAAAGCTTCAGTTTGCTCAAACAATAGGCTAACTCCTGAATCTTCCAGCTACAGGAACTTGTGGTCTTTGGTAAATATTAGCAGAACAGGCCTATTCACAAAGGCTACACACCTGACCATCTGATCTCAGACACAATGTACTCTCAACACTTCTGGGAAAGGCCAATCTGAATTTTTTTATCGGTTGGACACAATGAGAATGAACAGAGGTTCTGTTTGTGTGTTAAAATTTCTACCAGAAACTAGTTTAGCAAACTCTATTCATTAGCAATGCACAGTGGAAAACAACTGAGAAGGAAAGAAATTGAAATTTTTCATATGCATTCATACTATAAGTAGATAATTATTACTGTAATCATTGATTTTATCTACTTTGCCAGAATGTTTCCCTAAAAGGCTAATTGTATCCGACTCTTTGGCCATGTATTTATCAATGAAGGCTAATTAATTTTCTCTTTAATACTGAAAAACACACTGTATCTCTTGTAATATTTTCAGTTTGTTTCTCGTATTTATGTGTGAGTGATTGGCTAATGTATTTGTCTAATGTATACTAAAATCTTTAATATTCATCATCAGAAAGGAGCAAGAATACGTACTGAATGAATTCCAAAGGACAAATTATGGTGATTGCAAAGATTTGACCAATCTTTTTCTGTTCTATGTTTTGAAATGCAACTGAGAGCTATTACCAATCTTTTATGCCAGCTATAGTGAAGATAAGGGATAGTATTTCTTAAGGATCTACCCAGCAGAATGAGAGCAGATTGCTTTATAGAGTATACATAAATTTGTGTCTTCGCTGTCCAGTAGGTTTCACATGAATATCTTTATATTTTATTATTTCTCTTAGCCATATATACTTTCTACCATTCACATTTATCATTTATGAGCATATCTCTCTTTATTTGTAAAATGAAGATAGCAACGAGGAGTGACTCTTTGGCAAAGAAATAAACCTGATGAAAGTTTGACTGGCAGGCTTGTTCAGATACACTCTCAGTATGTTACAAATTCAAATGACATTTTCTGCATATGTCCAACATTTGCAAAAACCATAACATCCAGACTTGTTCATGATTTTTCTTTGGGCTATCCACATAAGAAAACAAGTGTAACTTCCAGACAGTAAGGCTGAAAGCACTGTAAGGAAATGTGATTCAGGTCAATGAGGTAATTGAGGAAATGTCATGACAACCAAAATTAAAATGAGCAGTCTCACATTTGCATGTGCCAGCTGCTCCTCAGGAAATCTTTCTGACTTCTTTTTGTTCCTTTTAGGCTGGATAATGTGGCTGCAAATTACATCCAACTGAAAGGGAATTGACTCACCCTCAGCAGATATCCTTGGAGTGGACAAACCCTGGAAGGATGACTTTCAAAGGAATAAACTCAGAACCAAGCAAAATATCCACAGGCAAACAAACATATACTCCTACAATTTTATTAATTTTTCTCTCCTGTTTCTGCTGTGATGATGCCGGGAGATCATTTTAAAACTTTCAAAATAAAAATTTCCTTTCAATCTTATACCATTTGAAGTTGTCTCATGACTCACTTGTACACAGTCCTGTGCAAGATGGTTCTTAGGACCTTGGCTTCTTCCTAGTGAGACTCGAATGTTCCCCAGGAGGACAGTTGTGCAACTGGAAGGAACCTTTCTCTCCATTAGGTCATGGGCTTTACAGACTTGAAAAGTAGGTGCTTAATACCATCATGAGCCCTTCTACTGAGTCTTCTATAAAAATAATACATAGAAATGGACATGGTGTCCTTTGTCTGTATGTCTATGCTCCTGTGCTTAACAGATAAGGAGGGCAACTGCAGTGAGCTCTCTATTCCCTGTGTTTTAGGGACTGAGCAATGGGCATTATCCTCTAGAAGATGTTTATACACGTGACTTTCTAGGTGAACCCCTAGGACTCACAGTGACATGGGAATTGCTTTATTCCATCAATTGTTGGCATCTCCTGTGGTCATTCATCAGTTCAAAACAAATTAAGTTGCCACACAGTTGACACAGTTTCCTACTTGACTGCAGTAATTGCTGAGCCAAGCAGAGTGGATTGGCCTCTTTACCATCTTGGTGGCACAAAGCCTTACAAAAGTGTTAACAACTTTTCACTAATGTAAAAAATGTTTTAAAAGATACTTGCTCTGTTCAGGACACTTGTGCATTCATTCTAGAATGTAAAAGCATATAAAAATAAATGATTCCTCTAAAGATAATCTTCCATTTTTAAAAATGTAAGACAGTGATTTCAAGTCAGAAATGGAAAATTGCCCTGAAAGTGCTAAGGAAAGTTACTGTTGGTTACCAGTGTAATAAAACTATTTGTCAAGTTATCAGCGTAATAAATTCTCACTCTATGAAGGTGGCACAGTGGTAAAGAATCTGCTCGCCAAAGCAGGAGTCTCAGGAGATACAGGTTTGATCCCTAGGTTGGGAAGATCCTTGGAGGAGGAAATGGCAACCCACTCCAGTATTCTTGCCTGGAAAATCCTTGAACAGAGAAGCTAGCCAGGCTATTGTACCTGGGGTTGCAAAGAGTTGGGCACAACTTAGCGCCTGGGCACTATGAAGGTACCTTTCTCAACAGGTCAGAACTTGCAATTCTATGTTGTAAACTTTTAAATACAAAGGAAAGCATAAGTTTATTTATTGGCATTCAGACTTTAGAGATCTGACAGCGCTGAGGACTTTAAAAGATACTGAATCAATTGCTATGAAAGAAAACACTCTTGACAATTTAATTCGTATAGTATTACAACTGAAGAGACTCTTTGGTGATTTATGAAGGGCATGTTTATGTGTTGGGTTTGGGAATTTTTGCGTGAAAGGTGAATTTGTGCTCAGAATGTTTGCATCTTCAAAGACCTGTGAGTTTGACGGTACATGTGGCCTTTGATTTGGAACCATATGAAAGAAACACATTCCTTAAGAATGTGACCTAACTTTCAATTTACTTTGATACACTGATTTACTGTTTTAAGTTACTTTATAATGTACTATGTATATATGTCTGCTTTGGACTCATCCATCTCCATGCTTTAGAAGTTCCTAGAGAGTTGAGATTATTGTCATGTAACTGTCACAATGAGTAGACACCAAAGGCAACCAGGCTTTTAAGTTTTTCCATTGCTTCATTCAATGATATCTCCTTAATTCCATTTGATCTCAAATGTAGTGTAAACTGAATAAAGACTGAATAAATCAAGACAAACTTACCAAAGGTGATGCTTCTGAAATAGCTACTTAGTTCATCCTCTTTAAAGAAAAAAAGAAAATTCCAAACAAGAGAGAAAACATGATCCTTAACATCAAGAAGTGCAATCTAGTTGGAGAAGATGTGTATTAAATACATCTGATTCATCTAGAGACTAATTACAAAGCAGTCTATGAGCTAGCATGAGATTGTTTAGCATGCATTGAGTGTGCAGTTGTTAAAGATCTGGTGAGCAGATATCCATGAGCCCTGGGCAAATGGTGAGTTTTTGAGTCTTCTCCAGCCCCCTCCCTTCCATTTCAACACTCTTCTTACCTGGCAACTTGCTTTCCAAGAGTCCCATGACTCATTGAACCAATACAAAGAAGACTTATGAGATCTAAGACTTTTCACTGTATCAGTTTTGGAACCTGGAACCAAAATGTGTTTTGTCTCTTCTAGAACCAAAGTATCAACTGTGACATAATAACATAAAACAAAAGGAGAAGATGACTTTGACAGATCAGATACTTTTCAATGCCTTTCAAATCACTGCATGTCACCAACTTTCTTTCCTGACTACAGGGTCTATCTGTAGTCAGCAGAGTTCTGAGAACAGAGAAAGGCAAGAGGCATCTTTCTCAAGAACTGTATTTGTCTATGAGATGTAAAAAATACCTTGGCCTTCAGAGAACTGGTGAGGCAAGAGGGCACAAAATTTACATGGGTACCAAAAAACTCAGCAACCCAGATAGAAAAAATTTTATTGCAGTATTTATTTTTTTTAATTTTTTTTCATTTCACATATGATAATATACATGTTTCAGTGCCATTCTCCCAAATCATCCCACCCTCACCCTCTCCCACAGAGTCCAAAAGACTGTTCTATACACCTGGGTCTCTTTTGCTGTCTTGTATACAGGGTTATCGTTATCATCTTTCTAAATTCCATATATATGCGTTAGTATGTCACCCTGCTTATTTAACTTATATGCAGAGTACATCATGAGGAACGCTGGGCTGGAAGAAGCACAAGCTGGAATCAAGATTGCCGGGAGAAATATCAATAACCTCAGATATGCAGATGACACCACCCTTATGGCAGAAAGTGAAGAGGAACTCAAAAGCCTCTTGATGAAAGTGAAAGAGGAGAGTGAAAAGGTTGGCTTGAAGCTCAACATTCAGAAAACAAAGATCATGGCATCTGGTCCCATCACTTCATGGGAAATAGATGGAAACACAGTGGAAACAGTGTCAGACTTTATTTTTTTGGGCTCCAAAATCACTGCAGATGCTGATTGCAGCCATGAAATTAAAAGACGCTTGCTCCTTGGAAGGAAAGTTATGACCAACCTTGATAGTATATTAAAAAGCAGAGACATTACTTTGCCAACAAAGGTCCGTCTAGTCAAGGCTATGGTTTTTCCCGTGGTCATGTATGGATGTGAGAATTGGACTGTTAAGAAAGCTGATCGCTGAAGATTTGATGCTTTTGAACTGTGGTGTTGGAGAAGACTCTTGAGAGTCCCTTATACTGCAAGGAGATCCAACCAGTCCATTCTAAAGGAGATCGATCCTGGGTGTTCATTGGAAGGACTGATGCTAAAGCTGAAACTGCAATACTTTGGCCACCTCATGCGACGAGTTGACTCACTGGAAAAGACTCTGATGCTGGGAAAGGTTGGGGGCGGGAGGAGAAGGGGACGACAGAGAATGAGTTGGCTGGATGGCATCACCGACTCTGTGGACGTGAGTTTGAGTGAACTCTGGGAGTTGGTGATGGACAGGGAGGCCTGGCGTGCTGTGATTCATGGGGTCGCGGAGAGTCGGACACGACTGAGTGACTGAACTGAAATGAACTGAACTGATACTGTATTGGTGTTTTTCTTTCTGGCTTACTTCACTCTATAATAGGCTCCAGTTTCATCCACCTCATTAAAACTGATTCAAATGCATTCTTTTTGATGGCTGAAAAATACTCCATTGTGTATATGTACCAAAGCTTTCTTATCCATTCGTCTGCAGATGGACATCTAGGTTGCTTCCATGTCCTCCCTATTATAAACAGTGCTGCAATGAACATTGGAATACATGTGTTTCTTTCAATTCTTGGTTTCTTCAGTGTGTATGCCCAGGAGTGCGATTTCTGGATCATATGGCAATTCTATTTCCAGTTTTTTAAGGAATCTCCGCACTGTTCTCCATAGTGGCTGTACTAGTTTGCATTCCCACCAACAGTCTAAGAGGGTTCCCTTTTCTCCACACCCTCTCCAGCATTTATTGCATGTAGACTTTTGGATAGCAGCCATTCTGACTGGTGTGTATCTCATTGTGGTTTTGATTTGCGTTTCTCTCATTATGAGAGATGAGCATTTTTTCATGTGTTTGTTAGCCATCTGTATGTCTTCTTTGGAGAAATGTCTGTTTAGTTCTTTGGCCCATTTTTTGATTGGGTCATTTATTTTTCTGGAATTGAGCTGCAGGAGCTGCTTGTATATTTTGGAGATTAATTCTTTGTCAGTTGTTTCATTTGCTATTTTTTCTCCCATTCTGCAGGCTGTCTTTTCACCTTGCTTATAGTTTCCTTTTGCAGTACTTTTTAAAAGAAAAATTTATGCAGAGAAATCAATAATGAACAAAATATAAGAATTTTAAACAAAGCCAGGATCAGTAGAGTATTATTGATGTTTCCTTTTGTTTCAAGCTAATATTGCTTGATATCACAAGGTCCTGATCATGTCTTTAAATAATTTTTTATTTTGTTCATCATAGCTTTTCTTGCCTTAATTTTCATTTTGCAAAAAAAAAATCTCATTAAAATATTGATTTTAATCATTGAGATTTTTTTGGTGCCTCCTTAAATTTTTTATTGAAGTTTCGTTGCAGGACAATGTTTTAGAAAGTTACAAGTGTATGATAGTGATTCACAATTTTAAAAGATTTTACTCCATTTATAGTAGTATAAAATAATGTCTATATTCCCCATGTTGAACAATATATCCTTGTTGTTTATTTTATACATAATAGTTTGTTCTTAATCCCCTACCTCTACACTTCCCCTCTATGCTTCCCTTTCCCCACTGATAACCATTGGTTTGTTCTCTGTGTCTGTGAGTCTGCTTCTTTTTTGGTTATATTTACCAGTTTGTTATATTCCTTAGATTATACATATAACTAACGTCATACAGTATTTGTCTTCCTCTATCTGGTTTATTTCACTTTAGCACAAGGCCCTCCAAGTCCAACCATGTTGTTTCAAATGGCAAAATTTCATTCTTTTATTTCACTGACTAGTACTCTGTTATATATTTACACCACATCTGCTTTATCCATTCATCTGTTGATGGACACTTAGGTAGATTCCATATCTTGGCAATTGTACACAATGTTGCTATGAACATTGGGGTGAATGTATCTTTTCAAGTTAGGGTTTATATTTTGGGGCTATGTATTTTTTTATGCCCACTCCAGTATTTTTGCCTGGAGAATTCATGGAAAGAGGAGGCTAGTGGGCTACAGTCCATGGGATCACAAAGAGTAGGGTATGACTGAGCGACTAACACTTTTCATGGTAACTCTATTTTTCGTTTTTTGAGAAACTTTACTGATTTCCACAGTGGCTGTACCAATTTACATTGCCACCAACAGTGCAGGAGGGTTCTCTTGTCTCCTTATCCTTACCAACATTTGTTATTTGTGTTATTTCAGATGAAAGCAATTTTGACAGATGTGAGGTGACATCTAACCGTGGTTTTGATTTCCATTCTCTGATGATTAGCAATATTGAGCATCTTTTCATGTGCTTGTTGGCCATCTGCATGTCCTCTTCAGAAAAATGTCTATTCAGGTCTTCAGTCCATTTTGTAATCCAGTTGTTTGTTCTTTTGATGTTGAGTTGTTTGAGCTGTTTATATATTTTGGGTACTAACCCCTTATTGGTCATATCATTTCCAAATATTTTCTCCCATTCAGTAGGCCATCTTTTCATTTTGTCAATGGTTTCCTTTGCTGTGCAAAAGCTTTTAAGTTTAATTATGTACCATTTGTTTATTTTGGCTTTTATCTCCTTTGCTTTAGAAGACTGATCCAAAAAAATGTTGCTATGATTTATGTCAAAGATTATTCTGCCTATATTTCCCTGTAGAAGTGTTATGGTTTCTGGTCTTACATTTAGGTCTTTAACCCATTTTGAGTTTATTTTTGTATACAGTGTTAAAGAATGTTGTAATTTCTTTCTTTTGCAAGTAGCTGTCCAGTTTCCCAGCATGGCTTATGGAAGAGACTGTCTTTTTCTCTATTATACATTCTTGCCTCCTTTGTCATAGATTAATTCATCATAAGTGTGTGAATTTATTTCTGGGATGTCCCCTTAAATTTTGCACCTGAGATCAGTGACTCAGTCAGCTTACCCTCGCTGGGTCCAGTCCCACTATAGGGTCATTGACAATTAAGGGGAAAAGAAGGAAGGGGAATTTGTGTGGGAGGCTTACATGAAGAATACAATTTCCAATTATGTCAGAACATTATAATTAAGCTTTCCTGAAATGAAACAATAATAAAAAGCCAGAAGAAAGATAATAGGTCAGGTATATACTTGGGAATTCTCATAGCCACAAGAGGGCATCAATTAAAATTTTGAGAGCATATGCACTCCAAGAGAGTATGGAATGAAAAGGAAGGAGAGGGGACTAAGAACTAGTCAGAGGATTACTGTTGGTTCTAATGACAGATGCTTTCTCTAGTGGATTATTACTTCCGCAGTTTAGCTCAGTTCAGTCACTCGTTCGTGTCTGACTCTTTGCAACCCCGTGGACTGCAGCACACCAGGCTTCCCTGTCCGTGTCTTCCCACAGTGTAACACATCCTAAAGCAGTACTTCTGAAACTTAGTGCATTGCATCTGATCACCTGGAAGCTTTGTTGAAATGCAGATTACTGGGCTCCCAGGACCTGCATTAGTAGATGTGGAGTAGGGTTTGACAATTTACCTGTCTAACAAGTTCCCAGGAGGTGTTGATACTTCTAGTCCAAGGCCCATACCCTGAGAAGCACTAAGGTGGGCTAGAATAAACAGATCTTTATAAAAGAGTGGTTTGTTTTAAATTTTATGTAGTAAAATCCCATATAGAGAAAGAAAATTATATTATTTCCTAACTGTAAGCTCTTCAGGAAGAATCAAGGGGAATTATTCTACCACTCCTCCAAGTCAAGACAGGTAGCAACAAATATGGCTAGTTGGAGCAAGATAATAGAGAATGGTAGGGCTTGTAAACTGGAGATTACACGTCGATTGAAGTTCAATGAAAACAAAGTAAATCACTATGGGAGACAAACAATTTGTACCTCTGACAATCTGGATCCAACAGGAATATTAAACTGATCTGAGAAAGAAAGGTGTTCAGAGTCTCGGTGACTTAAAATTTGATAAGGGGAGCAACCAAGTTCCCTCAAAACTGGTTTGATTCTTGCTGAGGGGAGTAAGAGCATCAGTTTGCCCAAGTGACATAGATCTGAGCCCACTAAAAAGAAGCACCTTGAAGCTGGAAGAACTGAGAACTAAGCCCAGTGATCTTGAGAGCTTTGACGAAAGCCCTCAAGTCACTCATGGGTGGAGCAATTGGGGCTGCCTGAAAGCTGCCCATATTTGAACAAACTGCTAAAACTTGGGCTATAGCAGCCATAAGCACACAGAACTTGAGGAGTGGTGTTGTCCTCTTTTCCTGTACCCCCAAAATCTTGGGGTCCAAGGTAAGAGAAAGGAGCACTGAACGTCACTGTGTTTGGACTTCTCAGAAATCATGGAAAATAAAAGGCTCAATCAAGTCACTTTTAATATGATTTAACAAAATGGGGAAATGAGGGATTTCTTGGATGCCGGCTATCAGATGGAAACTCAAGTTTTTTCAGTCAGAGGAGACAATTTGATGGCAGACCAGCCCTATCTAGGGTACTAGCTTGACAACTGTTAGTTCATCGAGTGATATATGCGCCTATATGTCTATCCTTATCCCAAGAATTTGCTGAGAAGCCATCAGCTCCATTCTTGCTTCCTCCAGCATGAATGATATGGTACAACCTGTTTTCCACATCCAAATCAGTGAGTCAGCTGAGAATTATGTAACAGTTTGAAGCATGCCAAGCAAGTTACCAACAAGAAACAGGTCTCACAGTTAGACGTGGGTGTCTGATTGGATATCAGTATAAATCAGCTTCCACTCAAGCTGCTTGTGCTCTGTCTTTAGTCTTACAAATTGTGGAATAGGGAGAGATGCATGGGATGATAAAATGACCAATAAACTGAACTAATTCAGGAGAAGCAGAAACTCAGAACTAGAGGGTAAACAGTAAGCCATCTCTACCTTCTAGAACAGGTGAATGCCGACTGTGCCCTTGGGCCAAATCTGGATGCCACCTGTTTCTTTAAATAAAATTTTATTGGAACATAGCCCTGCTCATTTGTTTACAATGTGTCTATAGCAGCTTCCCAGGTGGTTCAGTGATAAAGAATCCGCCTGATAATGCTGGAGACTTGGGTTTGAATCCTGGGTCAGCAATATCCCCTGGAGTAGAAAATGGCAACCCACCCAGTATTCTTGCCTGGGAAATCCCATGAACAGAGGAGCTTAATGTGTCCATGGGATCACAAAGAATTGGACACAACTGAGCAACTAGGCAGATGGCTGCTTCAAATGGCAGAGTTGAGTAATGTAACAGAGACTATATGGCCTACAAGGCTGAAAATATTTACTATCTTGCCCTTTACAGAAAAAAATTTGCTGACTCCTGTTCTAGGAAGAAGAGAACTCAGAGGCCCTCAATTCACCTGGAATATGGTCCAATTGAATTTTATTTACATCTCAAAGGACAAAGTACTTCAGTGATATCTGGTCACGGTAGTTTATGTGAACAAATTTGACAGAAAACATCAATATCCCTAATCTGGTGAAATGTGACATATGGCCCACCTCCGATGGTGAATTTCAATCTGCTTTTTAGGCTCCAACCTTAATAATTGGTCCTAAGTTTCAGATCTTCCTATTCCTTTAGCTGGATTTCAAGGTGGAAGAATTGCCCCCATGATATGCCCACATTTGTCCTATAAAGTAACAAGTTACTGTATGGCCTTGCCAGACATTACTCTGTGTAGATAAAATGAAGAAGTTGGCAAGTTTGTCCTTCCAGTTGCATGCCCTTTCTTTGTTTTGAAAGATCTCATCAATTGCAATGATCTAGAGTCTTCAGATTCTCTTTCTAACCAAAACTTCCCTCATAAGAAACCATAATAAACTCACCCATAGTAAAATACAAATAACATATAACAATACAAGTTCATCTCTCCAGGGGGATCAAAATTCCTAGATGCACCAGCAAGTTAAGTGGTAAATTTTTCTTTCATTCTCTTTTTTTGAGGGCAGGGTAAAAGAAAAGAAAATAATACGAAGTAAGCTAGTGGCTTCTTCCACAGTTCCTCTGTGTTTAATCTGTAACCCAAGAACTCCTACGTCAAAATCAGCTAAGATATTTAATAAGAATGCACATCTTGGAGCCAAATTCTGGACCAACTGACTCAAAATGTCTGAAGATAAGTCACAGGAATCTGTTTCAACAAGCACAATTTCTTCTTCATGATTCTAAAGCTGAGTAAAGTTTGAAAACTACTGCACCATACTGTATGGAATTATTCTATTCATTGGACTTGTATCTTGATGAGCAATAATGGTAGGTTGGAGATGATCCAGGACCTGACTTGGCTATCTGATTGGCCATTTAATAGTCTCTTGACTTACCTGAATGCTGATGAATGAGCAGATGTATTTCTCACACTTACAAGGGCTCTCTCTGATGGAGACTAGTGTAAAGCTGCAGAGTGTACAAGGCACATTGATTATTTTCACATTAAACTGCACAGAACAACATGATGTGAGGTGATCATTCGTATGTTTCAGGAAAGTGACCCAGTTTCCTTCACTGTAAAACGGGGATTTTAATAAAGCCTGTTTCAAAAGGTTATGAGAATCAAGATAATACACTTAAAGCAGATGGCATGCAGGGAGTGGTTAATAATGTCAACAATTATTGGTGCTAATTTTATTCCACATGAGAAAATTAAAGCTCAGAAATTTTATTCAACAGATTGGTTACACCACTCATAAGATGCTGAGAGGAAGGTTTGGAACCCAATACTTTTCAAAATTCATTTATTTATTTTTAACTTTTTATTTTACATTAGAGCCAATACATTTTACAGTCTTCTTTCATTTAAAAAAATATTTGTTTTTAATTGGAAGATAATTGCTTTACAATATTGTGCTGGTTTCTGTCATACATCACCATGAATCAGCCATACGTATCACATATGTTCCCTCCCTCTTGAACCTCCCTCCCAGCCCACCCCTCTAGGTCGTCACCAGTTTGAGCTCCCTGTGTCATTCAGCAAATTCCTGCTGGCTATCTGATGGTGGGACAAATTGAGAGCATAACATGGAAACATACACATTATCATATTTAAAAGAGGAAATCAGTCTTTCTTTTAACCAGAGGTTGATTTACCTTTTATCATGAAACTCATACTGAGTTTTAAATTTCCTTCTTGTACCAGGGCTTCCCTGGTGGCTCAGACAGTAAAGACTTTGCCTGCAGTGTAGGAGACCTGGGTTCAATACCTGGGTTGGGAAGACCCCCTGGAGAAGGGCATGGCAACCCACTCCAGTATTCTTGCCTGGGAAATCTCGTGGACAGAGGAGCCTGGTGGGCTACAGTCCATGGAGTTGCAATGAGTCGGACACGACTGAGCAACTTTTATTTTCACTTTCATTTGCATGGACCACTTCCAAGACTCTAAGACGGACTCAGCAATGCAATATGTTCACAGAGCCAAAAATTTTATAATACTTGCAAAAGTTAGATAATTTAATCACAATTGGTGTAAAAAACTGTTTCTTTCCTGTCCTATTCCTTCATGCTTTCTCTTTTTTGTTGGCATTGAAGTGGCTGTTTGCATTTTAGGGTTCTAATAAAAAAGGATACTTTCAGCTTGGGTTTAGTGGGATGTGTTTTATGTGGTCTGTAATCATTTCTGTGTATAGTTATATTGTCATTCAGGCTTAGTGTAGCATTGTCTTCAACATATAATCCTAATAACCATTTTTCCCAATTCATGGTATCGTGATACAACAGTATCTAGGACAGAGATCATATTTTATGAAGGTGCATCTGAGTACCCAGCACTGGAAGCATATGTACAGTGGAAGTGAAATTAGTTATGAATTATATATAGCACCAGAAGTTAGTCTGTGGCAAAATCTGATAGACAGCAGAAAAGTAAAATTATAAACAGAGGTTCCCATTCCACATATATATTAGTGTTAGTAGTTCAGTTGTGTCGTGTCCACCTCTTTGGGACCCCATGGACTATAGCCTGCCAAGATCCTCTGTCCATGGAATTCTTCAGGCATGAATACTCGAGTGGGTAGTCATTCCCTTCTTCAGGGGATCTTCCCAACCTAGGGATAGAACACATTCTCCTGCATTACAAGTGGATTATTCACCATCTAAGCCCACCAAGAAGGTTTATATGAATACATATGTATATACATATGTATACACACACACACAATTGAATATTACTCAGCCATAAAAAAGGGTGAAATAATGTCATTTGGAGTAACATGGGTGGACCTAGAAATTATTGTATTAAGTGAACTAAGTCATACAAAGAAAGGCAAATATCATATCACTTATATGTGGAATCTAAAAAATGATGCAAATGGACTCATTTACAAGACATAAATAGATTCACAGACATAGAAAACAAACCTTTGGTTACCAAGGGGAAAGGTAGGAGAAAGGATAATTTGGAATTTGGGATTAACAGATAGATTACTATGTGTAAAATAATTCACAGACATAGAAAACAAACCTTTGGTTACCAAGGGGAAAGGTAGGAGAAAGGATAATTTGGAATTTGGGATTAACAGATAGATTACTATGTGTAAAATAATCAACAAATAGCTAGAGTATAGCACGGTGGAATACATTCAATATCCTATAATGACCTACAGTGGAAAAAAATCTGAAAAAGAATGTATATGTATACTTTTACGTACATATGTATATATAACTGAATCACTGTGCTGTACACGTGTGACATTATAAATCAAGTATAAAAAAAGAACAAGAAAAATTGTCACTAGCATCATACTTAGTGGTAAAAGTCTGACTGTTCTCTCCCTAAGAAAAGGAACAAATAAGAATCTTCACTCTCAAAACTTCTATTCAACATTTTACTGGAGCTTCTAGTCAGTACAATAATGTAGAAATAAAAAATTCTGTTCAGTTCAGTTGCTCAGTCATGTCCGACTCTTTGCGACCCCATGAATCACAGCACGCCAGGCCTCCCTGTCCATCACCAACTCCTGGAGTTCACTCAAACTCATGTCCATCGAGTCGGTGATGCCATCCAGCCATCTCATTCTCTGTCGTCCCCGTCTCCTCCCACCCCCAATCCCTCCTAGCATCAGACAAAAATTAAGGGCATGCAAACTGAGAAAAAGAAAGTAAATTGACTTTATTGGTAGACAATACAGTACTATATGTAGAAAATTATAAATACAAATTTTAAAACTCACTATAACTTATAAGCAAGTTTAACAAGCTTGCAAGATAAAAGATCAATTTAAAAAATCCACTGTATAAAGTACAAGCAACATAAAACTAGAAAATAAAATTAAGAAAGCAATTCCAATCATAATAACATCTAAAGAATAAATTTAACTAAACAAGGGCAAAGGGGCATGAGAGAATTTTCTGGGTTGAAAAATTTTTTAAAAACATGGTATGTATGTGTGTGTGTGTTCAGTCCCTCCATCGTGTCCAATTCTTTGAGGCCCCATGGTTTGTAGCCCATCAGGCTCCTCTGTCTATGGGATTCTCCAGGCAAGAATACTGGGATGGGTTGTCATTTCCTTCTCCAGGGGATCTTCCTGACCCAGGGATTGTACCTCCATCTTCTGCACTGACAGGTTGATTTGTTAACACTAGTGAGTGCCACCTGGGAAGCTATATAAATTTATTAAAAATTATCAAACTGTGTACTCAAAATGATAAATCTTATGGTATGTTAACTGTAGCTCAACAGCACTGATCTTTCTAGTCTCATAAGAATCAGAAATATCTTCCTTTTCTCATAGAAATTATAAAATTAACACACAATGAGGCAAAGATTATGCAGCAAAAATGTAGGGGAAAGTGTCTAGACGTTTGTTAGTCAATGAATATTTATATTATAATATTTTTTCTGAATTTTGTAATATTATCAGCATTAAAAATTCTTTCAAAAAAGTTATTCTGATTTTTTAAATTTATAATTTTTGTTGCTTTTCTTAAAGGGTCCCCTAAATTTGTGCCAGTTTTCATTTTAAAACATCCTCTTCTGTTCCTATTTATGTTTCTTAGTTCCTTTCTCTAGAGGGAACCACTTTTACTCGTTTATTATATAGGTGTACCTCAGAGACATTGTGTGTTCAGTTTCAGACCATCACATAAAGTGACTATTGCAATAAAGAAAGTCACATGAAAATTTTGGTTTCCCAGTACATATAAAAGTTATGTTTACACTATACTAGAATCTATAAAGTGTGCAATAGCATTGTGTCTAAAAAATGTATATTATTGTCTGCTGTTCAGTTGCTCAGTCATGTCTGACTCTTTCTGACCCCATGGACTGCAGGCTTCCCTGTCCATCACCAACTCCCAGAGCTTACTCAAACTCATGTCCATCGAGTCAGTGTCCAACCATCTCATCCTCTCTTGTCCCTTTCTCCTTCTGCATTCAATCTTTCCCAACATCAGGGTCTTTTCTAATGAGTCAGTTCTTCGCACAGGTGACCAAAGTATTGGAATTTCAGCTTCAGCATCAGTCCTTCCAATGAACATTCAGGACTGATTTCCTTTAGGATTGACTGGTTTGAGCTCCTTGCAGTTCAAGGGACCCTCAAGAGTCTTCTCCACCACCACAGTTCCAAAGCATGAATTCTTCAGTGCTCAGCTTCCTTTACAGTCCAATTCTCACATTCATACATGACTACTGAAAATACCCTAGCTTTAACTAGGTGGACCTTTGTTGGCAAAGCAATGTTTCTGCTTCTTAATGTTTCTGTCTAGGTTTGTCATAGTTTTTCTTCACAGGAACAAGCATCTTTTAATTTCATGACTTCAGTCACCATCTTCAGTGATTTTGGAGCCCAAGAAAATAAAGTCTCTCACTATTTCCATTGGGTCCCCATCATTTTGCCATGAAGTGTTGGGACAAGTTTCGCTCATTGGCTGGAACACCTCACAGAACTCAGGGATCAAGGTCTTGTGTTCATCAAAGCACATGATAGAGGAAGCAGATGAGGACACACAGGGCCAGGTCTGGGAGGGTCCTGAGAAATCCAAGGAGATGGTAGGGACTCTCGCACATGCAGCCCAGCTGGACAGGCATCATGGGTCATCTGGGGACCCGCTGTTCCCACTGGCAATTGAGGGACAGCTCTGGCTGTGTTGCTGTATGGCTGCCAACCCTGAATATCAGCATCTCCCAGTAGTTAAAGATACACAGGCTTGACAGCTAGAATTCAAGTCTTCACCACACCACCTACCATCTGTGGGACTCTGGCCAAGCCATCTGAACTCTGTTGTCTCATTTGTAAAATGAAGGCAATATGCTGTCAGAGCTATTCAGAGGGTCACTGGCCCACAGAGAGAACAAGTGCTATCTTTCTGTTCCAGATTAATATGGTGGAGTAGAAGGATGTGTGTTCATCCTCTCTTGTGAGAACTCCAAAATTACAACTTGCTGCTGAATAACCGTTGACAGGAAAATGTTGCATCCCACCAAAAAAGATACCCCACATCTAGGGGCAAAGGAGAAGCCCCAGGAAGATGGTAGGAGAGGTGAAATCATGTTTAGGATCAAATTCCATACCTGCCAGAGATGCTCAGAGGGCTCAAACAAAACCTTGTGCATGTCAGGACCCAGAGACCCCACAAAGACTGAGCCAGATCTGGCTTTGAGTATTTGAGTGTCTCCTGAGGAGGTATGGGTCAGCAGTGGCCTGCTGCAGGGGCAGGGGCTCTGGGTGCAGCAGACCTGGGTCACACAGCCTGTGGCCTAAGCCCTCTTGGAGGAGGTCACCATTAACCCCACCATGGAGCCACCAAGCAGACGACCCACAAACTGCAGAATGATTATACCAAAGAAATTCTCACACTGTTAAGAAATTTCTAAGACTCACAAAAGATTTCCCAACCTGGGGATCTGGCAAAGGGACGGAGACTCCCCAGGGAATTTGACTTTGGAGGCCAGTGGGATTTGATTACAGAACTTCCACAGGACTGGGGAAACAGACTCTTGGAGGGCACAAACAAAACCTTGTGCACACCAGGACCCAGGAGAAAGGAGCAATGGCCGCACAAGAGGCTGACCCGACTTGCCTGTGAGTGTCCAGGAGTTGCTGGTGGAGGGGTGGGTTGGTGGTGGCCTGCTGCAGGGTCAGGGACACTGCGTGTGGCAGTGTATGCATGGGGCCTACTGAAGTAGGCCACCGCTGTCTTCATCACCTCCACCATAGTCTGGTCTCAGGTCAAAAAACAGGGAGGGGACACAACCCCGCCCATTAACAGAAAATTGGATTAAAAACTTACTGAGCGTGGCCCTGCCCATCAGAACAAGACCCAGTTTCCCCCATAGTCAGTCTCTCCCAAAAGGACAGAACGAAAACCACAATCACAGAAAACGAATCAAACAGGTTACATGGGCCACAGCCTTGTCTAACTCAATAGCACTATGAGCCATGCAGTGGAGGGCCACCCGAGATGGATGGGTCATGGTGGAGAGTTCTGACAAAACATGGTCCACTGGAGAGGGAATGGCAAACCACTTCAGTATTCTTGCCTTGAGAAACTCCTGAACAGTATGAAAAGGCAAAAAGATATGACACTAAAAGATGAACTCCCTAGGTTGGTAGGTGCCCAATATGTTACTGGAGAAGAATGAAAAATAATTCCAGAAAGAATGAAAAGACTGAGCCAAAGTGAAAACACAGTCCAGTTGTGGATGTGACTGGTGATGGAAGTCAAGTCTGATGCTGTAAAGAACAATATTGCATAGGAAACTGGAATATGAGGTCCATGAATCAAGGTAAATTCAGTTCAGTTCAGTTCAGTTGCTCAGTCGTGTTCGACTCTTTGCGACCCCATGAATCACAGGACGCCAGGCCTCCCTGTCCATCACCAACTCCCAGAGTTCACTCAGACTCATGTCCATAAAGTCGGTGATGTCATCCAGCCATCTCATTCTCTGTCGTCCCCTTCTCCTCCCACCCCCGATCCCTCCCAGCATCAGAGTCTTTTCCAGTGAGTCAACTCTTTGGATGATGTGGCCAAAGTATTGGAGCTTCAGCTTTAGCATCAGTCCTTCCAATGAACACCCAGGATTGATCTCCTTTAGAATGGACTGGTTGGATCTCCTTGCAGTCCAAGGGACTCTCAAGAGTCTTCTCTTGAATCACAATTCAAAAGCATCAATTCTTCGGTGATCAGCTTTCTTCACAGTCCAACTCTCACATCCATACACGACCACTGGAAAAACCATAGCCTTGATTAGACGGACCATTGTTGACAAAGAAATGTCCCTGCTTTTTATTTTTT
The DNA here is from genome assembly GCF_049115385.1 of Moschus berezovskii. NCBI lineage: Eukaryota > Metazoa > Chordata > Mammalia > Artiodactyla > Moschidae > Moschus > Moschus berezovskii. The sequence goes on from NC_142472.1 coordinate 38,560,242, forward strand.
TTTATGGTTTTATTTTATTTTATTTTTTTTAATGTAATTAATTTATTTTTTATTGGAGGCAAATTATTTTACAATATTATATTGGTTGGTTTTGCCATACATTGATATGAATTTGCCCCGGGTTTACATAAGTTCCCCCTCCTGAACCCCCCTCCCACCTCTCTCCTCCCTTTATCCTCCCTCTGGGTCATCCCCACATGCCAGCCCCGAGCATCCTATAACATGCATTGACCCTGAACTAGTGATTCGTTTCACATATGACAACATACGTGTTTCAATGCCATTCTCCCAAATCATCCCACCCTCACCCTCTCCCATAGAGTCCCAAAGACGGTTCTATACATCTGTGTCTCTTTTGCTGTCTCGTATACAGGGTTATCATTTGCATCTTTCTAAATTCCATATATATGTGTTAGTATACTGTATTGGTGTTTTTCTTTCTGGCTTACTTCACTCTGTATAATAGGCTCCAGTTTCATCCACCTCATTAGACCTGATTCAAATGTATTCTTTTTAATGGCTGAATAATACTCCATTGTGTATATGTACCAAAGCTTTCTTAACCATTCGTCTGCAGATGGACATCTAGGTTGCTTCCATGTCCTGGCTATTGTAAACAGTGCTGCAATGAACATTGGAGTACACGTGTCTCTTTCAATTCTGGTTTCCTCGGTGTGTATGCCCAGGAGTGCGATTGCTGGATCATATGGCAGTTCTATTTCCAATTTTTTGAGGAATCTCCATACTGTTCTCCATAGTGGCTGTACTAGTTTGCATTCCCACCAACAGTGTAAGAGGGTTCCTTTCTCTCCACATCCTCTCCAGCATTTATTGCATGTAGACTTTTGGATAGCAGCCATTCTGACTGGTGTGAAATGGTATCTCATTGTGGTTTTGATTTGCATCTCTCTGATTATGAGGGATGTTGAGCATTTTTTCATGTGTTTGTTAGCCATCTTTATGTCTTCTTTGGAGAAATGTCTGTTTAGTTCTTTGGCCCATTTTTTGATTGGGTCATTTATTTTTCTGGAATTGAGCTGCAGGAGCTGCTTGTATAATTTGGAGATTAATCCTTTATCAGTTGCTTCATTTGCTATTATTTTCTCCCATTCTGAAGGCTGTCTTTTCACCTTACTTATAGTTTCCTTTGCTGTGCAGAAGCTTTTGATTTTAATTAGGTCCCATTTGTTTATTTTTGCTTTTATTTCCAATATTCTGGGAGGTGGGTCTTGGCGGATCCTGCTGTGATTTATGTCGGAGAGTGTTTTGCCTAGGTTCTCCTCTAGGAGTTTTATAGTTTCTGGTCTTACATTTAGCTCTCTAATCCATTTTGAGTTTATTTTGGTGTATGGTGTTAGGAAGTGTTCTAGTTTCATTCTTTTACAAGTGGCTGACCAGTTTTCCCAGCACCACTTGTTAAAGAGACTGTCTTATCTCCATTTTATATTCTTGCCTCCTTTGTCAAAGATGAGGTGTCCATAGGTGCGTGGATTTATCTCTGGGCTTTCTATTTTGTTCCATTGATCTATATTTCTGTCTTTATGCCAGTACCATACTGTCTTGATGACTGTGGCTTTGTAGTAGAGCCTGAAGTCCGGCAGGTTAATTCCCCCAGTTCCATTTTTCTTCCTCAAGATTGCTTTGGCTATTTGAGGTTTTTTGTATTTCCATACAAATTGTGAAATTATTTGTTCTAGTTCTGTGAAAAATATCTTTGGTAGCTTGATAGGGATTGCATTGAATGTATAAATTATTTTGGGTAGTATACTCATTTTTACAATATTTATTCTTCCAATCCATGAACATGGTATATTTCTCCATCTATTAGTGTCCTCTTTGATTGCTTTCAGTAGTGTTTTATAGTTTTCTATGTACAAGTCTTTTGTTTCCTTAGGTAGATATATTCCTAAGTATTTAATTCTTTTCGTTGCAACAGTGAATGGAATAGTTTCCTTAATTTCTCTTTCTATTTTCTCATTATTAGTGTATAGGAATGCAAGGGATTTCTGTGTGTTGATTTTATATCCTGCAACGTTACTGTAATCATTGATTAGCTCTAGTAGTTTTCTGGTAGAGTCTCTAGGGTTTTCTGTGTAGAGGATCATGTCATCAGCGAACAGTGAAAGTTTTACTTCTTCTTTTCCAATTTGTATTCCTTTTATGTCTTTTTCTGCTCTGATTGCTGTAGCCAAAACTTCCAGAACTATGTTGAATAGTAGTGGTGAGAGTGGGCACCCTTGTCTTGTTCCTGACTTGAGGGGAAATGCTTTCAGTTTTTCACCATTGAGGATAATGTTTGCTGTGGGTTTGTCATATATAGTTTTTATTATGTTGAGGTATGTCCCTTCTATTCCCACTTTCTGGAGGGTTTTTATCATAAATGGATGTTGAATTTTGTCGAAGGCTTTCTCTGCATCTATTGAGATAATCATATAATTTTTATTTTTCAGTTTGTTAATGTGGTGTATTACGTTGACTGATTTGCGGATATTGAAGAATCCTTGCATTCCTGGGATAAAGCCCACTTGGTCATGATGTATGATCTTCTTAATATGCTGTTGGATTCTGATTGCTAGAATTTTGTTAAGGATTTTTGCATCTATGTTCATCAGTGATATTGGCCTGTAGTTTTCTTTTTTTGTGGGGTCTTTACCAGGTTTTGGGATTAGGGTGATGGTGGCCTCATAGAATGAGTTTGGAAGTTTCCCTTCCTCAGCAATTTTCTGGAAGAGTTTGAGTAGAATAGGTGTTAGCTCTTCTCTAAATTTTTGGTAGAATTCAGCTGTGAAGCCGTCTGGACCTGGGCTTTTGTTTGCTGGGAGATTTTTGATTACAGTTTCAATTTCCGTGCTTGTGATGGGTCTGTTCAGATTTTCTATTTCTTCCTGGTTCAGTTTTGGAAAGTTGTATTTTTCTAGGAATTTGTCCATTTCTTCCAGGTTATTCATTTTATTGCCATATAATTCCTGATAGTATTCTCTAATAATCCTTTGTATTTCTGTGTTGTCAGTTGTGATCTCTCCATTTTCATTTCTAATTTTATTGATTTGGTTCTTCTCCCTTTGTTTCTTGATAAGTCTGGCTAGTGGTTTGTCAATTTTATTTACCTTCTCAAAGAACCAGCTTTTGGCTTTGTTGATTTTTGCTATAGTCTCTTTTGTTTCTTTTGCATTTATCTCTGCCCTAATTTTTACAATTTCTTTCCTTCTACTGACCCTGGGCTTCTTCATTTCTTCCTTTTCTAGTTGCTTTAGATGTAGAGATAGGTTATTTAGTTGACTTTTTTCTTGTTTCTTGAGATGTGCCTGTATTGCTATGAACTTCTCCCTTAGCACTGCTTTTACAGTGTCCCAGAGGTTTTGGGTTGTTGTGTTTTCATTTTCATTCATTTCTATGCATATTTTGATTTCTCTTTTGATTTCTTCTATGATTTGTTCATTATTCAGCAGCGTGTTGTTCAGCCTCCATATGTTGGCATGTTTAATAGTTTTTCTCCCATAATTGAGATCTAATTTTACTGCATTGTGGTCAGAAAAGATGCATGGAATGATTTCAACTTTTTTGAATTTACCAAGGCTAGATTTATGGCCCAGGATGTGATCTATCCTGGAAAAGGTTCCATGTGCACTTGAGAAAAAGGTGAAATTCATTGTTTTGGGGTGAAATGTCCTATAGATATCAATTAGGTCTAACTGGTCTATTGTATCATTTAAAGATTGTGTTTCCTTGTTAATTTTCTGTTTAGTTGATCTATCCATAGATGTAAGTGGGGTATTAAAATCTCCCACTATTATTGCATTATTGTTAATTTCCCCTTTCATACTTGTTAGTAATTGTCTTACATATTGCGGTGCTCCTATGTTGGGTGCATAAATATTTATAATTGTTATATCTTCATCTTGGATTGATCCTTTGATCATTATGTAGTTTCCTTCTTTGTCTCTTTTCACAGCCTTTGTTTTAAAGTCTAGTTTATCTGATATGAGTATTGCTACTCCTGCTTTCTTTTGGTCTCTATTTGCATGGAATATCTTTTTCCAGCCCTTCACTTTCAGTCTGTATGTGTCCCTCGTTTTGAGGTGGGTCTCTTGCAGACAACATATATGGGGGTCTTGTTTTTGTATCCATTCAGCCAGCCTTTGTCTTTTGGTTGGGGCATTCAACCCATTTACGTTTAAGGTAATTATTGATAAGTACGATCCCGTAGCCATTTTCTTTATTGCTTTGGGTTCGAGTTTATACACCCTTTCTGTGTTTCCTGTCTAGAAAAGATCCTTTAGCATTTGTTGGAGAGCTGGTTTGGTAATGCTGAATTCTCTCAGCTTTTGCTTGTCTGTAAAGCTTTTGATTTCTCCTTCATATTTGAATGAGATCCTTGCTGGGTACAGTAGTCTGGGCTGTAGGTTATTTTCTTTCATCACTTTAAGTATGTCTTGCCATTCCCTCCTGGCCTGAAGAGTTTCTGTTGAAAGATCAGCTGTTATCCTTATGGGAATCCCCTTGTGTGTTATTTGCTGTTTTTCCCTTGCTGCTTTTAATATTTGTTCTTTGTGTTTGATCTTTGTTAATTTGATTAATATGTGTCTAGGAGTATTTCGCCTTGGGTTTATCCTGTTGGGGACTCTCTGGGTTTCTTGGACTTGGGTGATTATTTCTTTCCCTATTTTAGGGAAGTTTTCAACTATTATCTCCTCAAGTATTCTCTCATGGTCTTTCTTTTTGTCTTCTTCTTCTGGGATTCCTATGATTCGAATGTTGGAGCGTTTAACATTGTCCCAGAGGTCTCTAATATTGTTCTCATTTCTTTTAATTTGTTTTTCTTTTTTCCTCTCTGTTTCATTTATTTCTACAATTCTATCTTCTAGCTCGCTTATCCTGTCTTCTGCCTCTGTTATTCTACTGTTTGTTCCCTCCAGAGTGTTTCTGATCTCATCTATTGTATTATTCATTGTATATTGGCTCTTTTTTATTTCCTCTAAGTCCTTATTAAACCTTTCTTCCATCTTCTCAGTCCTTTTCTCCAGGTTATTTATCTGTAACTCCATTTTGCTTTCAAGATTTTGAATCATTTTCACCACCAAAATTCGAAATTCTTTTTCATGTAGATTCCCTATTTCTTCCTCTTTTGTTTGTGTTGGTAGGCATTTATCTTGTTCCTTTACTTGCTGGGTATTTCTCTGCTTCTTCATCTTGCTTATAATGCTTTGCTTGGGGTGGCCTTTCCCTCTTCTGGCCGTTTGTGGAGTTCTCTTTATTAGGTAGTTTCCTTGCTGTGTGTGGGGTTGGACGGGTGACTTGTCAAGGTTCCCTGGTTATGGAAGCCTGTGTCAGTGTTCTGGTGGGTGGAGCTGGATTTGTTCTCTCTGGAGTGCAATGAAGTGTCCAGTAATGAGTTATGAGATGTCAGTGGGTTTGGAGTGACTTTGGGCAGCCTGTATATTGAAGCTCAGGGCTAGTTTCCTGTGTTACTGGAGAATTTGCGTGGTATGTCTTGCTCTGGAACTTGTTGACCCTTGGGTTTGGAGACGTTTGATGAGATCCTATCGATTAATGTTCCCTGGAGTCAGGACTTCTCTGGTGTTCTCAGGATTCGGGCTTAAGCCTCTTGCCTCTAGTTTTTGGTCTTATTCTTGGAGTAGTCTCTAGACGTCTCTATCTGTCATTTCCAAGGTGGTTCCCTCTGTTTTAGCTTCTGTCTGCTGGTCTCTTCAGTGTCTAATTTCCGCCCTGATACTAGGGGGTGGGTGGACACTTTTTAAGGTTCAGTTGTTCAGTCCTGTTCTGGGAAGGGAGGGACGCTGCAGTCGATTATCTCTGGCGTCTGTGGGGAGTGCTCGCAGCGTCTCGGCCACACTGGGTTTGCCCCCGCTCACAGCACGTATGCTGTCCCAATCTACACTGCACAGGCTCTAGGTTGCTCTGCCGGGAACTGTCCGAGGCCGGCACCGGGTTGTATGCACTTCCCAGGTCTGAGCGGCTCAAGTTCAGGTTCTCAGGTACTCCACAAAGGCGCAGACTTGGTTGGGCCTGCGTTTTGTGCCTTCCCCGGTCCGAGCAGCTCAGGGGACCAGGTGTTTGGCGAGCGCGGTCTCTGCGACTTATCGCCTCCCCAGTCCCCGCCACTCAGTTTTCTGGGTGTACAACCGGCACACCTTCTCAGGGGGATATCGACCGGCCCGAGCCCAAGAAGTCCTGATTAGCAACAAGCCTGTCTGCAGTTTGTATCAGATGCCTTTCTGGGGCCGCGGTTGCCCACTCCGGCTCTGGCTGCGCTCCCTGCCTGTCTCGGCGGGGGATGGGGGATGGGCCGACCGCAGCCGGCTCACTCTGCTCAGTCCTTTATTCTGTGAGCGGGGCTGGCCGAGTCATAGGTTAGAGCTTTCCACCTTTTCATGGGGAAGCTATCCCACAGTCTGCTTTGCTCTCCCCAGTTCTCTCAAATTGTTCTCGCCGCATTCAAGCCCAGTCCTCTCTCTAAGCAGTTCAGCCGGCTCCTCCCTGCCCAGCCCCCGCTTGCTAATGGCGTATGCAGGCGTCTGCGCTGCTTCTCTGCTGGGAGTTACCGTTTGGCGGGTAATCTGTGGGTTTTAAAAAAATCTTAAAAAAAAAAGAGGGTTATGTGGCCCTCTGAGCTTCCAAGGCTCGCCACAGAATCGCCAGTGAGAATGTTTCCTGGTGTTTGGAAACTTCTCTCTTTTTAAAGCCTCCCTTCCCGGGACAGAGCTCCGTCCTTACTTCTTTTGTTTCGCTTTTTATCTTTTATGTTTTTTCCTACCTCCTTTCGAAGACAATGGGCTGCTTTTCTGGGTGCCTGACGTCCTCTGCCAGCATTCAGAAGTTGTTTTGTGGACTTTACTCGCGTTCAAAAGTTCTTTTGATGAATATGTGGAGGAGAGAGAGGTCTCGCCGTCCTATTCCTCCGCCATCTTGTTCCTCCCTCCTGTCCCTGCTTTTTAATATACTGTCTATGTTGGTCATAACTTTCCTTCCAAGGAGTAAGCGTCTTTTAATTTCCTGGCTGCAATCAGCATCTGCAGTGATTTTGGAGCCCCCAAAAATAAAGTCTGACACTGTTTCCACTGTTTCCCCATCTATTTCCCATGAAGTGATGGGACCAGATGCCATGATCTTTGTTTTCTGAATGTTGAGCTTCAAGCCAACCTTTTCACTCTCCTCTTTCACTTTCATCAAGAGGCTTTTTAGTTCCTCTTCACTTTCTGCCATAAAGGTGGTGTCGTCTGCATATCTGAGATTATTGATATTTCTCCCAGCAATCTTGATTCCAGCTTGTGCTTCTTCCAGCCCAGCGTTCCTCAGCAGTGGCCACAGGACTGGAAAAGGACAGTCTTCATTCCAATCCCAAAGAAAGGATATGCCAAAGAATGCTCAAACTACCGCACAATTGCAGTCATCTCACACGCTAGTAAAGTCATGCTCAAAATTCTCCAAGCCAGGCTTCAGCAATATGTGAACCGTGAACTTCCAGATGTTCAAGCAGGTTTTAGAAAAGGCAGAGGCAAAAGAGATCAAATTGCCAACATCTCCTGGCTCATGGAGAAAGCAAGCGAGTTTCAGAAAAATATCTATTTCTGCTTCATTGACTATGCCAAAGCCTTTGACTGTGTGGATCACAATAAACTGTGGAAAATTCTGAAAGAGATGGGAATAACAGACCACCTGACCTGCCTCTTAAGAAACCTGTATGCAGGTCAGGAAGCAACAGTTAGAACTGGACATGGAACAAGGTAAATTAGAAGTGGTCAAATAGGAGATGGCAAAAGTGAACATCGACATTTTAGGAATCACTGAACTAAAATGGACTGTAATGGGTGAATGTAATTCAGATGACCATTATGTCTACTACTACGGACAAGAATCCCTTAGAAGAAATGGAGTAGCCATCATAGTCAATAAGAGTCCAAAATGCAATACTTGGTGCAATCTCAAAAATGACAGAATGATCTCTGTTCGTTTCCAAGGCAAGCCATTCAATATCACAGTAATCCAAGTCTATGCCCCAACCATAATTCTGAAGAAGCTGAAGTTGAACAGTTCTATGAAGACCTACAAGACCTTCTAGAACTCACATCCAAAAAAGCTGCCCTTTTCATGATAGGGGACTGGAATGCAAAAGTAGGAAGTCAAGAGATACCTGGAGTAACAGGCAAATTTGGTCTTGGGGTATAAAATGAAACAGGCAAAGGCTAACAGAGCTTTGCCAAGAGAATGCACTGATCATAGCATACACCCTCTCCCAACAACACGAGAAGACTCTATGCATGGATATCACCAGATAGTCAATATTGAAATCAGATTGATTATTTTCTTTGCAGCCACAGATGGAGAAGCTCTATATAGTCAGCAAAAACAAGACCAGGAACTGACTGTGGATCAGATCATGAACTTTTTATTGCCAAATTCAGACTTAATTGAAGAAAGTAGGGAAAATCACTAGCCCATTCAGGTATGACCTAAATCAAACCCCTTACAATTATACGGTGGAAGTGACAAATAGATTCAGGGATTAGATCTGAGAGACAGAGTGCCTGAAGAACTATGGATGGAGGTTCATGACATTGTACCGGAGGCAGTGATCAAGACCATCCCCAAGAAAAAGAAATGCAAAAGGCAAAATGGTTGCCTGAGGAGGCCTTACAAATACCTGAGCAAAGAAGAGAAGCAAAAGGCAAAGGAGAAAAGGAAAGATATACCCATTTGAATGCAAAGTTCCAAAGAATAACAAAGAGAGATAAGAAAGCCTTCCTCAGTGATCAATGCAAAGAAATAGAGGAAAACAACAGAATGGGAAAGATTAGCAATCTCTTCAAGACATTTAGAGATACCAAGGGAATATTTCATGCAAAGATGGGCTCAATAAGGACAGAAATGGTATGGCCCTAACAGAAGCAGAAGATATTAAGAAGAGGTGGCAAGAATACATGGAAGACCTATACAAAAAAGATCTTCATGACCCAGATAACCACGATGGTATGACCGCTTACCTAGAGCCAGACATCCAGGAATGCAAAGTCTAGTGGGCCTTAGGAAGCATCACTGGAACAAAGCTACTGGAGGTGATGGAATTCCAGTTGAGCTATTTCAAATCCTAAACAATGATGCTGTGAAAGTCAAAAAATCAACAGAATTTCAGAAAACCATCTACTTCTGTTTTATTGATTACACCAAAGCCTTTGACTGTGTAGATCACAACAAACTGTGGAAATTTCTTAAAGAGATGGGAATACCAGATCACCTTACCTGCCTCCTGAGAAATCTGTATGCAGGTCAAGAAGCAACAGTTAGAACTGGACACGGAACAATGGACTGGTTCCAAATTGGGAAAGAAGCACGTCAAGGCTGTATATCGTCATCCTACTTATTTAACTTATATGCAAAGTACATCTTGCAAAATACCAGGCTGGATGAAGCATAAGCTGGAATCAAGATTACTGGGAGAGATATCAATAACCTCAGATACACAGATGACACCACCCTTATGGCAGAAAGTGAAAAGAACTGAAGAGCCTCTTGATGACAGTGAAAAAGGAGAGCAAAAAGTTGGCTTAAAACTCAACATTCAAAAAGCTAAGAATATGGCATTTGGTCCCATCACTTCATGGCAAATAGATCAGGAACATGGAAGCAGTGAGAGACTTTATATTTTTGGGCTCCATAATCACTTCCAATGGTGACTGCAGTCATGAAAATAAAAGATGCATGAAATTAAGGATTGGAAGAAAGGCTCTGACCAACCTAGACAACATATTAAAAAGCAGAGATGTTACTTTGCCAACAAAGGTCTGTCTAGTCAAAGCTGGGGTTTTTCCAGTAGTCATGTATGAATGTGAGAGTTAGACTGTAAAGAAAGCTGAGCACTGAAGAACTGATGCTTTGGAACTGTGGTGTTGGAGAAGACTCTAGAAGGTCTCTTGAACTGCAAGGAGATCAAACCAGTCACCCCTAAAGGAAATCAGTCCTGAATGTTCATTGGAAGGTCTGATGCTGAAGCTGAAACTCCAATACTTTGGTTGCCTGTGCGAAGAATTGACTAATTTGAAAAGACCCTGATGCTGGAAAAGATTGAGGGCAGGAAGAAAAGGGGACAAGAGAGGATAAGATGGTTGTATAGCATCACTGACTTGATGGACATGACTTTGAGTAAGCTCCAGGAGTTGGTGATGGACAGGGAAGCCTAGTGTGCTGCGGTCCATGGGGTCACAAAGAGTCAGACATGACTGATTTCTGAACTGACTGAACTGATGGAACTGGATGCCATGAGTTTCAGTTTTGTGAATATTGAGTTTTAAATCAGCTTTTTCACTCTCCTCTTTCACTTTCAAGAGGTTCTTTTGTTCTTCACTTTGTGCCATAAGGGTGGTGTCATCTGCATATCTGAGGTTATAGATATTTCTCTGGGCAATCTTGATTCCAGCTTGTGCTTTATCCAGTCCTGTATTTTGCAAGATGTACTCTGCATATAAGTTAAATAAGCAGGGTGACAATATACAGCCTTGATGTACTCCTTTCCCAATTGAACCAGTCTGCTGTTTCACGTCCAGTTCTAAATGTTGCTTCTAGACCTGCATACCAGTTTCTCAGGAGGCAGAGAAGGTGGTCTGATATTCTCATCTCTTTAAGAGTTTTCTACAGTTTGTTGTGATCCACACAAAGACTTTAGAATAGTCAATGAAGCAAAAGTTGATGTTTTCCTGGAACTCTCTTACTTTTTCTGTGATCCAAGAGATGTTGGCAATTTGATTCTGGTTTCTTTGCCTTTCCTAAATCCAGCTTGAATATCTGGAAGTTCTCGGTTCATGTACTGTTGGAGACTAGCTTGGAGAATTTTTAACATTACTTTGCTAGCACGTGAAAAGAGTGCAATTGTATGTAGTTTGAACATTCTTTGGCACTGCCTTTCTTTGAAGTTGGAATGAAAACTGACCTTTTCTAGTCCTGTGGCTACTGCTGAGTTTTCCAAATTTGCTGGCATATTGAGTGCAGCACTTTCATAGCATCATCTTTTAGGATTTGAAATAGCTCAGCTGGAATTCCATTAACTCCACTTGCTTTGTTCATAGTGATGCTTCCTAAAACCCACTTGACTTCACACTCCAAGATGTCTGGCTCTAGGTGAGTGATCACACCATTGTAATTATCTGGGTCATTAAGATCTTTTTGTATAATTCTTCTGTGTATTCTTGCCACCTTTTCTTCATATTTTTTGCTTCTGTTGGGTCCATACTGTTTCAGTCCTTTTTTTGTGTCCATATTTGCATGAAATATTCCCTTGGTGTCTCTAATTTTCTTGAAGAGATCTCTAGTCTTTCCTGTTCTGTTGTTTTCCTCTATTTCTTTGCACTGTTCACCTAGGAGGGCTTTCTTATCTCTCCTTGCTGTTCTTGGGAACTCTCAACTATTGACAGGATGGTGGAGTAGAAGGACATGCACTCATCTTCTCCTGTGAGAACACCAAAATCTCAGCTAGCTGCTGATCAACCATTGACAGGAGAATGTTGGATCTCACCAAAAAAGATACCCCATGTCCAAGGGCCAAGAGAAAGCCTCAATTAGACGGTAGGAAGGGCCTAATCCATTTAGAATCAAACCTCATACCTCCCAGAGATACTTGGAGGGTGCAAACAAAACATTGTGTGCTCCAGGACCCAGGGAAAGGAGCAGTGACCACCAGAGGAGACTGAGGCAGACTTGCCTTTGAGTGTTTGAGTGTCTCCTGCGGAGGCACAGGTCAACAGTGGCCTGCTGTCAGGACAGGGTCTCTGGCTGCAGCAGACCTGGAAGGCACAGCATGTAGCATAAGTCCTCTTGGAGGAGGTTGCCATTAGCACCACTATAGAGCCACCAAGCAGACGACCTACAAACTGGAGAACAATTATACCAATGAAGTGCTCACACTGCTACAAAAGTTTTAGGACCCACAACAGATTTCCCAATCTGGGGTTCTGGCAAAGGCTGAGAACCTTCAGGGAATTTGACTTTGAAGGTCAGTGGGATTTGAATACAGAACTTCTACAGGACTAGGAAAACAGACTCTTGGAGGCCATAGGCAAACCTTGTGCACATCAGGACCCAGAAGAAAAGAGCAGTGATCCCACAAGTGACTGAGCCAGACTTGCCTGTGAGTGTCTGGGAGAGGTGTGGTTGACAGTGGCCTGCCACATGGTCAGGGGCACTGACTACCACGGTCCTGGGAGCCACAAAGTGCTGGCATAAGTCCTTTTGAAGGAGGTTGTCATTACCCCTACAGTAGTTTGGCCTCAGGCCAGTTACAGGGCTGGAACACAGCCCCACCCATCAGCACAAGTTTGGACTAAAGTCTCAACCTGGGTTCACCCACCAGAGCAAGACCCAGTTTTCCCCACAGCCAGTCGCTCCCATCAAGAAGTTTCCACAAGCCTCTTATCCTCATCTATTAGAGGGCAGACAGAATGAAAACAATGTATATACCTTAATTTTAAAATACTTTATTGGTAAAAAGTGCTAGCCATCACTCCTGAGCCTTCAGCGTGTTATAATCTTTATGCTGGGAGAGGGAGGTTCTTGCCTCAGTACTGATGGCGGCTGACTAATCAGGGAGGTGGTTGCTGAAGGTTAGGGAGGTTGTGTACATTTCTTAAATAGAACAATGAACTTTGCCTCATTGATTGATCCTTCCTTTTCTTAAGCAATTTCTCTGTAGCATGCAATGTTGTTTGATACCATTTTGCTGCAGTAGAACTTCAAGATTGGAGACAACCCTCTCAAACCCTGCCACTGTTTTATCGACTAAGTTTATGTAATATTCAAAATTCTTTGCTGTCATTTCAATAATCTTCATAGCATCTTAACCAGGAGTGATTCCATTTCAAGAAATCACTATCTTTGCTCATCCATAGGAAGCAATTCCTCATCCATTAAAATTTGATCATGTGATTGTTGCAATGCAGTCACACCTCCAGAGTTCACTTCTAGTTCTCTTGCTATTTCCATCATATCTGTAGTGGCTTCCTCCATGGAAGTCTTGAACCCCTCCAAAGTCAACCATGAGGGCTGGAATCAACTTCTTCCAAACTTCTCTTAATGTTAATACTTTGACCTCTTCCCATTAATTGTGAATGTTCTTAATGGCATCTAGAATGGTGAAAGGGCTTCCCTGGTTGCTCAGACAGTAAAGAATCTGCCTGCAATGCGGGAGACCTGGGTTCAATCCCTGGGTTGAGAAGATCCTGGAGGAGGGCATGACAACCCACTCCAGTATTCTTGCCTGGAGAATCTCCATGGATAGAGGAGCCTGGTGGGCTACAGCCCATGTGGTCACAGAGAGTCGGACACAACTGAGCACAGCAAAGTACAGAATGGTGAAAACTTTCTGGAAAGTTTTCAGTTTATTCTGCCTATATCCATCAGAAGAATCACTAGATATTGCAGTTTTAGCCTTGGGAAAAGTGTTTCTTAAATAATAAGACTTGAAATTCAAATTTAATTCTTGATCCATTTGCTGCAGGACAGATGTAGTATTGCTGCTGCTGCTAAGTTGCTTCAGTCGTGTCCAACTCTGTGCGACCCCATAGACGGCAGTCCACGAGGCTCCCCCATCCCTGGGATTCTCCAGGCAAGAACACTGGAGTGGGTCGCCATTTCCTTCTGCAGGTATAAAAACAACACTAATCTCATACACTCTGTGGACATGAGTTTGAGTGTACTCCGGGAGTTGGTGATGGACAGGGAGGCCTGGCGTGCTGTGATTCATGGGGTCGCGGAGAGTCGGACACAACTGAGCGAACTGAACTAAACTGAACTGAATCTCATACATCTCCATCAGAACTCTGGGGTGACCAGGAGCATTGTCAATGAGCAGTAATATTTTGAAATATTTTCTTCGGAGCAGTAGGTCTCAATCGTGGGATTAATATATTCAGTAAACCATGATGCAAACAGATAGGCTGTCATTCAGGCTTTGATGTTCCAATTTTAGAGCACAGGCAGAGTAGATTTAGCATAATTCTGAAGGGTTCTAGGATTTTCAGGATGATAAATGATCATTGGGTTCAACTTCAAGTTACCACCTGTATTAGCCCCTAACAAGAGACTCAGACTGTCCTCTGAATGAGGCATTGACTTCTCTCTAGTTATGGAAGTTCTGAATGGCATCCTCTTCCAATAAAAAGCTGTTTCATTTGGACTAAAAATCTTTTTTTTTTTTTTTTTTTGGTTGGCAAAGTACTGTCTTTGCTTTTTATTTTTTTTTTAATTTTTTTTTTTTACAGTTAAAAGTATTTTTATTAAAAAAGCACAAATGCAAAGAAATGAACAGAGGAAAATTTATGCGTCGAACCTGGACTGGTCACTTATGATAATATACATGCTACAATTCCATTCTCCCCAATCATTCCACCTTCACCCTCTCCCACAGATTCTGTTTAGTGTAGCCAACATCGTTAATTATCTGATCTTCTGGATAACTTGCTACTACCTCAGGAAGGGCTGCTTCACCTTGCAGTTTTACGTTATGGAGATGGTTTCTTTCCTTCAGTTCAGTTCAGTTCAGTTCAGTTCAGTCGCTCAGTCGTGTCCGACTCTCCGCGACTCCATGAATCACAGCACGCCAGGCCTCCCTGTCCATCACCAACTCCCGGAGTTCACTCAAACTCATGTCCACAGAATCGGTGATGCCATCCAGCCATCTCATTCTCCGTCGTCCCCTTCTCCTCCCGCCCCCAACCTTTCCCAGCATCAGAGTCTTTTCCAGTGAGTCAACTCGTCGCATGAGGTGGCCAAAGTATTGCAGTTTCAGCTTTAGCATCAGTCCCTCCAATGAACATCCAGGATTGATCACCTCTAGAATGGACTAGTTGGATCTCCTTGCAGTATAAGGGACTCTCAAGAGTCTTCTCCAACACCACAGTTCAAAAGCATCGATTCTTCGGCGGTCAGCCTTCTTCACAGTCCAACTCTCACATCCATACATGACCACGGGAAAAACCATTGCCTTGACTAGACGGACCTTGGTTGGCAAAGTAATGTCTCTGCTTTTTAATATACTATCAAGGTTGGTCATAACTTTCCTTCCAAGGAGCAAGCGTCTTTTAATTTCATGGCTGCAATCAGCATCTGCAGTGATTTTGGAGCCCAAAAAAACAAAGTCTGACACTGTTTCCACTGTTTTTCCATCTATTTCCCATGAAGTGATGGGACCAGATGCCATGATCTTTGTTTTCTGAATGTTGAGCTTCAAGCCAACCTTTTCACTCTCCTCTTTCACTTTCATCAAGAGGCTTTTGAGTTCCTCTTCACTTTCTGCCATAAGGGTAGTGTCATCTGCATATCTGAGATTATTGATATTTCTCCCAGCAATCTTGATTCCAGCTTGTGCTTCTTCCAGCCCAGCGTTCCTCATGATGTACTCTGCATATAAGTTAAATAAGCAAGGTGACAATATACAACCTTGACATACACCTTTTCCTATTTGGAACCAGTCTGTTGTTCCATGTCCAGTTCTAACAGTTGCTTCCTGACCTGCATACAGGTTTCTCAAGAGGCAGGTCAGGTGGTCTGGGATTCCCATCTCTTTCAGAATGTTCCACAGTTTATTGTGATCCACACAGTCAAAGGCTTTGGCATAGTCAATGAAGCAGAAATAGATGTTTTTCTGAAACTCTCTTGCTTTCTCCATGATCCAGTGGATGTTGGCAATTTGATCTCTGGTGCCTCTGCCTTTTCTAAAACCTGCTTGAACATCTGGGAGTTCACGGTTTATATACTGCTGAAGCCTGGCTTGGAGAATTTTGAGCATGACTTTACTAGCGTGTGAGATGAGTGCAATTGTGCGGTAGTTTGAGCATTCTTTGGCATTGCCTTTCTTTGGGATTGGAATGAAGACTGACCTCTTCCAGTCCTGTGGCCACTGCTGAGTTTTCCAAATCTGCTGGCATATTGAGTGCAGCACTTTCACAGCATCATCTTTCAAGACTTGAAATAGCTCAACTGGAATTCCATCACCACCACTAGCTTTGTTCGTAGTGATGCTTTCTAAGGCCCACTTGACTTCACATTCCAAGATGTCTGGCTCTAGGTCAGTGATCACGTTATCGTGACTATCTTGGTCGTGAAGATCTTTTTTGTACAGTTCTTCTGTGTATTCCTGCCACCTCTTTTTAATATCTTCTGCTTCTGTTAGGTCCATACCATTTCTGTCCTTTATTGAGCCCATCTTTGCATGAAATGTTCCCTTGGAATCTCTGATTTTCTTGAAGAGCTCTCTTGTTTTTCCTATTCTGTTGTTTTCCTCTATTTCTTTGCATTGATCACTGAGGAAGGCTTTCTTATCTCTCCTTGCTATTCTTTGGAACTCTGCATTCAGATGCTTATATCTTTCCTTTTCTCCTTTGCTTTTCGCCTCTCTTCTTTTCACAGCTATTTGTAAGGCCTCCTCAGACAGCCATTTCGCTCTTTTGCATTTCTTTTCCATGGGGATGGTCTTGGTTCCTGTCTCCTGTACAATGTCACGAACCTCCGTCCAGAGTTCATCAGGCACTCTATCAATCAGATCTAGTCCCTTAAATCTATTTCTCACTTCCACTGTATAATCATAAGGGATTTGATTTAGGTCATATCTGAATGGTCTAGTGGTTTTCCCAACTTTCTTCAATTTAAGTCTGAACTTCGCAATAAGGAGTTCATGATCTGAGCCACAGTCAGCTCCTGGTCTTGTTTTTGCTAACTGTATACAGCTTCTCCATCTTTGGTTGCAAAGAATATAATCAATCTGATTTCGGTGTTGACCATCTGGTGATGTCCATGTGTAGAGTCTTCTCTTGTGTTGTTGGAAGAGGGTGTTTGCTATGACCAGTGCATTCTCTTGACAAAACTCTATTAGCCTTTGCCCTGCTTCATTCCATGCTCCAAGGCCAAATTTGCCTGTTACTCCAGGTGTTTCTTGACTTCCTACTTTTGCATTCCAGTCCCCTATAATGAAAAGGACATCTTTTTTGGGTGTTAGTTCTAAAAGGTCATGTAGGTCTTCATAGAACCGATTAACTTCGGCTTCTTCAGCATTACTGGTTGGGGCATAGGCCTGGATTACTGTAATATTGAATGGTTTGCCTTGGAAACGAACAGAAATCATCCTGTCATTTTTAAAATTGCATCCAAGTACTGCATTTCGGACTCTTTCGTTGACCATGATGGCTACTCCATTTCTTCTAAGGGATTCCTGCCCACAGTAGTAGATATAATGGTCGTCTGAGTTAAATTCACCCATTCCAGTCCATTTTAATTCACTGATTCCTAGAATGTCAACGTTCACTCTGGCCATCTCCTGTTTGACCACTTCCAATTTGCCTTGATTCATGGACCTAACATTCCAGGTTCCTATGCAATACTGCTCTTTACAGCACCGGACCTTGCTTCTATCACTGGTCACATCCACAACTGGGTATTGGTTTTGCTTTTGCTCCATCCCTTTATTCCTTCTATAGTTATTTCTCCACTGAACTCCAGTAGCATACTGGGCACCTACCGACCTGGGGAATTCCTCATTCAGTATCCTATCATTTTGCCCTTTGTTACTGTTCATGGGGTTCTCAAGGCAAGTATACTGAAGTGGTTTGCCATTCCCTTCTCCAGTGGACCACATTCGGCTGTGGTCCATGTGATCAGATTGGCTAGTTTCCTGTGATTATGATATCAGTCTGTCCGCCCTCTGGTGCCCTCTAGCAATACCTACCGTCTTATTTGGGTTTCTCTTACCTTGGTCGTGGAAAATCTCTTCACAGCCGCTCCAGCAAAGTGCAGCCGCTGTACCTTACCTTGGGTGAGGGGTATCTCCTCGAGGCCGCCCCTCCTGACCTTGAACGCGGAGTAGCTCCTCTCGGCCCTCCTGCGCCCGCACAGCCACCGCCTGTTGGACGTGCGGTAGCTCCTCTCGGCCGCCGGCCCTGGCCTCAGGCGTGGGGTAGCTCCTCACGGCCGCGCCTCTTTGCGTGGTTCGTTGCGCCGGGGCCGGCGTCTCTTTCTTTCCTTAAACCTCATGAATCAACCTCTGCTAGCTTCACATTTTTCTTCTGCAGCTTCCAGACTTCTCTCAGCCTCCAGAGAATTGAACAGAGTTAGGTTAGGGCTTTGCTCCAGATTAGGCTTTGGTTTAAGGGAATATTATGGCTGGTTTGATCTATTAAAAATGAAGAAAAATGAAAGTGTTAGTCACTCAGTTGTGTCTGACTCTCTGACCCCATGGACTATATAATCTGCCAGGCTCCTTTGTCCGTGGAGTTCTCCAGGCAAGAATACTGGAGTAGGTGGCCATTCCCTTCTCCAGGGAATCTTCTCAAATCTGGGTCTCTGCGTTGCAGGTGAATTCTTTACGATCTGAGCCATCAGGATCTATACCAACCATTTAATCTTTCTCCACATTAGCAGTAAGGTTATTTTGCTTTCCTGTGTGTACACTGGAGTAGCACTTTTAATTTCCTACAAGAACTTTTCCTTTGCCTCTATAACTTGGCTAGTTCTTCAGCAGGATAGGGGTAACTTTTGGCCTGTTTCAGCTTTTACATGCCGTCCTCACTAAGATTTAACATTTCTAGCTTTTGATTTAAAGTGAGAGACATGTGACTCTTCCTTTCATTTGAACACTTGAGAGTCCACCATAGGGTTATTAATTGGCCTAATTTCAATATTATTGTGTCTCAGGGAATACGAAGGTCTGAGCAGGGGAAGAAGGATGAAGAATGCCGAGCGTCTAAACATGCACAACATTTATCAGTTGAGTTTACTGTTACATGAGCATGGTCATGGTGTCTCAAAACAATTCCAAGATTAACATTAAAAATCAGTGGTCACAGATTTATATAACAAATATAACAACAATGAAAAAGATTGAAATATTGTGAAAATTACCAAAATGTGACACAGGGACACAAAGTGAGCAAATGCTGTTGGGAAAATCGTACTAACAGACTGGCTCAGGGTTACCGCATATCTTCAATCTGGAAAAAACAAAATCTGTGAAGCACAATAGAGCAAGGTGCAACAAAATGAGATCTGCTGATATAGCCTTCCAGAGAAATTTTAACTAATAACAACATAACCTAATTTAATAATAATAACATAATAGATAATTTGGTCTGACTACGGGCCAGATTGTGCTCTAAGGACTTTCCATTTATTAAACTATTCAATCCTTATGGCAATTTTATAGATAGGTGCTATTCTCCACCTTGTTTTACAGATGAAAATGCTGAGGCAACAGAAAATATTGCAAGTTTCCCATGGTAAATTTCAAACCCAGGCAGTCTAGCTGCAATTTTTACTCTTAACCACCCCTCAAAATTGTCTCTCAATACATCAGTTCAGTTCAGTTCAGTTCAGTTCAGTTCAGTCGCTCAGTCGTGTCCGACTCTCCGCGACCCCATGAATCACAGCACGCCAGGCCTCCCTGTCCATCACCAACTCCCGGAGTACACTCAAACTCATGTCCACAGAGTCGGTGATGCCATCCAGCCATCTCATTCTCCGTCGTCCCCTTCTCCTCCCGCCCCCAACCTTTCCCAGCATCAGAGTCTTTTCCAGTGAGTCAACTCGTCTCATGAGGTGGCCAAAGTATTGGAGCTTCAGCTTTAGCATCAGTCCCTCCAATGAACATCCAGGATTGATCTCCTTTAGAATGGACTGGTTGGATCTCCTTGCAGTATAAGGGACTCTCAAGAGTCTTCTCCAACACCACAGTTCAAAAGCATCGATTCTTCGGCGATCAGCTTTCTTCACAGTCCAACTCTCACATCCATACATGACCACGGGAAAAACCATTGCCTTGACTAGACCGACCATACATACATGAGTATTTTTTTTGGGCGGGGGGGGGAGGAGAGGGCAGTGGCAACGGTCTAAAGTGTAGGTACAAACAGCTGGGTTTAACACATGCTGCACACACATTTCTGTGCTGCTCTTTTATGTTTCAATGAATGTCTTGAGTACAGGACTGCTACATGATTTTCTGGGTCCAGTACAAAATGGAAATGCGAGTTTCTTGCCTCAAAAATCATTAAGAATTTCAAGAAGGCAGCAGCAGAGTATTAAACCAAGATTGGGGCTTCCCTGATGGTCAGTGGTAAAGAATCCACCTGCAATGCAGGAGACATGGGTTCATTCCCTGGGCTAGGAAGATCCCCTGGAGAAGGAAATGGTAATCCACTCCAGTATTCTTGCCTGGAAATCCCATGGATGGTGCAGCCTGGCAGGCTAAAGTTCATGGGGTTGCAGAAGAGTTGGACATAACTTAGCAACTAAACAATAGCAACCTAGGGTTGCCTTTAAGCCCATGCCCATGAAATGAGGCTGCCGTGAACCCAGTATTATTTTTTAAGATTTTTTGTATGTGGATCATTTTTAAAGTCTTTATTGAATTTGTTACAATATCGCTTCTGTTTTCTGTTTTGGTTTTCTGGCCCTGAGGCATGTGGGATCTTAGCTTCCTGATCAGGGATTGAACCCACACCCCTTGCACTGGAGGTGAAGTCCTAACCACTGGACTGCCATGGAAGTCCCATTCCAGTACTTTTGCCTCTATTTCTTGTTGCCACCATAACTGCTTCCCAATGACTGATCAGAAGCTGGTCATAGAACTAAGAGGTGCCGCCTTTATGCCACAACCTAGGAACATGCCAACTCTCCTGTTTCTGGTTGTCAGCTTATGAAGGGAGAGGTATCAAATCTGCCCATGCAGCTTGTGCTGTTGACTAGAAGAAAAAAGAACAAGAGTCTTTCTGTATAAATACATGGATAGACATCTAGAGATTAGAAAACTATAGTCTTGAATTATCTTGCCTCTTATCTTTTGCTTTATTAGCAAGGTAATTTGGGTCACTAATATTGATGAAATCCATATGGCTAGCACTATTCTTCTTCTCTGCCTGTTTCTCCCCATGGCTAAACCAAAATTATTCCCAGCCTGTACTTACAAGTAAAACTTATCAAACCATTTGACCCAGATAACACTGAAAAATTGCATTGCTAGACTCTTTGCAGCATTTCACATCATCTGGATTTTTCCTTTTTTTGGTGGGGAAAAGTAAGAATCACCCAAAGAGCTTCAGCTCAGCTGACTACCACTGATAAGATCAGGAAAATTCGCTGAGTAAAAACCTTCCAGACACTTTTCTGACGTGTTGATGGAAGGTTTGTTTTGCCCATGTTTCTTCTTCCTTTCCCAGCTTACACGTATGGTGACCTAAAGAACTAAAGGTATAGGTGAAGAACATCCAATTCAGAGTCATCTAAAAAGGTACAGGCAAATGAAAAAGAGCCAAGAGGAAAATTTCCAGAACATTTCCATTTAGAAGCATGATGAAACTTGTTGACTAAGGTATCCACGTAATCTGGGGCATACACTTGACAATCTGGCACAGGTGACAAAACTGACAAACACACACAAGAAACTAGCACAACATTTTCTGTAAATTGGTCATGATTGAATGCTTCATGTCATCAAGGGAATAGAGGCAATGAAAGAGGAGCCTTATTTCTCTACAAAGAAAGGAATTTCTGTCAGAAGGAGATGAAGATATAAAAGAGAAAAATGTCTTAAGAGAGATCACTATGCATTCTGTAAAGTACATGTTGTAAAAGGCAAAGGGAAGAGCAGATTGATTCTGAAACTCTATTCAGTGTGCTTTTGTGTAAGCTGTTCTCTAAAGAGAGACTGAACCCTAATCAAGCAGCATCTTCTTCCAGATGGCTCTAAGTGTGCCTTCATCTGTTTTTAAAGAGAGGGTGGGGATGATTCCTTACTATAACGAAAGGCACATATTGAGACTTGATCAAAGAATTTTTCCGATACATATTTATAACTTAGCCTGCTCAGAATGGTTTGTAAGGATTTTCCCTTTCCCCATCTTTTCCTGGTATTTGTTGTCTCAAGACATGCTTCAGTGGAATTCTGATTCCTAAGTGGTTGTCAAGTCCTTGGGACCTCCCTGCAAGACCCTTAATCAATATTTGTTGAATGAATAAAAAGAAAGAGACTACATCCTCACATCCAATGACATACCAGTTGACAAAGTAGAAACTGCAGGAGCAAGGCCGGGTTGGTATCTTCAGCTGAAAGAAAGGAGCCTGAGTTCCATTCTCACCTACACAGAATTGAATGATCTGGACTCAGTTGCAAGATTTTGATGCTATGATATTCCATCCTCATGTGCAATTTCAGCAGGTTTTTTAAAACGTAAATTCAGTTACAGAGTTTTCCCTAAAACAATGTCACCATGCCAATAATGAAATCATAATTGCCAAAAAATTCTGGGTGAAAGAACTCTTCAGAAAGGATTCCTGGTCACTGCACCTATTCATTCATCATTTGCTTATTCATATACATATTTATTGAGCACCTGTTATGTCTTGGTTGTTGGGTTAACTTCCTGAGGATATGCAGGCAAATAAAGTGACATATCTGCCTGCCTTCAAGTTGACAATCTAGTGGGGATATTTCAGTTACAATAGTTCAATGAGGGTTAAAATGCCACAGTGTGTTACGGGAGAAAAATATAAAGCATACTTAATCAGAGTAGTAAAGTATTTCCAGAGAAGAGACACAAAAACATAGACCTGAAAAATAAGCATATCTCAGCCAGGCAAAGGGAAGGGGGGGATCTTCCAATAGAAGGGACTAGCATTTGCCAAAGGTCAAAGGCAAGACTGGGGAAAGGCATGCTGGGAACTAAAGAAAGCTCATGATAACTGGCTGTTGAGTTGGGGCTGAGGATGAGAGAGGGGAGATCAAACTAGAAAGATGGAGAAGGCAGTAAGAAGGCATGTGTCATTCTTAATACTTGAATAGGGAGCTACATTTAATTGAATTAAAATCTACAAACTCAGATTATGCTAAATGGTGCCAGAAATACAAGGCTCAGTGAGGAAACTCTCTAAACTCAAGGAGCTTGAGTCAGTAGCAAATTCTCAGGGTCCAGAAACTATGTCAAATCCAGAACAAATAATCCATGAGATGAGAGATGTCCCACAATGATATTGAGCACTGATTCAGAAGTGTTGCTTTGTAAAGGAAGAATAATATCATTCTTTCATGTGTGGATTTTAGATGTAATCTGAGGGCGTGTATGTGTAGATGTTTCAAGCATCCTAAGAGATATTCTTCAATCTCCTGCATTCTACCAATATTAAGAAATAAAGGTGATCTAATCACTGCGGATGCTGATTGTAGCCATGAAATTAAAAGACGCTTACTCCTTGGAAGGAAAGTTATGACAAGCCTAGATAGCATATTAAAAATCTGAGACATTACTTTGCCAACCAAGGTCCGTCTAGTCAAGGCTATGGTTTTTCCCATGGTCATGTATGGATGTGAGAGTTGGACTGTGAAGAAAGCTGATCGCCGAAGAATTGATGCTTTTGAACTGTGGTGCTAGAGAAGACTCTTGAGAGTCCCTTGGACTGCAAGGAAATCCAACCAGTCCATTCTAAAGGAGATCAATCCTGGGTGTTCATTGGAAGGACTGATGCTAAAGCTGAAACTCCAATACTTTGGCCACCTCATGAGATGAGTTGACTCACTGGAAAAGAGTCTGATGCTAGGAGGGATTGGGGGTAGGAGGAGACAGGGAAGACAGAGAATGAGATGGCTGGATGGCATCACCGACTCGCTGGACATGAGTTTGAGTGAACTCCGGGAGTTGGTGATAGACAGGGAGGCCTGGCGTGCTGTGGTTCATGGGGTCGCAAAGAGTCGGACATGACTAAGTGACTGAACTGAACTGAACTGAAACTGTAATGTATATAAATGTCAGATCACTATACTTGTACGCCAGAGACTCATACAATACTGTACATCAGCTATACATCAATTATAAAAAAGAGGGCTGCCCTGGTGGTGCAGCGGTTAAGAATCCCCTGCCAATTCAGGGAACATGGGTTTGATCCCTGGTCCAGAGGATCTCACAGGCCATGGAATAACTAAGCTTTGTGCCACAACTACTGACCCCGCATTCTGGAACCCATGCTCCACAGCAAGAGAAGACTAGCAATGAGAAGCTAGTGCATCACAACTAGCAAATAGCCTCTGCTCTCTGCAATTAGAGAAAGCACATGCACAGCAACAGAGACCCATCACAGGCAAAAATAAATAGATGAATCTTTGAAAAAACCTGCAAAATTTTTAAAAAAGAATTCTTGATATCATTGGGGATAAGTGAAGATGATCTGATAATGAATCAAAATCATCTATTTTGAATTCTAGAAATATTGAGATAGAAATTCTGTCACAGAAGAAAATTACTATAGGTGCTTTCTTATAGCATCAGGTAGAACTTAGAGAAAGAATTGACCTCAAAGTTCTCTTTCTTTCGGTAAAAGTTTGAAAAATCTGAATTCCATCTGAATTTATAAGATAGTTATAGAGAACCATTTTCTCCTCAAAGTTCATAGGCTTTACCTAATATTTATTATTAATAATAATTATTATGATAATTAATAATTATTATTATTTGCCTAATAATTTAAAGACTCTTCTAGGACTTTTGGAAGGTTCTCAGAAGGCATTTGCAATTTTGGAGAGGTAGAAATAAAGGCAGTGCCTATTTTAATGTCAGGTATATCTAAGAAAATATGCTGAAACTAACATTAGATGCCAGGCTAATCACCATGCAGAAACATTGGTGATATTTAATAATAATGTCTCTTCAGTGTAATTTTCATAGAACGGTCATAGTTTTTTATAAGGTCCTTTCTGAACCTCAATCAGATAGACTCCAACTCCTGTCTTAGAGCTGGGATTTGTTGATCTCCAGAAAATGAGTTCTTTGAACAAAGAGCTACATAGCCAATTATAACTAAACAAACAAGCTAATTACATTAATAACTTGGAAAACCACCAGTCTAGTTAATGGGTCCCAATTTCTGACCAGGAGACTCCTGGAGATGCTGCAAAAAACATTTCAAATCTGTGTGTTCCAAATGCAACATCTCTACATTATACACCTGATCCTATGCAAAAATTCATGCCATTTCTGAACAATGTATTCACACAGCATTATGCTTTAATATTATACACAGAAAACATTCATAGGTTATTAATTTCATGACAGTCTTTTGTTGTATGTTCTCAAACAACATATTCTAAAAGTACAACTCTGAGATAGCTTCAAATGTTTTCAGCCTTAAAAAAGAATCCCCATTCTGCAGGCCTGTTGAATTTTTTCTTCAAGTGAGTCATTTTTTGTCATTCTAGTTCACAGACCACTCATAAGCATATTACATACAACATTTCAAATAAACAGTTGAAGGATATAATTAAGTCCAGCTGAATTTTAGCTGGTCTGAGCAATGTGCTTATGCTCCGTCCTCTGCTACACTGAGCCCCACAGAAATCCTAGGACTGTTCAGAAAAAGAGAACACATTCACTTATCTGCTAAGAAGTGCAAAGTTATATCTTAATCTCAATGGCAGCAATTTTCCTTGGTCTAACTTATCAGGTAATGTTATCACCTTTTTCCATCACATGATGCTCTCATGCTGTTTTTAAAGATGTAATTATTCATGTGACTCACTGCAAGCTATCTCAAATTCTTTTTGGAAGTAAGTGAGACATGAATAATCAAAAACTAGCTTGTAACATTGTCCTAGAAATAGATTTCATTATAAAGCAAGAGTTCTTAAAAACTGAAATTTTCTCTGAATAATGTATCCCACTGGGCTGAAATCTTTGTCAGAATGAGGTGCCTTTCAATACCACGCAAGAAAAGTTAATTCAACACTTGTTGACCATTTCATAGGTACTGCTTGGTCCTAGTCAACAAAGATGAATTAGAATCACCTATCATATTCTTACTTTATATTAGCTCAGAAAGTGTTGGAAGTAGGGTGGGAGGTGTCTTTGGTGGCTACATCACGGTTTGACTTTTGTCTGAAGAGCTATAGAAGCAGAGAAAAGAGCACTTCATACGGTATTTGCGGGAGTAAAGAGTGAATCAAGAAAGTTTTGCTTCATCAAAGCAACATCTGAGATGTGTTGGAGTGTGAGCCGAATTTTACCACACAAAGAAGAGCAGAAGGTCACTCCAGGGAAAGGGTGAATATGAACAAAGGCACACTCTCAGTTTCCCTTCTCCCTCTCTAGCTGTTTTATTAGCTCTTCCTTCTGACCCATCCCTAAATAATGGGGGTTACTCAGGGCTCTAACCTGGGCCACTTATCATCTCACACTACAAGCAAATATTAAGCAATCTCATCCACACCCAGGGATGGCTTGATTCCCATCTTTATGTTGATGACAACTAAGTATATATCTCCAGCCCAGATCTGTCTGCTTAACTCCAGATGAATATAGGCAAGGCCTTCGCGACATCTCTTCTTTGGCTTCTCACAGATCCCTCAAACTCAACACGTTCAGAACTGAATTCATTTCCTCATACTTGTCCTCCTGCAGTTTTCCCATATCAGTTACTGACATTACGATCCCTCAGGTGCTCGCACCAAAAACCTGGGTGCCATCCATGACTCCTCCCTGTTTCTCACCCACAGCCTCCATCCAACACGTTGCCAAGCCTGTCAAGACAATGTCTGAAGTAGTTCATGAAGTGTTTCTCGCTCTGTCCCTATAACTTCTACCTTACTCTTATATCCCTAATTATGTCCTTAAAAATCTATGCCCTATATTACTGGTTAGAAACTATCCAGCAGAAAGGGAGGTAGGGATGCGGTAACAGACATTTGGGGTACAGCAAAAATGGTGCAGGAGGGAACTGAGGCTCATGGCTAAGGAACGGTACCAGGTACGACTGGATGTCTGTGTTGTTGGCAATTACAGTGGATTGAGATCTCTGAAAACTGCAAGGTAGGCACAGTACACAGTACTCCTCTGCCATGGATGGTTATCGGCAGTGCTCATAGCAAGCTCATTTGTCTGAAGTTAAAATGATGCTCTCTGTAGTCACAAGACCAGGAGTATCCCTGGAGGCTCCCAGTGTGTTGGAGGTGAGAGCCGCTCCTCCTGGTTTTGGAACTCTAGTCTTACTGAAAACTTATGACAAATAAGTGAAACTCCTGTCTCAAGGACTCAACCAAAACAGTGCTAAGTCAATGAATAACCATGTTTCCTCATTTGAGAACTGATAGTTTACAGGTTTTGTCCATCCGTCCTTGTGTTGAATGAACTTATAAAAACAAATCTTATAATAAAAAGGGTAATCTTATTTTTGTCACCCTTGCTGCAAAATATTTTTTCCAGATGTGTGTGTGTGTGTATTTGTGTCAGCAAACTTGTCTGTATATTCTTTTTCTTTCACTCCCAGACATAGGACTCTTTGCTGCTCTGGCCTGAGTGGTTGGAAATCGCCAAATGGACCAGGGCAAGGGAGAGCCAGCCCAGAAAGAGACTCCTGTTCTGAGGAAGATGTGTTTCAAAATATTGTAATGTTGTAATGTAGGCAGGGATTTTCACTTGAAAGTGAAAAAATTCCACATTTTAGTACATGTTTTTCAAACACAACATGCACTCAGTTAACTGTTTGGAATCAGTTTTAATATAACTCATTTCACTTAAGTATGTCTATTTTCAGAATGGCCATTGTGCCAAGGACAAGTTGATCAAGTGACTTCCCCTAAGTGTTTTGGCAACCCACCCTGATGACCCACTGCCAGTTATCAAAAGCACAATCAAGTTCAGGAGAACTGAAGCCTAAACACACAGGACTGACACCCCTGGACTTTGAAAATGGGCCCCAGTACACTAAATGAACCCTGTCTAATATTGGCCTGGATTCTCTCAGTTAAAATAGGTATTAATTATTATTATTAATCATAGTAAAGAATTAACATTACAAAATTTAGGGAAAAACTGATTTCCTACTCTAGTTCCCCAACACTCCTCATTCCAATATACATATTTTTCTGCTCACTGTTTTTTTCTTTCTTTTTTCTTTAATTATATGTGCTTTATATGGGGCTTCTCTGATGCTCAGACAGTAAAGAATCTGCCTGCAATGCAAGAGATCTGGGTTCAATCCCTGGGTCAGGAAGATCCCCTGGAGGAGGACATGGCAACCCATTTCAGGGCATGGCAACCCACTTCAGTATACTTGCCTAGAGAATCCCATGGACAGAGGAGCCTGGCAGAGTATAGTCCATGGGGTCCCAAAGACTTAGACATGACTGAACAGCTAACACTTTTCACTTTTTTCACATGCTTTGTACATTTATGACGTATAACAATAATATATACATATAGCTAATTTTTATATTGCTAAATACTACAATATATTAGCAAGCCTCTAGCAAATATAAGAAAAGAGCACAAAAGCAAGGAAATATATCCATGAGGGACAGGGAAGCCTGGCGTGATGCAGTCCATGGGGTCACGAAGAGTCAGATACGACTTGGTGACTGAATAAAAACTCTAAACAGAAAGACTATGCAAGGAATTTTAAGTTTGTGGCACTCAACTCCATAAAACTAAATAAAGTTGAAAGACGAAATAAATGGATGATTTTCTAAGAAACTTGTAAATAATGTGTAAGGTTGCCATGGGACCATGGACTCAGACATCATTTTAAGTTCAGGGTACACTAAGCCCAAGCAGGTCCAGCTGACCTACTTCACAGAGTCACCCACATTTCTCTATTACACCGCCAATAAACTCATTGTGCTGTGTCAAATAAGTGCCAAGCACTCAGTTATACTCGTGGAATGAAGGAATCCACTATGCAGAGTGAACCAGTAATTAGTCCAGCGTGTTTGCTTTCTGAATCACTCTCCTCTGTGGGAATGTCACCCATATTTCCTATAACAGCCACCGTCTACAAGTTAGATGCTAAATTTTTTTCTGTAGCTCTATTGTCATTAGGGTTCGCGGCAGGTTCTGATTTAGTAGGAGCTTATTTTCACAACTATTCTTATGCTGTCCTGCCCAAACTGACTGCAGGTCATTAAATCCATCCTGGTGACATCAGAACTCCATGTGTTATAAATTTTCTCCTTGACAACTGATATTAATATCCCTTTGGAAGGGCAGGTAGTATAGGGACAGGGAAACTCTTTGACTTTGATTTGGGATCAGGTAATTAAATGGATCCCCTTCTCGTGCAGATATCTAAATACTTGTTTTTGCATTAAATTTTAGTTCTGATCTTAAAGTGACTCCTAGTTATTTAACAATGACAGAGCAAATAGTGCTTCTATGCTGCTGCTGCTGCTAAGTCACTTCAGTAGTGTCCAACTCTGTGTGACCCCATAGATGGAAGCCCACCAGGCTCCCCCGTACCTGGGATTCTCCAGGCAAGAACACTGGAGTGGGTTGCCATTTCCTTCTCCAATGTGTGAAAGTGAAAAGTGAAAGTGCTTCTATAAGAGGCCTTAAAATACTTAAAATGACTGATAACTCAGTTTGAGGCTTTTTTCACCAAAAAAGAGAGAGGGAGTCATGGTCTGTAGCAAAAGGACCCTCAGTTAATTTAGGGTGTAAATAAACAAGAATGATGGTAGAAACTGGATTTAACTGGGTAAGAAAGAGTATCATCTGATAAGGCAAAAAAAAGGGAGGGGGAAAGGGGGATCATTACGCTGGTCAGAGATCCATGTCAGTAAAAACGAAAGAGAAAAAACACGGACATCTCACTATTTCAAGGAGAGAAATAGCCCTTTCTGAGTTTTATTATGTGGTTTAATTGATAGCGAGAACTGGAAATCAAGACATCTTGGTTCTGTTCCCATAATTTGAATGCTTTCACATTGCTCTTTCTGACTTGATCAAAATATCCTCCATGTGCAGGGGTTTAAGAGCACAGCTCTGTAACCACCATTAGAGAATGAACAATTCAAGTAAGTCATTACATTTTAAGTACTTCTTAATTCAGAAATGAACTAAATGCAGGCAGGAGATTTAAAAGTCCATAATGATATCAGCTTAAATGAGGCTTCTGGAGTTATGTTGTAAAAAAAATCTGCAGTGTTCTCTTATTCAACAGCTACTTGGAAAATTGGAACCCACAAGCAGATCAGAAAATGGTGCTATCATTGCCCAAGACACATTCCTGTGCTAAGTCGTTTCAGTCATTTCTGACTCTGTGATCCTGTGGATTGTAGCCTCCTCTGTCCATGGCATTCTCCAGGCAAGAATACTGGAGCGTGTTGCCATCTCCTTCTAAAGGGGATCTTCCCAATCCATGAATCAAACCTGCCTCTCTTATGTCTCCTGCATTGACAGGTGGGTTCTTTACCACTAGCGCCACCTGGAAAGCTCCCCAAGACATGCTCCAGAAGCAGCTAATTCTACCCCACTTCCTTCTGTCTTGCCCTTGCCTCCATGAGTGAAGCATCTGAGAAAGGGACGGCTCTCCAGTATCAGCTCATCAGACATTTCCAGCTCCCTGCTTGACCTCTAACATCTTCAGGTCACTTAGATCGGCAGTAACTAGAGAAGTGGTCCTCAATGCTGGCAGTATATCAAGATCCCTTGAGTTAGTTAAAAAAATTGCTGATGCTTGGGCCCTTATCCAGACCAGTTCAATCAGAATCTCTTGGATTAGAGGCTTGTTATTAATATATTTTAAATTTCCAAATGAAATTCTAATGTGCAGTTCCTGCCAAGAGGGATCAAGAGACATCCCCAAGCTCTCGACCTCAGGCTTTGCTTTTGAGACAGCAAGTGTCCAGCAGGGTGGAACCAACCCTGCAGGGATTTCTGGCTTCCTGGGGAAGCCTGGCTTGATACTACAAATCTGGGGCCAGGCTGAATATAGAGACAAGTCCTACGTCCTCTCTTCACTTCTCCTAAGGCTAGGATGGAAAGAAACTCCCCTACAACAAAATCCAAAACCAAGTGGCAGGGTGGAAGTCTGAGGAACGTCTTAGAGAAACAACAGTTCAGCATCAGCCATTTAATTTCAGACAAGTTATTATAGATGAGATCCTCTGTCCTTGGCAACTTTTACATCTCATTTCATTTGGTACATCAACCTCTTTGAGCTGGGGTTAATAGTCCATTTTACAGATGAGGAGACAGACAATTCAGAATGCTTCAGTAATCAGAATAAAATCACCCTTCTACGAAGTGGCCAAATCAAGATTTAAGCTCCAGTCTTTCAGATTCCGAGTCCCATTTCTCCTATAAGCCTGCACAGTGGCCCTCCCCACCCCGCTATGCTGCCAGTGTGCCGTCAGTGTGAGCAGGAGGCAACCTGCTTTGTCTCCATCACATTGTGATCACTGTCTCCATTTTTGAGTGCAGAGCTGACCTTTCAGATATTCTGATGTTTTTAGCCCCAAAGTAAACCTCTTAAGACAATTTGGCAAGGTATAAATGAAACACATCTTACCCAAATCAGATTAAGGTTTGTGAAATTCAGCTTCCTGTACCAATATATAGGCTCTCAAGTTGGTGACTCTTTTCTCCCTGAACCTGGGAAGAAAGGAAGGGATTTCAGGAAGAAAGGAGAGGGCAGCTAATGAGATTCTCTGACATAGAAAAATTGCTTCCCTGGATTCTACTCCCTGAAAAGTGAAATAAACAAAGAAAGAGAGTCCTGGAGAGTTTGTGAGGGAATTATGAATACCTGCTGTTTCACTGTGTCTTCCAATAATTAAAGATATATAATCACAAACTCTTAAATGGATGGAGTTAAGCTTTATTCTCACCTTAATCTGAGTTACTTTAATTATCAGAGAATGGAAGTTTTAACTGGGGCCTATAAAGGATAGTTTTCTGAATGATCGCAAACCTAGGTAAGATGTTCAGGACAGTAAGATGTGAAGTAATTAGAGGTATAGATGAAAAATAATAGATGTTTCTCTTTGAAGCAATTTTAAGATAAACAAGATGATTCCAGTTATGCAACTGTCAGTTCATGCCTTGAAAAGCTCTGATCATTACATGGTGGTGGTGGTATCAGTCGCTCAGTCGTGTCCGACTCTTTGTGACCCCATGGACTATAGCCCACGAGGCTCCTCTGTCCATGGAATTCTCCAGAAAAGAATACTGGAATGAGTTGCCATTCCTTCCTCCAGGGGATCTTCCTGACCCAGGGATCTAACCTGAGTCTCTAGCATTCAGGCAAATTCTTTACCTTCTGAGCCATGAGGGAAGACCCAATGATTACACTGTGGACATTTAAAAACCCAGCGACAACATCTGTTAGAATTTTATTCAACATTTATAGTATTGAATAAAATTGATTCAGTACTCATAGTATTGAATAAAAGTGATCGAGGTGGGAGAAAAGGCAAATCCTGCCTGCTTTGTAACTTGCCTGGCTGGGGCTGCTGAATTGCGGTTCGGATCCCTGATGGAGTGCTGCAAAATTAGGATGCTTAGTCCTTGGGCTTCCCAGGTGGCACTAGTGGTAAAGAACCCACTAGCCAATGCAGGGGACATAAGAGAGGTAGGTTTTTATCTCTGGGTCAGGAAGAGCCCCTGGAGGAGGGCAGGGCAACCCACTCCAGTACCCTTGCCTGGAGAATAACCATGGACAGAGGAGCCTGATTGGCTATAGTCAGTCCATAGGGTTGCAAAGAGTCACATATGACTGAACCAGCTTAGCATGCACAGTCCTTGAGCAGCCATGTAGGGTCGGAGGTGGCCCAAGTCTTTGAGTAAGTCACTTGTAGCATGGAGGACCCTCAACTATGTTCAAATACACTTAATAAGTTGGGATACAAAATGCTTTTATTTTCTATGAGTAGCATCATGTGAAAAATATGTGGAAGCCCTCTAGGCAGGAACCAAAAGTGAATGTAAAATTGAATGTTTCTATGGTACATGGCCCAACCCAAAGTTAAAGTATCTAGATTTGTTAGGGCAGCTTAGATCCCATTCTCCCCATTGTTCATCTTATGCTCCCGGCCCCAAAGTGGAGAAATCCTGCTCCCCAGGAGGAGAAATAGGCATGTGTAAGTCCCAATCTTTCCCAGTATTTCTACAGGCAGGCAAGAAAGGGCTGCCGTACAATTGAACATAGGAATTCCACGGATTTTGTATGGTATGGCAGCTCTTTTTTGCCTGCCTGTAGAAATACTGGGAAAGGTTGGGACTTACACATGCACATTTGGAATGGGTCTTCCCAGGTGGTGCAAGTGGTAAAGTACCCGCCTGCCAATGCGGGAGACCTAAGAGACACGGATTCAATCCCTGAGTCAGGAAGATCCCTTGGAAGAGGAAATGGCAATTCAATCCGGTAATCTTGCTTGGAGAATCCCATGGACAGAGAAGCCTGGCGTGCTACAGCACATAGGGTTGCAAAGAGTTGGACATGATTGAAGCGACTTAGCATAGCACAGTATATCTATGGATTATTCAATATTCATGAAGTCTCTATATTTAATAGGTGAATAACAAATGCTACAACTTTGTGAAAAACAAATTGCAAGATTTGATTTAAAAGAAAACAGAGGAAAATCGAACATTTTTTGAAAGCAGAGTGTACTGCAGAGGCTAATCAAATATATTTCAAATATATTTGGCAGTAAATATATATATATATATAATTGCCAATTACCTATAGATACTTTCAAATTAAGATAAGTACAAATATTTGAGATTTTTCAAACATTTGAAGATATAAAATGTCTTAGAATGTCCACCCTGCTACATACCCTGGCAAATAAACATAAAGGCAACTATTTAAGCATGAGCATCAGGGAACCGTGGCAAGCAGAAAGCACAGCATTCTAGGATTACAATGATAATTCTACTTTTACAGAATTGAACCGTACAGCATTGTTAGCCCTAAAGTGCCTTTCCTTTGGAGGTTATATAAAAGAATGACGGTATATTGAATGACCTTTAATTATTCAGCTTCCTTCTAAGGATACCGATCTGTATTCTAGATCCAACTGTGGGTCAGAGACAAAGTAAGGGAAACTCAAAGAGAAGAGCAACGGAGGAACAAATACTTTGAAATACACAAGCACCTCCTCTGTTTCCTTCAGATAATTCCTTGCAGTCTTTAAGGTATATATAGATATATATATATGCATATATATATATATATATATTCATCTTCCTTCCTGTCCCTTCTGACATTAACAAGTCTAATAACACCAGATGTCAATGACAAATTTGAATTTTAAATTTTCGAGGGCTCTGAAGGCTGACGCCAAGAAGCAGGTAGCAACCGGAGAGCAGAGTATCATTTTCTGAAAACATAACCCACCTCCTGCACACAGACTTTGGGCTTTGCAACAGGAGGTTAGCGACATGGCAGTCTGGGAGTTGCATCTGCTCCTGCTGTCTACACAGCGTGGAAATGGATGTGAGAATAACTCAGCATTTCTGAAACTAGCAACCTGGCACAATGAGCAATGCCCTGGGGTCTCACATAAATGCCAGAGGAGTTCTCCATTCTCTCCAGGTCCTAGAAAGTATGAGCTTTGTTCTCAACTAAGTACAAAGAGGGGGCTACCCAGGTGGCTAAGTGGTAAAGAATCAGCTTACCAATGCAGGAGATGTAGATTCAATATTTGGGTCAGGAAGATCCCCTCCAGAAGGAAATGGCTACCCACTCCTTTGAAATCCCAAAGACAAAAGAACCTAGTGGGTTACAGTCCATGGGGTCACAAAAGAATCGGACACGGCTTAGCGACCAAACAACAAAGTACAAAAAGCATCTTGATTTAACAGGTAACTGCTAAGGCAGACTGTCTTACTCAACATTCAGAACCATAGCCTGATCAGCCAGCAAGAACCTCCCCTACTTCCACCAGAGGTCTGTTGTGAGGCTGGAACATTCTCGTTGCATAAGTCCAACTTCACACACTGGCATTTACAACAGAGGGGATTCTACCCCACCCTCCACAAGACAAAAATTCTTAAATGTGGGAGGTACTGCAGGAGATGATCTTTCTAAGGCCAGGGGCAGATGGTAAAGAAAGGCAAGTTTGGCTTTTATAGAGAGGCTGCGCTAGAACAATGTTTTCAAGTTCAACCTAAGGTCAATAGAGTTTGCTAGATATGAGAAACATGGAAATAAATGTTCTTTCTCTTTTCCAAGTGATTTGAGGAAAATATTCACTCTGAGAAAGCACTTCCTTATGCTTCTCGAGATGAAAAGAAGGTTTCTATTTATGTAGTATCCAAATGTCCTGGTGAGAAGCAAAACTTATTTGTCAAACACAGTGAACCTACCCACCCAAATTGACTCATCCACCGTCTCAGATGTACTATGCAGTCCAGAGTCTTTAAAAAAGGAAAATCACATATTTTGTTGCTGTTTCTTCCCAGATAGTACTTATTCTGATTTTTTTTTTTCTGCTTCACTATGTTACTTTTAAAAGTTTTTTGGTTTATTGCTAATTTCCCCTTTTTTCAGGCTCAGTTGTACAATATGGTATGTGTGTTGGCTTGTAATTTTGGAGCTGAATTTATAGGCCTGCTATAGTTCAAGTAATATTCTATTTTTGCTTATTTTATTTTTGCCTGGGCTTGATACATTTTGTGAGACTCTTTCCTACAGTACTGGCATTCATATCTGGTATAACCAAAATTCTATCTCTTATTTAATATTTCTTCAAAGTTTCAAACTGAAGTCTTTTCTTTTGTGTGATGCTGGAGCTTGTTGTGATTTTTTTTTTTAAATTCTGGAAACATTTTCTTCCACATCAGAAACTCAAGTTTGCAAGAAATCCCTTTGGGAGTCTTTAAATGTGTATTTGGAGGGCAGAGAGGAGAGGCAGCCAACATTGGGCCTCCTGTCCACTGAGTCGCAGAGTCCCTCTGAACAGCTATGGGGGATGGGATGAGGTTAGCTTGGGGAGACAGAGGGTCTGATTCTCTACCTCTGTGCCAAACTTACCTGCCTGATTTCCTCTTTTTGCTCAAATGAGGCACTGCCTCATTGCTCCCATTAGGGAACAAACTGCTCTTTCTATGCTTCTCACTTTCACAGTAAAAAAAAAAGTAAAACCAAGCCAGGCTGCTCTTACTAGGATATCTTGTACAGGCTGACTTGATCCGCCAAAGAAAATTTGAAAACAGGACAAAATTGTAAAGAGGTTTGGAGAAACATGGGACAGCTCAGAGAGATGGGCGCCTGCATTAGCCCACGGAATAAACATCCTCACAAACCACTCCACCCAGAGGAAGCTATAAAAATCTTAATGATTCCTCAGGAGACCTTAGATCTAGCCTGGCTCTGCCTCTCACTAGTTCTAAGACTCTGCACAAGTGACTTCTCCAGGACTGCGTTGCAGATAAGACAGAGGTAAAAGGAACTCTGAAAGCATCAAGGCCAAATTTTCCTCCTTCTAGTTTGGAAATGGAAGGTTGGAGTAGTCAAGTGACCTGCTAAGTTTGTGGTTACTGAGATATAGGTCTCCTGACTGTCAACTAAAATTTTTATTTTCATTGTATCATACAGTTTCTCTCACCTGCAAAACTTGAGCCTGTGTAGTTGCGGGGGAGGTGTTGGGGGGGCATTGGGTGGCAACTGCTAATGTTTCTGGAAGTTTTCATGCTCTACAAGTCCATGACTGCAGGAAGCTGGGTTCAGGGCCTGTAGGAATCATGTTCAGAGAGATCATTTCATTCTTCTGTCTTTTCTTGCCTCATCTCCTCCCTCTCCAACCTCATTTCTCCACCACAACCCCTCCATCCCTAATTTCTTTTCTATTCCTATATTCTTCTGTTCATGATTCTAAGTTTGGAATCAGGAATTAGAGTTTATTTTTGCATAGTTTTATTTCCTTTGGAGGAAAAGTACTAGAAATAACCAATTGGTAAATACAAATTTTGTCTCTTCAAAAAGAAAGTAGTTCCAACAATTTTTTTTAGAGAGATGGAACTGAAGGGGAAAAAACAGCTTTTGTTTTATATTTTGGGTTTCAGAGTCTTAACCATTTCTATAAAAGGGCACCAAAAAGAGAAATTAGGATGCTAGCTTCTGGAAAAAATGCAGCATTCTAATTCAAGTGTTGTCTGAGAAAAAGATAAAGCAGGCAGTACTCATTGTACTAATGTGAAAAAGATGAATGACACCTAAATGGGTTTTCTTTGCATCACAGATCATGGTTAAGTGTTTTACATGCATTTGTCACTGCTATTAATGTAATCACATAAAACTTTCTCTTGTTCTCAAGTGCTTTTAAAGTGAGCTATTTGAGCTTTTGATTCTGCAAGGTTTTCCTTCTCTTTCAAAATTAGCAAAGGTAATATGTAAGCCCTGGAACTTTTTTTTTTTTAACGTAAGAGCAGAGATAAAGAAAAAACTATGGTAGTTGCTTGGGTAAATTGGAAAGTGTGGGCATTACCTTTCAAGAGCTGTTACCCATAATTGTAATAAAAATATCCTGAGAGGATCATAAAGGATGTTGCAAGTGTTTTCTGTATTATATAATATTAATGCTAAATCATCTACACAGGCCTTCTGCGGAAGTATTCTTCCCCTATTGCGTTTTCCTTCTGACTCAGGAGCTCACAGCTTCCTTGAGAAGGCACCCCAAATCTGGCTGCACCCTGCCTGGCAGGGGGCCCTTGGGGTAGGGACAGGGCAGTCACAGATCTGGTTGAGTTACCGATTTCTGAGGCCCACATAGTTACCATCAGGGTGGGGTTTTTGCAAGATGGTCAAAAGCTCTTCCATGGCCCTTGCTTGCATCTCTGCCCTAATACTCAGGAGTGGAAAGGGGACCTGCCTCCTTTTTTCCTTCAACAAGAAAGACCTAGATTTGAAATTTGTCTCTGCCATTTCCTGTTATGGTGGTCTTGGGAAATTTTTTTAATCTCTCTAAGCCTCAAGACCTTACATAACACTACAGGGCTCCACGAGATAATGTGTGGGAAGCACCTAGCAAAGGGCTGGCACCCAAGATCACTCGCTGATTCATGTTTTTGCTGTCCACCATGCTAATAAAAGGTTCCCTGGTGGCTCAGATGGTAAAGCATCTGCCTGCAATGCAGGAGACCAGGTTCGATCCCTGGGTTGGGAAGATCTCCTGGAGAAGGAAACGGCAACCCACTCCAGGACTCTTGCCTGGAGAATCCCACGGACAGAGGAGACTGGTAGGCTACAGTCCATGGGGTCGCAAAGAGTCGGACACAACTGAGTGATTTCACTTCTTCATGCTAATAAAGGGCTATGAAGTTACCAAAAGCGCCCTTATAAGTCCTTCAGACCTTCTCACTCAGTCATAGTCCAGAAGAAGCAAGCTCATTTTTGTCCTGTTTTGTTTTAAATTAATAAGAAATTTTAAAGTATAAATGAATTAATAGAATTTATTTTTTAAAGCAGTTTTAGGTTCACAGAAAAGCTGAGAACAAAGTACAGAGAGATCCCATTTATCCTCCACCTCCACTCCCCAAAGTTTCTCCTACTACTGACAACTTGCATTACTGCGGTATGTTGGTTACAATTGATGAGCCAATATTGATATATTATTCTTAACTAAAGTGCATAGTTTACATTAGGGTTCATTCTTTTTGTACATTCCGTGGGTTTGGACAAATGTATGATGATATGCTTCCACCATTGCAGGATATGTAGCAATAATTTCACGTTCCTAAAAATCCTCTGTGCCCACTTTTTCATTCCTCCTTCCCTTCCTTTGAATTCCTAGAAAAATTTTACTGTCTTTTCATCTTTTCCAGAATTTCATGTAGTTAGAGTCATATAGCAGTTAGTCTTTTCAGCCCGGCTTCTTACACTTAGTAATATGCATTTAAGTTTTCTCCATGTCTTTTCGTGACTTGATGGCTCACTTCTTCTCATTGCTGAATAATCTTCCATTGTGTGGCAAAACCACAGACTGTTTACAGAGTCCACTGTTGAAGGACATCTTCTTCCCAATTTTGGCAATAATGAACGGTGCTATCAACATCTGTGTGTGGGTTTTTGTAGGGACATCAGGTTTCAATTCATTTGGGTAGATATCAAAGAAGACAGTTGCTAGATGGTAGATAAAGAGCATATCTAGCTTTGTAAGAAACTTCCAAACTGTCTTCCAAAGTGGCTGTACCATTCTGCATTCTCACAGGCATTTTTTAAATGCCGAAAAATTCTTTGGTTGAAAGAGCACATTTCTATTACGAGTCACAAACATATTCAAATCTCTGTATTTTGTTTGTACCCAAAAGCTGGAGTTATTTGAGTTTCTAAAAGATTCAAACTTTCATTCCAAAGGTTCCCTACATCTGAAAGTTATTTCTTCCTATTATAAAGAGTATAATGACCCACAGGGGAAAAAATATTATTACAGGCATGGTTGTGCAAAATTTTATCAAAAGAACAAATTAGATAACTTTACTTTTTAAAAAATTTGAAATCCAACATATACTGAAAAATGGCAGATGAGCTGCAAAATATGGGGATGATAAAACCAAGAGAAAAAAATAATTCAACTGAAACGAGTTTGCGATATGGGTCAATCTAAGGAAATTATCAAAGAAGAAAAAGAAAGGAGATATCTATGGAGACAAAGTAATCTTTTATTTATTTAGATTATTTTAAGATTTAATGTGTACATGCTCATTGTTACAGCTTACTGTAAGCTTAAGCAAAGTATTGAATACATCATTAAAAAAGTCTAAAATTTTATAACCTTTTCATGAGATAGATTAAGATAAGGAGAGTCACAGAAGAAGGGTGAGAGGAATTGAACACTGAGTGTTTGGGGGCTTTATTCTTGAAAGAAGGGCAAATATTTTTGAGAGAGTTTTCCACATTAAGAATTGTTAGCCTACAGTGAAATGTGTTTGCCTAAAAGCTCCATGGTTCCGTGTGTGAAACCT
Organism: Moschus berezovskii; assembly: GCF_049115385.1. NCBI lineage: Eukaryota > Metazoa > Chordata > Mammalia > Artiodactyla > Moschidae > Moschus > Moschus berezovskii. The sequence continues at coordinate 38,599,955 of NC_142472.1, forward strand.
TTCCTGGAGACATCTTAATTTATATTGGTCAAGTAAGAACTAGGCAAGCCTTTTGATGGATGTCCAGTTAGTGAATAAGTCTGTAATTTAAGAAGAGTAATCGATTGCTGTTGTAAAATAGTAAAGTACCCTCTGAGTCAGACAGCAAGGGTGACTATGTTCCTGATTGTGAAATCAAATAATACATTTGAGGTAAGGCTAGAAGGAACAGTTGACACACCAGTGGGTACAGTGCCCACTGAGCAAACTCTATGAAAGAAGAAGGGACTTGATAATCTCAGAGCAGCAACGATAAAAAAGGAGATGTGGCCGTTACCTGGCCAGAGAAGAATTCCATGTTACCAAGTCTAAGCTCGTGCGTGCTGCTTGCTGCACGACAGGCCAATTATTGATAGAGTTGTTGGGGCAAGGAATAATGATTTTATTTGGAAAATTACCTAACTGAGAGGATGGTGGGCTTGTGCCCCCAAAGAACCATCTTGTCTGAATTGGAATTCAGGCTCCTTTTACATTAAAAGAGGAGGGAATAACATCAAACACTACCTGATTCTCATCAGCTTTTGGAGGGGATAGGTTAATTTCTTCCTTTCTGTAGTCATTCACAGATGGGCCTGGTCAGGATGTCTCTGGTGAGCTAAACAAGTATTTAGTTTAATGTTCATTACCTGGGAAGCGGGGTTCCCAGAAACGGTCTGATATGCTCATAGGTCCATTTAAGCTCATAGGCAACACCCCTTTAGTGATTAACTTGTAATGGAACACAAGGGTTCTTCCCTAGGACACCTTTTCCAGCATGGCTCTTTCATTGATCTTCCATTAATCCTTACTCATGTGACACCCTTGCCTGCTTCCTACTGACTTTTCCTAACCAGACAAGTCTTCCAAAGGCCCTTTGATCTGAGCGTGGACAAGAGATGCCATTTAGTCAGGGCCACAGCTGGGGGAAAACTAGTGGACTTCAAGTTTAAGCAGAAGAAGATTTGATAAAACAAAATATGCTGAGGCAAAAGCAAACACAAGATAAAAATAAAAATCCAAGGAGTAATAGATTTGAGAAGGCGGAGATGGAGAACTAGGAAGAAAGAGCAAGAAGATCAGTTATATGCAATCTGTTCACACCTAACAGATGATTAAAACAGAATAACTTGTCACCCTTAGTGTATGTGCAGGTTCCAAAGTATCACAAATATTGATCGTTAGAAGTGGAATTGTAAATTTTTAACACCTACCTGCTTGAGATAATGTTTCCAGGTAGTTAGAGAAAGAGAATAAAGATCATGCTGGTCTGGGTCTGTTCCCAGCTTTGGAACTTGGCAGCTTTTTCTGAGTTTCACTCAAGTTCTCAGGTCAAAGGAATCAAGTAGAAGAGGTATTCATGTAAACACACAGTGTTTTTCTGTGAGTAACAGACCTACTCCAGTTATTTATGTTAGATTTGCAAAAATGTTCTCATCCCAGTAGCTTCAGGGCATGTGACAATATAAAAATTGAGACTTACTAGAGAAAACTTCTATATTTTAGCCTTAAATGATAGCTTCTTCCTGATCATCTGAAAAGATTAAGAACTCTTTATAGTTTACATTACTCCCTAATTACTGATGAATTTTTTAATGCCTTTTACAAAAATTAAAGAATAGTCTCATCAGTATGGGATAATATCTTTTTTTAGATTATAAAGTCAAATCTAAAATAATTTCCCCTACACATTTTTCAAATGCTTTTATAGAGGTTGTGATGTCTTATCTTCTTCAGAGCTTTGATGTGTACTCTTTCTACAGAGTTTATCATGAACTGCATCTACTGATGTGTTAGACCTGGGAAAACTAATTCAAGCCACAGGAGACCTGCTCTTTGCTTTGCTTCATTTAGAAGGAAGGACCTCTGTGGTTAGTCATTCAAATATATTATGCATAAAAGAATTTACATTAGAACTCTGCACTGCTTGTCTTTTAGAAATGGAAATCTAGGAGTGAAATGATGCATCATAGTAAACTTTAGAAGGTAACATTTTGGTTTTTCCAGGTGTCATCACTATCTTTCCTTTAAGTCAACAGTTTTCAAATATTTGCCTCTAGTATTATAAAATCGAGATTTTTGATGACTCATTTAGGATGTGACAGAGACAGTTCACACATCCTTATGGGCACCTGTGGTATGCAAATCATTGAACCGAAGTTATTTAAAGTTAAATAGTAAAATAAGGAGTAAAATATTTTATCTCTTGTGTCAAATAATTTATCACTTTGGAGAAAAAAATATTAGCACAAAAAGCCATTTAAGAATAATTTCAAGGCAGCACTTATAAAATAATATAGTGCAGTCTCCAGACTTTGGAGAGATGTTAGAAAGAGAATAAAAAAAAAAAAGAAAGAAAGATTGATAGAGTTAAGTCATGATGACTTTCTGGAATACTTCAAGTTTGACCCAGATTTTAATGGTTAGGTGAAAAAGGAGAGGCCTTACAAGCAGAGGGAAGGGCATGTCAAGGCAAGAAGAACTTAGCAAGTCTAGAACATGAAATTCCCAAGCTAATTAGACAGAGAGACTGTGCACGACATGAAGAGGAGAAAAAAAAAAGGACATAGCTGATGAACTTCTTTGAATATATTTGAAATTGTGTTTTAGGATTAATTTTTCTTCTTGTATTAGGACTTTTAGGTTCAAATCATATAAATCGACTTGACAGAGCTAAAGTGAAAAAATAATAGGCTTTGTTATATGAATACTGGGCAACAGATTTGATGGGCATTCACAGTATACCAGAAAAGGGATAGTCATAGGAAATCTCTGCAAATCCCCCAACTCCCTGATGAAGTTTTCTTCTCTTCTTTCTGCTTCTCTTTCTCTCTCTCTGTCTTTCCAAACTGTTTTTTGCTTTCTGATCTATGTGGCAAAATACATGACCCACTGTTTACATCTTCTTTCTCCAGCCTAGGTTGAGGTTGAGGTTGGATTCTCTTGGGCTCCATTCAAAAATGTCAAGAAAGGGAATTTGGTAGACTCGTCTGATTTAAGGTACCTGTCCCTGGATCTGTCAAACGAAAGTCTGTTGGACATTTTCACAGTGTGTGAGCATGGCTGTCAGCAACCTGCTGCTCCTGTGACTAAAGGAAAGGAAAGGATGAATTCCAGAGAAGGGAAGTCAGATAACCTGATACGTGTTCACCATGTTTATACATCTAACTCCCTCTTCCTAATTCCACTGGATTCATACTTGTGATAGCTATGAAATATTTTGTGAACTAGGCTGCTTAAGTGGAAGACATGCTATCCTGCAAAAGTGGACTATATTTCCAGGCTTCCTGCATCCCACTCCTGCCAGTAAGACAGGATTGAGGTAGCTTGAAATCTGAAATTGGAAAATAAGGGTTTTCCGGTTCTGAGAGCTTTTCATAATAAGGGATCCTTAGCCATCTCTACTACTTTTATTGAATAACAAATTTACCTTTTGGTCAAGTTCAGTTCAGTTCAGTTCAGTCACTCAGTCGTGTCCGACTCTTTGCGACCCCATGAATCACAGCACAGCCAGGCCTCCCTGTCCATCACCAACTCCCGGAGTTCACTCAAACTCTTGTCATCGAGTCGGTCATGCCATCCAACCATCTCATTCTCTGTCGTCCCCGTCTCCTCCCGCCCCCAATCCCTCCCAGCATCTTAGTCTTTTCCAGTGAGTCAACTTGTCGCGTGAGGTGGCCAAAGTATTGGAGTTTCAGCTTTACCATCAGTCCTTCTAATGAACACCCAGGATTGATCTCCTTTAGAATGGACTGATTGGATCTCCTTGCAGTCCAAGGGACTCTCAAGAGTCTTCTCCAGCACCACAGTTCAAAAGCATCAATTCTTTGGCTCTCAGCTTTCTTCACAGTCCAACTCTCACATCCATACATGACCACGGGAAAAACCATAGCCTTGACATAGTCAGACACGACTGAGCAACTGAACTGAACTGAACTGAACTGAACTGAACTGAATGTATATGTGATCTTCCCCAGTGGCTCAGCAGTAAACAATCTACATGCAATGAAGGAACTGCAGGTAGATGTGATTTTGATCCATGGGTCCATAAAACCCCCTGAAGGAGGGCATGACAGCCCACTCCAGTATTTAACTGCATGGAGAATCACAAGGACAGATGAGCCTGATGGACTACAGTCCATAGGGTCTTAAAGAGTCAGACAGGACTGAAGTGACTTAACATAGACGCATGCACACAAGCTCTCTGACATCGGTCTAGAATTTTTTTTTTTATATGTCTCCTCAGTAAGGGAAACAAAAGCAAAAATAAACAAGTGGGACTACATCGAACTGAAATGTTTTTGCATAGTGAAGGAAACTCAACAAAATGAAAAGGCAGCCTACTGAGTTGGAGAAGATATTTGAAAACAATTTACTTGATAAGGAATTAATATCCAAAATATACAATGAACTCTTATAACTCAACATCAAACAACTTGATTACAAAATGAACAGAGGGGCCTAAATAGATGTTTTTCCAAAGAAGACATATATATCATCAACAGACTCTTGAAAAGATACTCAATATCACTAATCGTCAGGGAACTGAAAGCCACAATAAGAGGTCACCTCACACCTGTCAGAATGGCTATTATAAAAAGGATAGCAAATAAGTGTTGGCAAGGATATTAAAAAAGAAAACCCTCCTGTACTGTTAGTACAGTTATAACTTGGTGCAGCCTTTATGGAAAAGAGTATCAAAGTCCCTCAAAAATTTAAAAGTAGAAATACTATATGATCCAGCAATTTATTTTCTGGGTATTTACCAAAAGAAAACAAAAAACACTAATTTGCAAAGGTGGCTCAGTGGTAAAGAATCTGCCTGCAATACAGGAGACTCTGGAGATGCAGGTTTGATTCCTGGGTCAGGTAGTTCCCTTAGTAGGAGATGACAACCTACTCCAATATTCTTGCTGGGAAAATCCCATGGACAGAGAAGCCTGGCGGGGTACAGTCTGTGGAGTCTCAAGCAGTCAGACATGATTATCTGAGCATGCATGCACTCCAATGTTCATTGCAGGATTATTTATAATAGCTAATATATGGAAGCAAGCTTAGTGTCTATAAATAGATGAATAGATAAAGATGTGTTTTACATACACACATACACCCACACTAGACCATTACTTAGCCATTAAAAATGAACTCTTGCTTTTATGATAATGTGGGTGGATCTAGTGATATTGTGCTAAGTGAAATAAACCAGAGAAAAGCAAATACCACATGCTCTCACGTATGGAATTTTAAAAAGCAAACAGACAAACAGAACAAAATGAAAAAAGAAACATAAATACAGAAAACAATTGGATAGTCAACCAGAAGAAGGAGGTTAGAGGTAGGGAAATAGACAAAGGGAATTAAGGACAGAGCTCCAGTTTTGTAATAAACAAGTCAGGGGGATATAATATACATCATAAGGAATATCAGCAATAATATTGTAGCTACTTTATGCAAAGACAGTGGTTGCTAGACTTATTGTGGTAATCATTTCATAATATATGCAAATGTCAAATCATTATGTAGCACACTTGAAACTAGCATAATATTGTACATCAACTATATTTCAATAAAAATAATGTATACAAAATATTATTGTTAACTATAGATCTTGGATATAAAGGAGAAAATAAGGCCCACTGTGAAAAAGAAACTTAATAGGCATAGTATTACTCTTTGTGACCCCATGGACTATAGCCTGCCAGGCTTCCCTGATCATGGAATTTTCCAGGCAAGAATACCAGAGTGGGTTGCCATTTCCTCCTTCAGGGGATCTGCCCAACCCAGTGACTGAATATCCATTTCTTTTGCTTCCTATGTTGGTAGACAGATTCTTTACCACTGTGCCACCTTTCTTTGTTGTTAGCTAAGATTCGGAAGATGCTAATTGTTCCACTCAGACATTTTACTCTGGAATGTGTTCTTGATTTATAGAAGAAACTATCTCCTTTTTAAAAAAGAAAAAGTGAAATATAATTTCTTGTTCTCATAAATATTTTTCTTGGCATGTCCACTATTACTTAGAATATTTTTATGTAACTTGTTAAGATATTTCAGCTAAAGTAACATAGTTGTATTCAAGTTTCTTTTTGCAATGAGAGCTTCTTTGCCACTAGTAACAGAAAAATCCACTGAATGGGCTAAATGCTATGTCTTGTCAATGAACTCTATGTGAATTCATTATCTCATCACACCTTGAAGTCTGTAGGCAAGGTAAGTCTACAGGCAAAGTACTGAAATATCTGACATTGTAGATACCAGTGCAGTCAGCCCACAGTAAAACTGATTTCTAAAAATCAAGCCAGCAAAGAATAGGATTCATAAGCCCTGAGTTACCTGCTCTGCTGTCAGCACTGGACTCTGGTTCAGAGCTTCTCTTGAAATGTACATGTAGGTCACTGATATACCAGAATACAAGAAGATAAAAGCGCAATAATACGTTCTATCACTTTGGGATCTATCTTGACTTAGAGTTGTACAGTATTATATTAAAAATTTCAGCTTCAATAAATAATTTAATTCCGAGAACATTAGGATCCATTTCATCACTGTTTGTTCCTCCTATGAAAGAGCAATAAAATAATAAAATTGCATGATGGCTCTCTGGTTATTGCTTTATTTCAAAAAAGGAGATAACATCGAAGAGGAGGTACTAAGTTAATGGACTGAGGGAAAACTTTGTGGGGATTATACTACTTATGTCATAGAAAATCCTTACTGTGTCTTAAAATAGAATCTGTTCATCAACATAATCACTGGTTTGTTTAAAATAAAGTAGGTTAATTCCCAGTGATTTTCCCCCCAATCCTCAACAAGGTCTTGGGCTTGGGTCCAACTCAGGAGGCCCAGTGGCTCAAAAGGGAAAGAATCTGCCTGTGGTAAAGGAGATTCGGGTTCGACCCCTGGGTCAAGAAGATCCCCTGGTGAAGGGAATGACACTCCAGGAATCTTACCTGGAGAATCCCAAGGACAAAGGAGCCTGGTGGGCTACAGTTCACAGGGCCACAAACAGTCAGACTCGACTGAGTGACTTTCATTAGGAGGCTGAGACCAACTTGAAGCTGATGATCAGGAAGGCTGAGACGTAACAGGAGCACCTCTGAAAGTCTAGGTCTTACTCTGGAAGTTCTCCAATGTTATACAAAGTGAAAAAGAAAGAGAAGACAGAGAAGCTGAGGTTTCAAACTGAAACAGGCTGGATTGTGTGTCAGTCTGAAGGAGCAAGAATGGGCAGCAAGCCAGTGGCCTCCAGGAGGCAGAGAGCAGAAGAAGAAGCAAGCACTAAAGTGAAGGCTCCAAGAAGGATGAAACTCATCATCTACTTTACCGTGTTCCTGAAATAATGCCTGGGTGTGATAGATGCTGAATTCATATTGATTAAATAATAAATGGTTGTCTAAATAAAGGAATTCACAAAAGGTAAATCTGTACAATCCAGCGCACAAACTAGATGTCCCTTTCATGTCTCCTTCAGTGGGTACTGCTTAAAATGACTTTTTATCTGGGAGGGGGATTTGGGGGAGATTGAATACAGGTATATGTATGGCTGAGTCCCCTCACTGTTCACCTGAAACTATCACAACATCGTTTATTAATTGGCTATGCATCCATGCTAAGTCATCCAGTCGTCTCTCAGCCTGTACAACCCTATGGGCTGTAGCCTCCCCGTCTCCTCTGTCCACAGGATTCTCCAGGCAAAATAACAAGTGTTTTAAGAAAAGTACGTGACTCCACCAGAGTAGAAGTATGCTCCTAAAAGGAGTAAATGCAAGAAGTTATGCTGTGCTAAAGGTCTTACCTTTCATATTTTATCAGAATAATTATCTCCACTATTATCATAATAATTAAGCTCCCATTAACTATAGAATCTTTCCCCCTGCTGCTTAAGTATACCACGCTTTTTTCTTAAGAAAAACTCCAGAAATAGTACCAAGTAAAATTGAATGTGTACTATTATGATTACAGGGGCTTTCCAGGTGGCACTAGTGGTAAAGAACCTGCCTGCCAACACAGAAGATATAAGAGACCAGGTTCAATCCCTGGGTCTGAAAATCCCTTGGAGGAGGGCATGGCAACCCATTCCAGTAATCTTGCCTGAAGAATCCCATGGACAGAGGAGCCTAGAGGGTTACAGCCCTTAGGGTCATAAAGAGTTGTACTTGACTGAAGAGACTTTGCAGACATGCATGCAGGTATTATGATCATGTCTTCCCTTTGACTGTGTGGATCACAACAAACTGTGGAAAATTCTTAAAGAAATGGGAATACCAGACCACCTGACCTGCCTCTTGAGAAACCTGTATGCAGGTCAAGAAACAATAGTTAGAACTGGACATGGGACAACAGACTGGTTCCAAATCAGGAAAGGAGTACGTCAAGGTTGTATATTGTCACCCTGCTTATTTAACTTATATGCAGAGTACATCATGTGAAATGCCAGGCTGGATGAAGCACAAACTGGAATCAAGATTGCCAGGAAAAATATCAATGACCTCAGATATGCAGATGATACCACCCTTATGGCAGAAAGCAAAGAACTAAAGAGCCTCTTGATTAAAGTGAAAGAGGAGAGTGAAAAGTTTGGCTTAAAACTCAACATTCAGAAAACTAAGATCATGACATCTGGTCCCATCACTTAAGGCAAATAGATGGGGAACCAATGGAAACAGCGGGAGACTTTATTTTCTTGGGCTCCAAAATCACTGCAGATGGTGACTGCAGCCATGAAATTAAAAGATGTTTGTTCCTTCGAAGAAAAGCTATGACCTACCTAGACAGCATGTTAAAAAGCAGAGACATTGCTTTGCCAACAAAGGTCCATCTAGTTAAAGCTAGGGTCTTTTCAGTAGTCATGTATGGATATAAGGGTTGGACTATAAAGAAAGCTGAGCGCCGAAGAATTGATGCTTTTGAACTGTGGTGTTGGGGAAGACTCTTGAGAGCCCCTTGGACTGCAAGGAGATCCAACCAGTCCATCCTAAAGGAGATCAGTCCCGGGTGCTCATTGGAAGGACTGATGTTAAAGCTGAAACTCCAATACTTTGGCCACCTGATGCGAAGAACTGACTCTTTGGAAAAGACCCTGATGTTGGGAAAAATTGAGGGCAGGAGGAGAAGGGGAAAACAGAGGATGAGATGGTTGGATGGCATCACCAACTCAATGGACATGAGTTTAAGCAAGTTCCGGGAGTTGGTGACACACAGGAAAGCCTGGTGTGTTGCAGTCCATAGGGTTGCAAATAGTCGGATACAACTGAGCAACTGAACTTCTCATTAAATGTATTTTAAGGATAATATTTTCCATTTACTATTTTCTATACTTGGAAAATGTGCTATTGGCAAGGTCAAACTCCTCGGCCTAATATTTGACACTCTTAACACTTATCTGATCCTGCTTAATGAACTTAATCTCCTGTCTTTTCCATTACCCCAATTAAGCTGATCGCTCTTGTTTCACGCCATTTCGCTTTCCAGATTTTGGTTATGTTTATTCCCATATCTGGGTACTATCTTCCTTTGTTATGAGTTGCTCCTCTCATTTTTCAAGTTCTAATTCACATGGTAATGCTCCTCACATTTCTATCTGTTTAATCATTTTTCACAAGGTTTTGATTGCGTTTATAATTTTTAGAACAAAGTCAGTGTTTTAGGTACTCTGTATAGGTTTTTCAGGGTTTTTTCAGCTCAGCAGTAAAGAACCTGTCTGCCAATGAAGGAGACCTGGGTTCAGTCCCTGGGTTGGGAAGATTTCCCTGGAGGAGGAAATGGCAATCCACTCTAGTATTCTTGTCTGGAGAATCCCATGGACAAAGGAACCTGGTGGGCTACAGTCTATGGAGTTGCAAAGCACTAGACATGACTTAGTTACTAAACAACAACAACAATAGTTTTTTCATAGCATTTGGTAAATACTGGTTGATTTTTTTCTGACTCTGGTTTTATGAGTATTCATTTCCACAGCTATATTTAAAGGTAATGATAGCCTAAAACACTATATAGAATGTCATGAGTAGGTGACATGACACTTCTTGAAATAAAGGTAAGAAACTGGGTCAGTTATATATTTTCCTGGCTTTTTTTCCCAGAGCAATCCCAAGTCCCTTTAGCATAAAGGTCTAGAACTCAGTCAGAGAGTAGAAGTCCTTTCTGCACTGAGAAGTCAAATATCAGAATCAGTGTTGCCATAGCAGCTGGAAATGGAAGAAAACATTTCTCAAATGAAGCAATCATCTCAAATCTGCAAGTAAACTCCTTTCAAATTCTTCACTAATATCTGAATTGCACAAATGGGAAGTGAGAGAACAACATTTCCAGTGGAAATCAATGCAGGAAGGCTGAACGAATGGAACAGAGGTTTTAGCATCTGCTTAGTTCTGAGGGGGTGTGACTTGACATTCAAGTCCTACCAAGTTAACAGGGCTTGGCAAACAGCTTGAACCTTCTACTAAAACCCCAGCAGGGCCACACATTAGGAGTAAGAATCACATCTCAGAACTAACCAAAACAGATCCACTCCAACAAAGCTCAAAATTAAAACCAAGTATTGACAGAATCACAGTGATCTACTGATAATTTAGCATCCTGCTAAAAAAAGGCCCTTAATATTCTTCAGAGAAAGCTGCAGAATACAGAATCTCTACAATGTGTCATCATACACAATGCTCAATCTAGACTTTTAAATTGTTAAACATGCATTAAAATTAATTATTAATTATTAAAAATTATTAAACACAGGAAAATGTGACTCATAGTCAAGGAAAGTATCAATAGAAACAGGCCTATAGATCACTCTGATGCTGACACTGGTAGTCAGGGCTTTAAAATAATGATAAATATATTAAAGGGTCTTCAGGAAAATGGATGAAGAAATGGGTAATTTAGGAGGGATGTGGAAACTCTGGAAAAGAAACAAATACTATACCTAGAATTTAAAAATACAATAGTAGTATAGTGTTTGTTGGTTGCTTAGTTGTGTCTGACTCTCTGTGACCCCAAGGACTGTAGCCCGCCAGTCTCCTCTGTCCACAGAATTCTCCAGGCAAGAATACTGGAGTGGGTAGCCATTCCCACACCTGGAATTTAAAAAACATTGTTGGGATCAACAGCAGATTGAATAGTGCAGAATAAAGGATCAGCAAACTTGAAGAGAGGTGAATAGAAATTATCAAAACTGAAGCACAGATTACTTGATCAATAAGGAAAACAAATATCTTTAGCCCTTGGAAACAAACTCCAATTTAAAAAGAAAATGTTAATATACATGATCTGATTATTTTCTAAAATTCTAGGGATTAATAATGTGCTAAAATGTGCCAATGAACTTATCAATAAGTGTTAAGTAATTTGCAAAAGGTTTGTAAAATAAGCAACTAAAACTGAAGCACAAAGAGCAAATGCTTGAAAAAATTCTACAAAACTTTAATCTTATATGACAGATCCAAGTGGTCAAACATAAATACATGTGCTTAGAGTCTAAGAAGGAAAGAAGACAGGGATGAGAGAGAAAAAATTACCTAAAGAAATACTGGGCAAAATTTTTTGAAATTTGATGAAAAACACTAACACAAAGATTTTAAAAATTCACCGAAGCCCAAACAGAACAAACAATACACCTAGGTATGTTTTATGAAAACCAAAGATTTGGCCTTAAAAATAGCCAGAAGGAAAGACACATTACATGCAGAGAAACAATAAAAGGAATACATTTAGTCAAATGTTTGAACAGTCAGTTATGTGAAACAAAGGAAGCTGGAAATAATGGAATGACATTTTTAAAGTACTGAAAAAAAAATTTTAAAACCTGTAAATTTATAAGTCTGTATTCTATAAAAGTATTCTTCAAAAATGAAGGCAAAATAAAGAAAATTTTATGGAAATGTAAATTGGTGCAGCCCCTATGGAAAACAGTATGGATGTTTCTCAAAAAAATTAAAAATAGAACTACCATATGATCCAACAATCTCACTTCTGGGTATATATCCAAAGGAAATGAAAACAAAATATCAAAGAGATATTGTACTCCCATGCTAGCTGCAGAATTATTCACAATAGCCAAGATATAGAAACAAGTGTTCATCAATAGATGAAAGGATAAAGAAGATGTGTGATATATATATAATGGAATATTTTCAGACATGAAAAAGAGAAATTGTGCTAGTTTTAAAAGCAAGGATGGATATTGAGGGTATTCTGCTAAGTGGAATAAACCAGATAGAAGATGAACACTTCATGGTATCAATTATATGTGGGATCTAAAAAACATCAAACTATTAGAAACAGAGTAGATAGGTAGTTGCCAAGGGCTGGAGGTAGTAAAAATAAGAGAGGCTTGCAAAAGGGTACAAACATTCAGCTATAAGATGAATAAGTTCTGAAGTTGTATCATAAGACTTGGTTGCTGCTGTTAAGTCGCTTCAGTCGTGTCCGACTCTGTGCGACCCCATAGATGGAAGCCTACCAGGCTCCTCCATCCTTGGGATTCTCCAGGCAAGAAGACTGGAGTGGGTTGCCATTTCCTTCTCCAAAGAATGAAAGTGAAAAGTGAAAGTGAAGTCGCTCAGTAGTGTCTGACTCATCGCGACCCCATGGATTGCAGCCTACCAGGCTCCTCCATCCATGGGAGTTTGCAGGCAAGAGTACTGGAGTGGTTTGCCATTGCCTTCTCCAATAAGACATGGTAACTATAGTTAATTACACTATATTATATAATTGAAATTTGCTAAGGAGGTAAAAATTAAATGTTCGCACACACAGTAAAGACAAACATGTCAGGTTTTGGATGTATTAACTAAATGGAAAGACTCCTTTCAAAATGTATACCTAGGCCAAATTACTACAATATACACAACTTAAGTTAAAATTTTGTCAACGATACCTCAGTAAAGATGAAAAATAAAATTTTGGAAAGGCAAAAGTGGAGATAATTTGTTGCCAGCAAATCCATCCCACAGGAAAAGTTAAAGGAGTTCTTTGGACTAAAGAGAAATACCAGACGGAAATTTCGAATTATACGAAGTAATGAGTAAATTTGTGGGTCAATAAAAGAGATTATTTTTCTTTCTTTTTAATTATCTAGTAAACAACTGACTGTTAAAAACAAGAATAATAATTATCTCTAGGTTGCAATTTGAGAGCTTACTTTGTACCAAGCACCATCCCGAGTATTTTACATTTGCTCATTTATAGAATCTCCACAATAACCTAACAAGATGCAGTCATTTGCAAGAACTTGACCAAGGTCACACTTAGTAGGCATTTAAGATCGCAATGGTTAAAATGTGGGTTCTGGAATTAAACAGACATGGATTCAAATGCCGGCTTTCAATTTACCAGCTGAGTGTACTCAGAAATTTTACTTGATGCTTTAAATATTAGCTTCCTCATGCAAAAAAGAATATGCTCAATAATATTTTCTAAGTTGTGAGAACTGAGTGAAATAATTTATGAAAAGAGTATCATCCCAAAAGCTAGGCACCTAGTAAGCTCTCTGCAAATGGTGCATGCCTGCTAAGTCACTTCAGTTATATCTGATTTTTTTTGTGACCCTATGGACTGTACCTTGCCAGGCTCCTCTGTCCATGGGACTCTTCAATCAAGAATACTGGAGTGGGTTGCCATGCCCTCATGCCGGGGATCCTCTCCGCCCCGGGACTGAATCCGCATCTCATGTCTCATGCATTGGCAGGTGGGTTCTTTCCCACCTGGGAAGGCCCCTTCACAAATGGTGCTGCTGCTGCTGCTAAGTCACTGCAGTCGTGTCCGACACTGTGTGACCCCATAGATGGAAGCCCACCAGGCTCCCCCGTCCCTGGGATTCTCCAGGCAAGAACACTGGAGTGGGGTGCCATTTCCTTCTCCAATGCGTGAAAGTGAAAAGTGAAAATGAAGTCGCTCAGTCGTGTCTGACCCTTAGCGACCCCACGGACTGCAGCCTACAGGCTCCTCTGTCCATGGGATTTTCCAGGCAAGAGTACTGGAGTGGCTTGCTATTGCCTTCTCCGTCACAAATGGTAGCCATTGTTATTATGTGATCTGACCTTGGAACTCGGTACTACCTGCTGAGGAAGTTCATGTCCTTAACCAGTGTACCCTACAACATCTATCTTTTAGAAGACAACTCTAAACTGTGAAAAATAAATTGAAAACCCTACCTTGTTAGGGAACTGACAGTATAGAAAATACAAATGTGCCTGCCAAGTTAAAGAAAAAAAATCTGCTACTTTTCCCTGATAGAAGACATCTGCTTTGAAAGTTGCTAAACTCAAAGGTGGAAATATTTATTTTAAGTACCTTTAGATACTCAAGATTCCATCTCAACAGGCCATCTATGGTTTTGTCACAGGAGCACACTGTCTGTACCAACAAAATCAAACCATCACTGAAGATGTGAATCTCAGATCATGAAAGTTGATATCAAGCACTTGGGAGTGTTTTGGGTAAAAACACTTTTCTTGTTCTGGCTAGTTATGCTTCCTAAAGTACACACACACATACACATACACACATACACACACACATATATGGAGTTTGGGCTTGACATACACACAACTATATTTAAAATAAATAGTGAACAAGGACCTATTATATAGCAAAGGGAGCTTTACTCAGCATTCTATAATAACCTAAATGGGGAGAGAATTTGAAAAAGAATAGATACAGGTATATGTATAACTGAATCATTTTGCACCTGAAACTAAAACAGCTTGATTGTTAAAACAGTTGATTGTTAATCAACTATGATTTGGTGGTTTACTTGCTAACTGGGGTCTGACTCTTGCAACCCCATGGACTGTAGCCTGCCAGGCTTCTCTGTCCATGGGATTTTCCAGGCAAGAATACTGGAATGGATTGCCATTTCCTTCTCCAGGAGATCTTCCTGACCCAGGAATCAAACCCAGGTCTCCTGCATTACAGGCAGATTCTTTACCGACTGAGCTATGAAGGAAGCCCTAATCAACTATACTGAAATATAAAATAAAAGTTAAGAAAAAAGAAAGCAAAGACTAGTGAACATAAGAGGAATTCTAGTTTGTTTAATTGATTGAATCATTTATTCATCAAGACCAGTATAAGGGGAGACACATTTAAATGAAAAAAGAACTTTTAACTTTAAAGAATTAAGAACAGTATATATTTAAACCAAATTAATCAATCTGATGATCAAATAAAATTACTGTTTCGATATATGGGTTATTGTTTGTCTTTTTGTTTTTGGCCTTTTGAAAGCATCGTAAAGTACCAAGAGAGCTTCCTGTCTTTCCTATAAAGCACATGTATACTCCTATAAAGTGCTACTAAAAAGTATCCATTTTGTTATTCATTGGATCTTAAAATGGCTTAATTCCAGGCCCTTAATTAATTAAAGCATTAATTAGTTCATTCATTTGTTTACCGAAAAATTTTAGTGAGTGTCAGTGTTATGGGACATACTCAAAATAAGAGACATGCAGAAATGGTCATCTGGGAGAGGACTCAAGAATTTGTAAGTAAAGATGTAATTGAGTGTGACAAATTCTGTGATGGAAGGATTTGGACAAAAGAACATAGGTTAGAAAAGCATTCTAGATTAACCTCACAGTGACCAGAGTGTTAAAAGGTGTAAAGTTAATTAGACTTTTACAAAAAATAGTTAGGAAATACACAATCTAAACACACTAAAGTCAGTAAGGAACACATTGGGATGTTTTAAAACTAAAGCAACATTAAAAGCTTCTAGATATTGGACTTGACAATGATTTCTTAGAGGTGATGCCAAAAGCATCAACAACAAAAACAAAAAGAGACAAGTGGAATCATATAGAACTGAAAAGCTTCTACACAGAAACAAAACAAAAAAAACAAAACCAAGTCAGCAAAGTGAAAGCAGTCTACAGAATGGAAGAAAACATTTGCAAACCTTGTATCTGATGAGGGTTTACTGGCCGAAATGTGTAAGAAACTCCCAAATGCAATAGCAAAAAAGCAAATAATTTAACATAAAAATGAGCAAATGGATTCATGTCTATGTATGGCAAAAACCACCACAATATTGTAAAGTAAATAGCCTCCAATTAAAATAAAGTAAATAAAAAGAAAACAAAAATGAGCAAATGATCTGAATACATGTTTCACCAAAGAAAATGTACAAATCTCTAACAAGTATATGAAGGTTAGTCAACATCTCTCATCATTAGGGAAATGCATCTTAAACGCACAATAAGATGTCACCTCACACGTTGGAGAATAGTTGTTAGAAATGACAACAGAAGATAACAAGCCGTACTGAGGAGGCAAACATATGATTGATGTTAACTAAACTATGGTTTTTCCCGTGGTCATGTATGGATGTGAGAATTGGACTGTGAAGAAGGCTGATCGCCACATAATTGATGCTTTTGAACTGTGGTGTTGGAGAAGACTCTTGAGAGTCCCTTGTACTGCAAGGAGATCCAACCAGTCCATTCTAAAGATCAATCCTGGGTATTCATTGGAAGGTCTGATGCTAAAGCTGAAGCTCCAATACTTTGGCCACCTCATGTGACGAGTTGACTCACTGGAAAAGAGTCTGATGCTAGGAGGGATTGGAGGTGGGAGGAGAAAGGGATGACAGAGAATGAGATGGCTGGATGGCATCACCGACTCGATGGACATGAGTTTGAGTGAACTCCGGGAATTGGTGATGGACAGGGAGGCCTGGCGTGCTGTGATTCATGGGGTCGCAAAGAGTCGGACACGACTGAGCGACTGAACTGAACTGACCTGAAACTTACAGTGGTCATCGATTCTGCATATATGTGAGTCAAATCACTATGCTGCACATCCAAAACTCATGCGATGCTGTATGTTAGTGATATCTCAGCAAAACCAGAAAAAATATTAATAGAACTACCATATGATCCCGTAATTCCACTTTGAGGTATTTAATTAAAGAAAATGCAAACACTAATTTGAAAAGATATCTACAACCCCGTATTTACCGAAACATTCTTTACGATAGCCAAGACATGGAAGAAATCAAAGTGTATATCAATGGATAAATGGATTTTTTAAATGTGTTTATATTTTACATATGTGTTGTGCTTAGTCGTTCAGTCGTGTCTGACTCTTTGTGACTCCATGGACTGTAGCCTGTAAGGTTCCTCCATCCATGGGATTCTCCAGGCCAGAATACTGGATTGGATAGTCATGCTGTGTGTTTATATGTATATACACACACACATACATACATATTTACAATGGGATATTATTCAGCCATAACAGACAGAAATCTTGCCTTTTGGGACAACATGGATGGACCTTGAAAGTGTTGTGCTGTCTCTAAATCTGGCAAAGAAAGACAAACGTGACAAAATAAGAGACTTCTAGAAATGAGAGCCTGGGAGAGGAATCAGAAGTGTTTGCAAGTAAAGATGTCATTTAGTGTGACAACTTCTGTGACAGTAGGATTAGGACAAAAGAAAGTAGGTTAGGGAAGCATTCTAGATTAAACTTCACAGTGCACTGCACAAGCATTCTAGATTAATTTCTCACTTATGTGTGGAAACTAAAGCAAAGAATAACAACAGCAACCATAAAAAATCTCATTGATACAGAGAATAGATTGGTGGTT
The DNA here is from genome assembly GCF_049115385.1 of Moschus berezovskii. NCBI lineage: Eukaryota > Metazoa > Chordata > Mammalia > Artiodactyla > Moschidae > Moschus > Moschus berezovskii. Next base: position 38,617,554 of record NC_142472.1, read on the forward strand.
GCCAGAAGCAGAGGGTAGGGGATAGGGTGAAATGAGTGAAGGTGGTCAAAAGAAGCAAACTTCTAGTTATAAGGTAAATTTAGTCATGGGGAGGTAATGTATAACATGGCAACTATAGTTAATAATCAGTTCAGTTCAGTTCAGTTGCTCAGTCATGTCCGACTCTCTGCGACCCCATGAATCACAGCACGCCAGGCCTCCCTGTCCATCACCCACTCCCGGAGTACACTCAAACTCATGTCCACAGAGTCGGTGATGCCATCCAGCCATCTCATTCTCTGTCATCCCCTTCTCCTCCTGCCCCCAACCTTTCCCAGCATCAGAGTCTTTTCCAGTGAGTCAACTCGTCGCATGAGGTGGCCAAAGTATTGCAGTTTCTATATGGAATCATATATTTGAAAGTTGCGAAGAGAGTAAATCTTAGAAGTTAGCATCACAAGAAAAATATTTGTAAAAATGTGGGGAAGAAAATGGCAACCCACTCCAGCATCCTTGCTTGGAGAAATCCATGCACAGAGAAGCCTGGTGGGCTACAGTCCATGCCATCACAAAGAGTTGGACCTGGCTGAACAACCAATACACACACACAGACATACATACACACACACACAGACACAGACACACAGCACATAGTTGATGAAGAGGTTTCCCAGGTGGCACTAGTGGTAAAGAACCTGCCTGACAATGCAGAAGATGGTAAGAGATGGTTTGATCCCTGGGTTGGGAAGATTCCTCGGAGGAATGGCAACCCACTCCAGTATTCTTGTCTGGAGAATTCTGCGGACAGAGGCTGGTGAGTTACAGTCCATAGGGTTGCATAGAGTCAGACACGACTGAAGTGACTTTGCATGCCCACACGCATAGTTGATGAATGTTAACTAGACTTATTGTGGTGATCATTTCACAATATATACAAACATTGAATCATGTCATACATCTGAAACTAATACATTATATGTCAATTATACCTCAATTTAAAAAATGTGACAAGTACGTACAAAGGAATATTATTCAGGTTTTAAAAAAGAAGGATTGACAACATGGATGACCCTGGAGGACAATGAGCTTCCCTGGTGGCTCAGTTGGTAAAGACTCCTCTTGCAGTGTAGGAGACTGCCTGCAATGCAGGAGACTTGGGTTTGATCCCTGGGTTAGGAATAACCCCTGGAGAAGGAAATGACTACCCATTCCAGTATTCCTGCCTGGAAAATCCCATAGACAGAGAAGCTTGGTGGGCTACAGTCCATGGGGTCACAAAGAGTTAGACACAACTTAGTGACTAAACCACCACTAGGGGAGGACATTATGCTAAATAAAGTAAACCGATCACAGAAAGACAAATACTGCATGATCTCATTTTTATAAATATTCTAAAACAGTCAAACTCATAGAACCAGAGCATAGAATTTTGGTTATTAGGGCCTTGGGAAGGGGAGATGAGAGGTGTTGGTCAAAGGGTACAAAGTTTAAGTTATACGAGATGAAAAAGTTCTAGCGATCTATTGTACAACATTGAGACTGTAGTTAGCAACGCTATTGCATACTTAAAAATTTGCTAGGAAAATGTATCTTATATCAAGTGCCCTTACCACAAAGAAAAAGAATATTATAAATAAGTAAACAAAGAGGGAAGGGGGAAATTTTTAGAGGTGATTCATAAGTTTATAACTTTGATCATGGTAATGATTTCACTATATATTCTTATTGCCAAATTCATTAAGTTGTATATATTATATATGTTTAGCTTTTTAAAAACCATTTTATTTAGAGTTAATTTACAATGTTTTAGCTTCAAGTGTACAGCAAAATGATTCACATATATATGTATATATATATATATATACGTATACACATTGAAATAGGCTGCCCTTGTAGCTCAGATGGAGAGAACCACCTGTTATACAGGAGACCTGGGTTTGATCCCTGGGTTGCGAAGATCCCCTGGAGAAGGGAATGATACCCACTCCAGTAGTCATGCCTGGAGAATTCCATGGACAAAGGGGCTTAGCAGGCTACAGTCTATGGGGTCACAAAGAGTTGGACATGACTGAGTGACTAGCACTTTGACATTCACTTCGTATATATATATATATATCTTTTCAGATTCTTTTCCATTGTAGATCATTAGGAGATATTGAGTATAGTTCCTTGTGCTATACAGTTGGACCTTGTTGTTTATCTATTATTAAAGCTTTTTATATGTCCATCACATCTCAGCAGTTCTTTAAAAATAAAATAAATTAAAAATGCAAAAAAGAAAAGTAATGCAATATTACATTAGATATTAAATGTGCCAATCTTAAAATTTAGCTTTTTCTGGGTCCATATTATTTTGCTATAACATTCTATAAAAAATAAGCCAAAAATAAAAACAATACTGTATTATAGTATATTTTCTCTCTGAATTTTTCCAGCATTAAAAAATTAGAGTACATCAGGAAAAAGGGTTTGGCATCAATTCAGTAACATATATTTTAAAAGACCAGATTAAATCAAGCTGTTTTGGACAAATAGAGATCACCTAAATTAACAACATACATTTATTAGTAGACAAACATGTCACATATTTCTGTTTTCATTTGGCTTAATTTAGGAGGTAGTTTCTGGCTTTACCTTGGCACAAATTATAAAATGGCCTCATGACCTATTTACTTACTTGGAATTTCTCCCCGAGAACATTCCGCTTAAGAAAATCGGTGTTTCAGCATATTCCCTAAGAGTCATTCTTTAAGTTTAATGTGATTTGCTTAAAGATTCAAGTGAAGTATGACACCTTGTTTTGACACAGGTTAGCAAATGATATTTACCTGTGCATGTGCACTCAGCCATGTCTGACTCTTTGCAATCCCATGGACTGTAGCACACCAGGCTCCTCTGTACATGGGACTCTCCAGGCAAGAATACTGGAGTGGGTTGCCATTTCTTTCTCTAATGTTTACTTGGATTTACATAAATAATGATTTGTCATGAAAACATATCCCTGAATCTGTTTAAACTTGCTAACCCTTTGAAATCACTAATGATGTCAAACTTTACGCTTTGGAGTTTAGGGTCTTTGATAATGTATCATAAAATATAATGAAATTTACCTTCCCACCTTAGCACATCATTGGGTCTTTTTAGTGACTGAGTGTAATTCATTTCTCACATAATAATAGTAGTAATATTAATAAATGGTATGGATATTCAGAATGTACTTTTAAAGGAAGAGTGAGAAAGAGAGAGAAAGCAGCATTTTGCTAGAAAGTCATTTGTCCCTTCTCTTGGGGGTGGAAAGCACTAATATTGCTGCAAATGTGAGTGAATATTCTTCCTGGTTCATCTTGCTATGAACAGAAGCAGAAAACTCAAGGCAGTGTTTTTAAACTGTGGCTTATCCAATGTGGAGTGAGTGTCAGGATTAAACTTAAAAAAAGAATGAGTCTTCTTTTGTCTTTTTTTTAAGTAATAGGGAGAAATCATGCAATATCCTAGGACTAGAGTTAAATGATACGTAACAATTTAACAACGATTTGATGACCTGGAAGACAGTCAATGGTAAGTTCAGCCTGCTTATGACTCTGCTTATGACTCACACCTGTGGCTAAGGACTGTCCTTGCTCCTTATTTGATTCTCAGTGTAAGGAGAGCTTGTTTGTAAATCCTGATGTCTTGAAAGATTGCCTTTCTCCCTGGGCATCTTCCTCACCTATTATGATTCATCCTGAAGTGGACCCTCTAGACTCCAGGACCACCTCTCCTTCCTGTGCCTCCCAGCCCACAAATCTATTTGAGGAGCTTCCAGAAGAGAGCTCTGTCTTGAAACATCTTCACTTTTGATTAGGCCTGATGAGCTTTGAAGTATCTCTATTTAATCGTCTCATTTAATGTCATTCTTTACTCTCCCTTTCCTTGGATTTTGACAAAAGCTGAGACGTGATCACTGACCTAGAGCCAGACATCTTGGAATGTGAAGTCAAGTGGGCCTTAGAGAGCATCACTACGAACAAAGTTAGTGGAGGTGATGGAATTCCAGTTGAGCTATTTCAAATCTTGAAAGATGATGCTGTGAAAGTGCTGCACTCAATACGCCAGCCAATTTGGAAAACTCAGCAGTGGCCACAGGACTGGAAAAGGTCAGTCTTCATTCCAATCCCAAAAAAGGCAATGCCAAAGAATGCTCAAACTACTGCACAATTGCACCCATCTCACACGCTAGTAAAGTCATGCTCAAAATTCTCCAAGCCAGGCTTCAGCAATATGTGAACCGTGAACTCCCAGATGTTCAAGCAGGTTTTAGAAAAGGCAGAAGCACCAGAGATCAAATTGCCAACATCCGCGGATCATGGAGAAAGCAAGAGAGTTCCAGAAAAACATCTATTTCTGCTTCATTGACTATGCCAAAGCCTTTGACTGTGTCAATCACAATAAACTGTGGAAAATTCTGAAAGAGATGAGAATACCAGACCACCTGACCTTGAGAAACCTGTATGCAAGTCAGGAAGCAACAGTCAGAACTGGACATGGAACAACAGACTGGTTCCAAATAGGAAAAGGAGTACGTCAAGGCTGTATATTGTCACCTTGCTTATTTAACTTATATGCAGAGTACATCATGAGGAACGCTGGGCTGGAAGAAGCACAAGCTGGAATCAAGATTGCTGGGAGAAATATCAATAACCTCAGATATGCAGATGACACTACCCTTATGGCAGAAAGTGAAGAGGAACTCAAAGGCCTCTTGATGAAAATGAAAGAGGAGAGTGAAAAGGTTGGCTTGAAGCTCAACATTCAGAAAACAAAGATCATGGCATCTGGTCCCATCACTTCATGGGAAATAGATGGGGAAACAGTGGAAACAGTGTCAGACTTTATTTTTTGGGGCTCCAAAATCACTGCAGATGCTGATTGCAGCCATGATATTAAGAGACGCTTACTTCTTGGAAGGAAAGTTATGACCAACTTTGATAGTATATTAAAAAGCAGAGACATTACTTTGAAACAAAGGTCTGTCTAGTCAAGGTTTTTCCCGTGATCATGTATGGATGTGAGAGTTGGACTGTGAAGAAAGCTGATCGCCGAAGAATCGATGCTTTTGAACTGTGGTGTTGGAGAAGACTCTTGAGAGTCCCTTGTACTGCAAGGAGATCCAACCAGTCCATTCTAAAGGAGATCAATCCTGGATGTTCATTGGAAGGACTGACGCTGAAGCTGAAACTCCAATACTTTGGCCACCTCATGCGACGAGTTGACTCACTGGAAAAGACTCTGATGCTGGGAAAGGTAGGGGGCGGGAGGAGAAGGGGACGACAGAGAATGAGATGGCTGGATGGCATCACCGACTCTGTGGACATGAGTTTGGGTGAACTCCGGGAGTTGGTGATGGACAGGAAGGCCTGGCGTGCTGTGATTCATGGGACCGTGGAGTGTCGGACACGACTGAGCGACTGAACTGAACTGAGATCTTTAAAAATATATGTTCAAATGGTTAGAAGTGTGCTAAGTAATTGGGTTCATGTGTGCATGCTCAGTCACTCAGTTGTGTCTGACTCTTTGCAACCCCATGGACTGTAGCCCACCAGTCGCCTCTGACCATGGAATTTTCCAGGCAAGAAGGAGTGAGTTTTTCCAGGAGTGAGTTTCCATTTCCTTCTCCAGGGCATCTTCTGGATCCAGGGATCGAACCCTTGTCTGCTGTGTCTTCTGCACTGGCAGACAGATTCGTTGCCACTGAGCTACCTGGGAAGCCCAAATAATTGGTACATTCTCACAAATCTAATGGGGAATGGCAATAATGGTTAATCTGTGAAGGAAAACGTGGAAGAATTTTTATTTGTTCTTAGTCTAACTGTCTGATGTTAGGATTTGGCATTTCCTTGTGGGAAACCAATTACAGGGATGTTCTGCCAAGATAAAGGAAGGAGGAAATAAGGACCGCACCCCAGTAAGACTATATGGCTTTAAAAAACATTTTTAAAAATAGCTCGTCTGATGATGGAATCAATTGAACTTAAGGAATATTTCCTAATCCTACTGCCATGAGGTGTTAGTTTCCAAATTTCTGTGACTATTATTCTGAAAGTGGTCCCATTTCTTGCTTCTGGGACTTCCCAAATCCTGTCCCTGGCTCTGTTGTCGGCAGGGAGATGGTTATAATCAATCCCACCAGGCTGCTTCGAGTCAGGGTCACATCTGGGGTAAAGAGTACCAGTTCTTGCCTTTCTACACCCTTCCCTTAAAAAGTCTCTTATTTGGGACTCATGATTTTTTTCTTAAGTGCTCTATTAGCATTATGACAAGGAGATAATTTCTTCTTTTTGCTGAAACATCACTTATAATTTTGAGATAATTTCCCTGTTAAAGTCACAATTATTAGTCTCTAAATTGGCAGAGAAATGATATCTTGACTCTCAACTGATAGTAACCCATCCTCTAACATATGTAAATCACAAATATAGTTCAAGGGAAAAATGATGTCAGAACTTTCAATTACTGGTTTCCTTTAATTGATATTTATACATATATATCAATTATATAAATATATATATATATATATAAGAAAGTGAAAGTTAGTTGCTCAGTCATGTCCGACTCTTTGCGATCCCGTGAACTGTAACTTGCCAGGCTCCTCTGTCCTTGGAACTTTCCAGGCAACAATAATGGAGTGGGTTGCCAATTCCTTCTCCAGGGGATCTTCCTGACCCAGGGATTGAACATGGGTCTCCTGATAGCTCAGTTGGTAAAGAATCTGCCTGCAATGTTGGAGACACAGGTTCGATTCCTGGCTTGGGAAGATCATCTGGAGAAGGGATAGGCTACCCACTCCAGTTTTCTTGGGCTTCCCTTGTAGCTCAGCTGGTAAAGAATCTGCCTGCAATGCAGGGTACCTGGTTTCAGTCACTGGGTTGGGAAGATCCCCTGGAGAAGGGAAAGGCTGCTGCTGCTAAGTCGCTTCAGTCGTGTCCAACTCTGTGCGGCCCCAGAGACGGCAGCCCACCAGGCTCCCCCGTCCCTGGGATTCTCCAGGCAAGAACACTGGAGTGGGGTGCCATTTCCTTCTCCAATGCATGAAAGTGAAAAGTGAAAGTGAAGTCGCTCAGTCATGTCCGACTCTTAGCGACCCCACGGACTGCAGCCCACCAGGCTCCTCCGCTACCCACTCCAATATTCTGACTTGGAGAATTCCATGGACTGTATAGTCCACAGGGTCACAAATAGTCCAACATGACTGACTTTCACTTCACTCCTCCACTGCAGGCAGATTCTTTACTGTTTGAGCCACCAAGGAAGCCTGTGTGTGTGTATATGTATGTATATATTGACCAAAATCATATTCTGAAAGTTCTCCAAGGATTGCTTTGCAGCTTCCTATTCTCAGATGTACACCTTTGTAACTATCAGATCTAAAAGTACTCAGTAATTTGAAAGCTGGTTACCCAAGAACGACACATATCTTTTTTTTTTTTTTTTGATCAAAACTTGTTACACTTTTGTGAATAGAGTGAGAATAAATACATCATGGAATTCTGATAAAATGGAAGAAAGAAGTGGAACAAGGAGATTAAATATATTTGTCTTATATAGTGCAAGTCTATCTTATCTTTGATAGTGAGTCATTATCATGCAGGGGCTTGTTTTGCTCCTTGATCAGCATAGAGCCTCTCTTGTGACGGATCCATGAATATATTCACTTACTAGGTTCTTTGAACACACATTATATGTGAAGGTGTAGGGAATATAGAGATAAAAGAGCGTCTTTGTGCTCAATAATAACTTAAGAATCTATTGAAGTTGTAGGGTAAGTAATGATAATAAGTACCAAGTCTGAGCCCTGTTTCAACTCTCATAAGCTAGTCCTTCATAGAAATACATTAATCAGGCAATACTGTTTAGAGGTAGATCATTATATTAATCCTCTTTAAGAGAAAAATTTTTGTGCAGGTAAAATAAACATGAACTTATTCAGCCTCTTGCGCACTTGGTTTAAGGGCTAAAAATAGTTTAAAAGCAGGATGAATTCCAGAGTTCCAAAAGCTCTAAAGTAGCATAGTGATGGATTCATGGAAATTTTTTTCAACAAACTAAACAATACTTGAAACATATCACCTTATTTCTACTGACTCTGGTGCAATAGTCTTTTATTGCACATTTATTGATGCTGATTCTTTATGAAATGATCTTTATGTCATTATGGCAAGTTTTTCTGCTCAGATGATGTGCCAGTACGATGTTAGGCATTTCAGGTGTACAAAGACAAGTAAAATATAGTGTGTTTCACTCTGGACTAGGACAAGCATAAGAAATGATAGCTAGGAAAAATTATGGTAAGAAAAGACACCTTACAATCTTACAGCAGGAGATTTTTGAAATAAAAATGGAGCCTTGGATGAGATTTCTAGAGGAAAAAGTAAGCCGCAGCCACTGGATACTAAGAAAACCTTGAAAGCAGGGTAGTGAGGGATAAAATTGCTCAAATTTGCTGGAATTAAGCCTTTTGGAAACTTAAGTATACTTGTATACATCAAAAAAGTTTCCCACTCCCTGTCCAATGTGATAATTATTGTACTTTTAGTAATCTTTTATAGAAAATTATACATGAAGACGTTACTCTAAATTCACGTTAGAGTACATTTTCACAACATCTTCATATATTTGAACATTATAGAAATGAGATGGATAGGCAGAGTATAGATGTATATTCAGGCTAATATTGAGGAATATATGGGTTCATAGATCCATTGGCATAATAGTTTGGTTCCCTAGAGTCTTCAGCCCTCTGTTAGAAATCACTGGTGTCAGGTATGGCAGTAATAGAAGGCTGGAAAAGTAAGTACAGATATTAATATAGGAGGATATTGAATCGAACACTATGAAGTTTTCTTTAATTTAAAAGAAAGTGTTAAAAGTGTTTGAGCCTATAGTGGTTTGATGTTAGCTCCATAAGGGCAAAGGATTTTTCTGTCACATTCACCATCGAATATGAAAAGCGTAACATAGGGCCTGGACCATGACAAGTGCTCAATGAATAAATATCTTTAGAATGAATGAATGAAGTCAATTATGAAGACAGAATTTCAAAAGTATAGGGAGATTTTAAAAAATGTGGTCAAATGATACAACGCTTCCAAGGAGGATGAAAATGGAAAATGAGAACATCAAATTGTGCATAGTAAGGGTCTGAAATGACCTTCCTAGCAGTCTTTCCTGTCAAGGGCAGGAACAGAGACCAGCCTAAGAAAGATGATTTGATGAAGACAATGACAAACCCAAGATGATTCCAGAAAGTCTGACATCCCCTTTGGAGAAGATTTCAGCATTGTCTACTGAAGCTGACTTATACATATTCCAGAGCTCAGCAATTGCAGTGGCAGGACAATGGAGAAGGCAGTGTGACCTCTCACTATGGGAAACACAGAGAAGAAAACTTATTGAGGTTTCTTTCCCAAATCATGAAGATTTAGAGGTGATGGGGTATCATTTTAGCAACTTACTCTCAAGTGATTTATGGAGAAAAAGTCCTTTATGCTATACTTGCCTATTGCTTCAAATTAAAAAAATTAATTATTAAAAATGCTTTAATGATTTATTGGCTAAGTAAGTAAATAAAGGAAGTTTCAAAAAGTATGGCAAATCAACAAACGATCTAGAGATAGATCAAGAACTTGAATGGGAGGCATTGTTACATAAGCAGGGGTGGCTTTGCTTTTTGGAATCAGGAGAATGTTGATAATGTCAATAGGCAGGGGGGAAGGATCAAATTCGAAGAGCAATACAACCAGAGCCTGTTCTAATCAATGCTTCAATCCTGCATACTAAATTTTGTGAGATGGTAGAAAGAAAGCAGTTATCAAAGAGACCAAGAGTCTTCACTTTTGCCTTCAGGAAGATGTATTGCAAATGCTTCAAAACAGGAATACCTACCTTTTCACCTCAGAAGTGAAGTGAAAGTCACTCAGTCATGTCCAACTCTTTGCAACCCCATGGACTATACAGTGCATGGAATTCTCCAGGCCAGAATACTAGAGTTGGTAGCCTTTACCTTCTCCAGAGGATCTTCCCAACCCAGGGATTGAAATCAGGTCTCCCGCATTGCAGACAGATTCTTTATCAGCTGAACCACCAGGGAAGCCCAGAGGCAACTCTAAAATATATTAGCAGGTGGACTGTAGGTCAATCTTGATGGGAGTGGACATAACTGTTGGTAGAATTTTCAGTGCCAATGTCCCCAACATTCCTGGACCTCAGCTCCTACAGAAGGCTTTGGTTTGGCCCTCTTCCTGAGTTGGGAAGATCCCCTGGAGAAGGGGATGGCAACCCATTCCAGTATTCTTGCCTGGAAAATTCTATAGTCAGGGGAGCCTGGCAGGCTATAGTCCATAGCGTTGCAAAGAGTTGGACATGACTGAAGCGACTTACCACACACGCACACAAACACAAGAATGCCAAAGGTTTAGGCTTCCCAGGTGTCACTAGTGGTAAAGAATCACTCCTGCCAATGCAGGAGACGTCAGAGACTTGGATTTGATCCCTAGGTCAGGAAGACCCCCTGGAGAAGGAAATGACAACCCACTCCAGTATTCTTGCCTGGAGAATCCCAGGACATAGGAGTCTGATGGGCTACAGTCCATTGGGTTTCAAATAGTTGGATATGCATATATACATTCTTCCTGGTTACAAGCATATGAAAACAGATTCCTTAGTGAGGATTTTGATGCTGTGTTTAAACAATGTCACGATGGCTATACTCATCAGTGTGTCAGGACCATTCATCAGACTGTGTTCCTATGAACAGTTTCACAGTAATTGGGGCCTGTTTCTACTTATCTCAAAAGGACTCTGGGAAACAGGGGTGCTATAACTGTGGGGTACAAGAGACATACCTACAGAAGAAGTGGCTTTAATTGGCTATCATAGCAGATGACTATTTTTGTTGTTGTTGTTGTTATTAAAGCTAAGCCATTATATATTTGGTTCCATCTTTAAAAGTGTTCAAAACTATTTGCAATTATTACAAAAGCAAGATTAATTTCATTGATCTTTAACACAAATTATATAATTATAATATAAAACAGTACACAACTTTAGGTATTTTATAATTAAAATACATATGTAAGTTCAGATCTTCTAGTTTATTTTTGTTTGTGTGTTTACTGGCTGTATTGCTTTTTTCCATTTTATTTTTATTTTTTTAATTAATTAATTAATTTTTATAGTAGCCAGGACATGGCAGCAACCTAGATGTCCATCTGCAGACGAATGGATAAGAAAGCTGTGATACATATACACAATGGAGTATTACTCAGCAATGAAAAAGAATACATTTGAATCAGTTCTAATGAGGTGGATGAAACTGGAGCCTATTATACAGAGTGAAGTAAGCCATTTTATTTTTATTTACTAATTTTTTTGGAGTATAGTTGCTTCACCGTGTTGTGTTAGTTTCTATCGTATAGCAAAGTGAGTCGGTTATACATGTACATATATCCCCTCTTTTTAAGATTTCCTTCCCCTTTAGGTCAACAGAGAACACTGAGTAGAGTTCCCTGTGCTAAATGACATGTTCTCACTAGTTATCTGTCTTATAAATAGTAGTGTATGTATGTCCATCCCAATCTCCCAGTTCATCCCACTCCCCCTTTTTCCCTTGGTGTCCATAAATTTGTTCTCTACATCCCATAACCAATGGCTATTTGGGGAGATTAAATTAATAGGACTGTAACCTTTTTTTAAGAAAAATAATAATTATTTTTTTAGTCCCTTATAAGTGGCAAAACTATCATTGCTAAGGAAGTAAGTAATATCACATGCAGTCAGTTGTGGAAGGCTGTTGTAATTCTGTTTGGTTAAACATGTTGGCAAAACAGGCATAACAGGTAGAGGAAGAGACTCACTCCATAGAATAAATAGCATTTATTTTTGCTGGAAGGGATACATAATATTATATTATAATTATAGATCTTTAATCATCCCAGAGAAACTTTGAGATGCTGATGGAGACTAGACAAGGGCAATCCTCAGGTCTTCTTAAAGAGGGAGTGAGTCAACATGTAGCGTGAAGATCGTGGGGTTTAGATTCAGAAAGTGGTTCTGTTTCATTCCAACTTTGTGGCCTTAAGCAAGCTAGTAAACCTCATTTTCTTCATCTCAAAAATGGGGCTAATGGTATGTTACAGGGTTTTTACAAGGATTAAAGATAATATACACAGAATGACTAACTACAGTTATTATCTGTTGACTCATACTGAGTTATACTAGTTAGTATTCATTAGCTATTACTGCTTTTTATATTTACTGTATATGAACTACATTTATCCAGTCAGTTTCAAGGCTAACAAACATACACAATCATCAAAAACAAGCAGAGACAAAAACAAATAAATAAACACTAGCTTTAAATGTCTTTGCAGGTGAAAGTATCTTTCTATAAATCTTCCTTTTTTTTTCCTCTCTTTTTTTTTCAGGCTGCCATTCCTTAACCTCAAGAAAGAAAAAAATTCTAATAGGGAATGAAGACTAGGCAGCCTGAAATTCAATGAGAGTCAGATTAAAGAGTTTGTTACGGAAAATATCACTTCCCTTTTTATGATATCAGAACATGTATCAAAATAAGCACGCTCAAGAAAAGTTCATATTCAATTATGACAATGTTATCATGTGATATTTTATAACCTTTAAATGGGATGGTCTTTTGTCCTGGTTTGCCTGGGACACTTCTAGTTTATTTCTGTTATTATGGCTCAATTATTAACAGTTTCTACCATCCTTTCACTCTTAAAGGTATCCTGACTTGGACAATAAGCACGATAATGCTATGCAAAACAGTTTAGACTCGCATTTTTAAAGGAACTCAGGTTAGATGCCATACAACAGAAGGTATTAACTATTTTACCCACAACCTGTGTAAATTATACAAATTGGTACATAGACTGTGAAATGTTTTCACAGGACATCTTCAAGGTAACATTTTATTACTGCGTCATAATATAGCAAAAGAGAGAAAGCAAAAATATTTATACGATCGAGAGGACCAAAGCAAATTGAAACCTATACCAGGTCACTGGTGACCAGGGCAATAAGGAGAACTTGGACATCAAGTGTTTTTGTCATGCACTGGACATTTTGAAATTTCCTTCCAAAACTGATAAGAAAGAAAAGTATTTATTTTAATTCACTACAAACTGATTTTTAAAAATATAAACACTAGGCATATTTTTTCAAAAACACTGTCAGAGTTCAAAACTTGGTTCATTTTGAATCCCCAAATCTTATACTCTGGAGATGACTTCATTGCATACTATTAAAGAATAATGTGACATGGAAAACATCCAGTGTCTAGACTGCTCTTTCCTTTCCCTCCCATCGTAGCTTTTTGCAGTATGTCTACAAAATTTATAATATTTCCAAGAAGGTGAGGGAAACTGGGATTGGGCTTTGACTGATAAAAACTGTGATTTCTGGGTTAACTCTAGAAAACATTTTGTGAGAAAATTCAAATCTATTACATTTTATAACTTAAATTTTGGAAGCAGTAACTACATGTATTTAAACTAATTTTTGTTAGATGTCAGTGTAGCACTTTAGAATTTTAAATATTGTGCTTTTCAATATTATCTATTTACTCAGCCTTACCTCTACTGAGCTTATTACTCAACGAGTAAACCAAAATGGATATCTTGGCATGAAACAAAGACAGATAGAACAGATAGTTGTCAATACCAAATACCAGATGTAAGTTATTTCAAGTCTAATGAGTAGGATATTATAATCAAAAGGTAATTGTGAATTACAGATATTTTAATTTTTATCAACTTTCCATAAGCAAATCCCCATGAGAAAAAAATTCTGTTGATTGTGTCTAAAAGATATTCATTCTAAATTCCTCTAATAACCCAAAGACTCTTTTGTCATTAATCAATTAATATTTTCCATTGCTGTGTATGAAGAGGCTAGTGCATACTTCTTTCTTTTTTAAAAAATTGAACTATATTTGATTTACAATATTGTGTCAGTTTCAGGTGTACAGCTTCAAATTCTTTTCCATTATAGGTTATTATAGGAAACTGAATGTAGTTCCCTGTGCTATGCTCTACGTCCTTGCTTACCTATTTTTTTTTAAAAATATAGTACTGTGTATACGTTAATCCCAAACTCTTAATTTATCTTCCACCTCCATCCCCACTATGCCTTTTTTTAAATATGTTTGTTTTCTATGTCTGTGAGTCTACATCTGTTTTGTAAACATGTTCATTTGATTCATTTTTTTAGATTCCACATCTAAGTGATAAGGGATTCCCCGGTGGCTCAGATGTTACAGATCTTTCTCCAATGCAGACCAGGGTTCAATCTCTGGGTCAGGAAGATCCCCTGGAGAAGAGAATGGCTATCCACTCCAGTATCCTCACCTGGAGAAATCCACGGACAGAGGAGCCTGGAGGGACAACAGTCCTTGGGGTCACAAAGAGTTGGACATGACTTAGCGACTAACACACGCACACATACATGTAAATGATATCATATGGTATTTGTCTTTTTCTGTCTGACTTACTTTCACTTAATATGGTAATCTATAGGTCCATGGATGGAGGAGCCTGGTAGGCTGCAGTCCGTGGGGTTGCTAAGGGTCGGACACGAATGAGCGACTTCACTTTCACTTTTCACTTTCACACATTGGAGAAGGAAATGGCAACCCATTCCAGTGTTCTTGCCTGGAGAATCCCAGGGACGGGGGAGCCTGGTGGGCTTCCGTCTATGGGGTCACACAGAGTCGGACACGACTGAAGTGACTTAGCAGCAGCAGCAGCATAGGTCCATTCATGTTGCTGCAGATGGCATTGTTTCATTCTTTTTTTTTTTATGGCTGAGTTATTTTCCATTGTGTCTATGCACCACATTTTCCCTTTCTATTCATCTGTCAATGGAACATTTAGATGGCTTTTATGTCTTGTCTGTTGTAAGGAATGTTCCTATGAACATTGGGATGCATATATCTTTTTGAATTAGAGTTTCCTTCCAGAATGGGGTTGCTGATCATATGGTAACTCTGTTTTCATTTTTTTTTTCATTTTTATTTAATAAATGGTACAAAGCACAATGCCATAAACATTAACAGTTAAAATTTCACCAAATGAAAAAAATACTATAGAATACACAGTTGCAAAAAGCTACATTAAGATATTTTACAACTGCCTCATGCTGCAAAAAGAAAAAAACCCAATGCCATACCTGAGTTATCCCTCTCTCAAAATAATACCATTTATATTATAAACCACGAGCTCCCCATCAAGACGGGAACTGCTTTTGTTAATTCATATATATATGTATATGACTGTATCACTTTGCTATACACCTGAAACAAACACAACACTGTAAATAAAATATAGTACAATATAAAATAAAAATAAGTAACAGATCTTTGGGGCTTTACACTGAGTTAGAGTTCCTATCAGAGGGATAACAGCACCACAGCCGCACTGAATCCTCATGAAGGAGGCACACGAATGACTGGATTACAAGAGTTACAGGAATGAGAGCTGCTCACTTCCCAGAAACTACAGCTCACAGAAAACCAACAAAGGCACGAGATACAGACCATTCACTTATGAATGTGTAAAACTCAAGAAAGTCTACATCACTCCTACGGAATCTCCATGCTGTTTTCCAAAACGGCTGCACTAATTTACGTTCCTATCAACAGTGTAAGAGGGTTCCTTACAAAAAGGCCAATATACATTTAATTTTAAAAATGTTAGTTACAGCTAGAACATGGAAGCAGCTTAGATGTCCATCAACAGATGAAAAGATAAAGAAGTTGTGGTGCATATACACAATGGAATATTACTCAGCCATAAAAAAGAATGCATTTGAGTCAGTCCTAATGAGGTGGATGAACCTAGAACCTATTATACAGAGTGAAGTAAGTCAGAAAGAGAAAGATAAATATCATATTCAAATGCATATATATGGAATCTAGAAAAATGGTACTGAAGAATTTATTTACAGGGCAGCAATGGAGAAACACACATAGAGAATAGACGTATGGACATGAGGAGAGGGTAAGAGGTATGAAAAAAGTAACATGGAAGCTTACATTACCTTATGTAAAATAGATAGCCAACGGGAATTTGCTGTATGACTCAGGAAACTCAAACAGGGGCTCTGTATCAACCTAGAGGGGTGGAATGGGGAGGGAGATGGGAGGAAGTTTCAAAAGGGAGGGGATATATGTATACCTATGGCCAATTCATGTTGAGGTTTGACAGAAAGCAAAAGATTTTGTCAAACAATCATCCTTCAATAAAAAATACAAATTAATTTTTTTTAAATTAGTTACAAAAAGAATGCTTACAGTAGGACCTCACATTTTAAAAGAATATACATCAAAAGTATGTTAACAGTCATCTCTCAGTGATAGGGTTATTCCTTTATATGGAATTGTATTTCCTAAATTATTTATGATTACCATAGAAACAATAAAGGTGTGTCCCCCCATTTCCCTATTATGAAGGGGGAATTGTCATGGTAAGTAATATCTGGCCATTTTTCGGTTGGTTGGGTGTGAAATTTAATTCTTTATCCAGAAAACAGTCCTATTTATAGTCACTGAAAATCTAAATGGAAAGTGTGCTTCATACCTGAAATTTTCAATGATAATGATGGAGGTTGTGACATTTGCAAAAAGAAAGGTCATGTAAAATGAAAGGTCACGTGTGTTATGGTAAAAAGCAACTCTGTGGGCAGGGCACTCCATCTGGAAGGGAGATTTTGTAATACCTCATTGTTGTGATTCTGAAGGCTGGCATCTCTTGATTTTACTCTCCACCCTGTTTCTTCTTACTTACCAACGCTACATGAGCCAGATCTTGGGATTCTGGAGAAAGAGTAATTGGAGGGAATTGGGAGAGAAGGAAATGATGACAACAATGAGAAAACCTTCTTGGCCACAGCTCAGAGAGCAGTGCTATCAAGCTCGTAAATTTGGTGCTATTTTTATCTCCAGAAAAACACAAAAATGAGTCCAAATGCCTCCTCTCCCAATCCACGCACAAATTTTAAGTCAAAATTTAACCCAGAGGGGAAAAAATGAACCCAATACATACGTGTACCTAGCTAAATCCCTCACAAAGGAGCCTTCAGTATTTCTATTCAGCCTAAGAAATAACCCCTAGATCTTCTGCTGAAATGATTCATGAAAAAAAGCTAAATGTGTTTTCTTAAGAAGCAAGTCAATGTGTCAGAAAAATATGATTGTACTAATCCAGTTTAACTTTTAACCTCAATAAATAAGCAAGAGAAGTTTGCAACTTGAACCTTTCTTACCAGTGAATGTTTCTCTTCCTTCTACTCCTAAAGAGTTTTTCTTTTTTATCCTGGGGATAAAGAGATATTATAATTCATCAAAATTTCATCCCTACAGGAATCTGGACACCCCCAAAATATGATATGAACTAGTGAAGCAAATTATGAAACTGTCCTTCACAAATATTTTTTTAAACAAGAGGCAGTCACTCATTTGGATGCAACCTGGGGCGAAAGAAAAGAATTAAGGCAAGGCCCTCTGGAAGGCTTTTTCTACCATGAAGACAAGCACAGGGCTGGGGTCAGGACATAGCACTCCACCGGTACTGTAGTCCTGAGGAAGTCCCTTCACTACCCCAGACTCTGTAAGAAGTGAAGAACAATGTAATGGTTGCCAGAGATAGGGATGGGTGAAATGAGTGAAGGCAATAGAAAGATACAAACTGACTATTCCAAGATAAACACGTCCCTTGGATGTCATGTGCTTCATGGTAACTATAGTTAACACTGTTGTATGATATATTTGGGAGAAGGCAATGGCAAGCCACTCCAGTGCTCTTGCCTGGAGAATCCCATTGATGGAGGAGCCTGGTAGGCTGCAGTCCATGGGGTCGCTATGGGTCGGACATGACTGAGCGACTTTACTTTTACTTTTCACTTTCACACATTGGAGAAGGAAATGGCAACCCACTCCAGTGTTCTTGCCTGGAGAATCCCAGGGAAGGGGGAGCCTGGTGGGCTTCCGTCTATGGGGTCACACAGAGTCGGACACGACTGAAGTGACTTAGCAGCAGCAGCATGATATATTTGAAAGTTGTTAAGAGAGAAGACCTTAAAAGTTCTAATTTCAAGAAAAAAATTGCAATTATTTGCAATTATGTGGTGACAGATGTGAACTAGACTTACTGTAGTGATGCTCAGTCGGTAAAAAACCTGCCTCCAACACAGGAGACCTGGGTTTGATCCCTGAGTTGGGAAAAGCCCCTGGAGAAGAAAATGGCAACCCACTCTTAGTATTCTTGCTTGCAAAATCCTTTGGACAGGGGAGCCTGGTGGGCTACAGTTCATGGGGTCACAAAGAGCCAGAGACAATTTAGTGACTAAACCACCAACCACCGTACATCATATTGTACACCCGAAATTAACATATAAGATCATGTCAACTATATCTCAATTTTTTTAAATGACATTGACACACACAAAAAATGGTTAGACTAAACAGCTTTATATATGCCTTGTAGTTCTAAAATCAGATTATTGTAACAGATTCAGTTCAGTCAGTTCAGTTCAGTCGCTCAGTCGTGTCCGACTCTCCGCTACCCCATGAATCACAGCACGCCGGGCCTCCCTGTCCATCACCAACTCCCGGAGTTCACTCAAACTCATGTCCACAGAGTCGGTGATGCCATCCAGCCATCTCATTCTCGGTCGTCCCCTTCTCCTCCCGCCCCCAACCTTTCCCAGCATCAGAGTCTTTTCCAGTGAGTCAACTCATCGCATGAGGTGGCCAAAGTATTGCAGTTTCAGCTTTAGTATCAGTCCCTCCAATGAACATCCAGGATTGATCTCCTCTAGAATGGACTGGTTGGATCTCCTTGCCGTATAAGGGACTCTCAATAGTCTTCTCCAACACCACAGTTCAAAAGCATCGATTCTTCGGCGGTCAGCCTTCTTCACAGTCCAACTCTCACATCCATACATGACCACGGGAAAAACCATAGCCTTGACTAGACGGACCTTGGTTGGCAAAGTAATGTCTCTGCTTTTTAATATACTATCAAGGTTGGTCATAACTTTCCTTCCAAGGAGCAAGCGTCTTTTAATTTCATGGCTGCAATCAGCATCTGCAGTGATTTTGGAGCCCAAAAAAACAAAGTCTGACACTGTTTCCACTGTTTTTCCATCTATTTCCCATGAAGTGATGGGACCAGATGCCATGATCTTTGTTTTCTGAATGTTGAGCTTCAAGCCAACCTTTTCACTCTCCTCTTTCACTTTCATCAAGAGGCTTTTGAGTTCCTCTTCACTTTCTGCCATAAGGGTAGTGTCATCTGCATATCTGAGGTTATTGATATTTCTCCCAGCAATCTTGATTCCAGCTTGTGCTTCTTCCAACCCAGCGTTCCTCATGATGTACTCTGCATATAAGTTAAATAAGCAAGGTGACAATATACAACCTTGACGTACACCTTTTCCTATTTGGAACCAGTCTGTTGTTCCATGTCCAGTTCTAACAGTTGCTTCCTGACCTGCATACAGGTTTCTCAAGAGGCAGGTCAGGTGGTCTGGGATTCCCATCTCTTTCAGAATGTTCCACAATTTATTGCAAGGAGGAAAAATGTACAAGCCAAAATGTACAATATAATTCCATTTTTGTAAAATAAAGTAGAAACATTGTTGCTGCTGCTGTTCAGTTGCTAAGTTGTGTCTGACTCTTTGTGACCCCATGAACTGCAGCACACTAAGCTTCCCTACCTTTCACTATCTCCAGAGTTTGCTCAAACTCAGGCCCATTGAGGTGGTGATACCATCAAAACAGCTCATCCCCCTTCTCCTTCTATCTTCAGTCTTTCCCAGCATCGGGGTCTTTTCCAGTGAGTTGGCTTTTTGCATCAGGTGGCCAAAGTAGTGGAGCTTCACCATCAGTCCTTCTAATGAATATTCAAGGTTGATTTCCTTGAGGATTAACTGGCTTGATCTCCTTGCAGTCCAAGGGACTCCCAAGAATTTTATTTAGCACCACAGTTCAAAAGCATCAATTCTTTGAAGCTCAGCCTACTTTATGGTCCAGCTCTCACATCTGTATGTGGCTACTGGAAAAATCATAGCTTTGACTGTACAGACATTTTTGGCAAAGTGATGTCTCTGCTTTTAATATGCTGTCTAGGTTTACCATAGCTTTTCTTCCAAAGAACTAGTGTTTTTTAATTTCATGCCTACAATCATTGTCCACAGAGATTTTGGAGCCCAAGAAAATAAAATCTGTTACTGTTTCCACTTTTGCCCCATCTATTTGTGATGAAGAAACACAATAATAACACAAAAATTTAAGACAAAGTCTGGAGTGATCTTTAACCAAAATCATACAAATTGTAGCTTTTTCTAACTCTTCATCCAAGTGCTTGGTCAGTACTGTAAAAGTCCAAATAGTGACTTCTCCTAATCTGTGATTCAATTTTTTATTCTTCTAATGGTGTCGTTTGATGAACAGCTGTTAATTTTAATGCAGACTCATCTAGAGTTTTTCCTCTTTAAATTAGCATTTTCTCTGTCCCACTTAACAAATCTTTGCCTATATCATGATGTGAAGCCATCAGTGGGTTATCTTTATCTTTTTGTGTCCAGTTGTCCCACCTGCAGACCAATGGAAGTACTATACCCCAGAGAAGTTTCATAAGCAGGTATGCCTTGCTGTAAAATGGAACTTCCTTGAAGGAAATTGAGGAGAAGACTTGACAGTCTTGGTTACATACTGTCTCTATAAGTCCTCTGGCCATTGATTCTCTCTGTCTTTCTGGTAGACTCTAAATCTCATGATGCATCATTTTCAAATTTCCATCTCATCAATATTTTCTCTAAGCTCTCTTGAATCTTTAGCTAACCAAAACTGTCTGGTGTCCCATTCATTGCTCCAAGCAAGAGTGAATCTACATTTTTTCAAGTCCTGAAATATATACAGTTTGGGGAACACTTTTAAAGAAAAGAAAGTAACACAATCCTGGGGCATCATGTAAACAAATAGAAAATATCCACAGCTGTCCTAGGAGGGGCCAGTGCAAGTGAGGGGTCTGTCCACAGGTCACAGCTCCCTCTGAAGTATTCTCAGGATGAGGTTGCTTTGTATTCATACATCTCTGTAAACAAGATCCTTAAATTGGGGTACATTTTTATTTTTAAGTCATTTTTCTTATTGTATCACAACCTCTGACATTTATTTTTCAGACACTTTCTCTCCCTGTTTTTATTACTAACGTCCCTTTGTCCACTTACATTCTTTTTAAATTAATTTTTATTGGAGTATGGTTGATTTACAATATTGTTAGTTTCTGCTGTATAGCAAAATGAATCCGCCATACATATATATGTGTATGTGTGTCTGTGTATATATATATATTGGACTTCTAATTCAGATCACCACAGTACAGTTAAGTAGAGTTCTTTCTGGTATACAGGATGTTCTCGTTAGTTACCTATTTTATACCTAGTATCAATCATGTATATATATGTGTCAATCTCAACCTCCCAATTCCACCCACCCACTCCTTTCCACTTTGGTATCCATACATTTGTTCTCTATCTCTTGTTTCTATTTCTGCTTTGCAAATAAGATTATCTATACCATTTTTCTGAATTCCACATATATACATTAATATACAGTATTTTTCTCATTCTGACTTACCCGACTCTGTATGGCAATCTCTAGGTCCATCCACATTTCTATAAATGACCCATTTTATTCCTTTTTATGGCTGCATATTATTCCTTTGTATATGTATACCACATTTTCTTTATCCATTCTTCTGTTGATGGGCATTTAGGTTGCTTCAATTTCTTGGTTACTGTAAATAGTGCTGCTATGAACATTTGGGTGCATGCATCTTTTTGAATTATGGTTTTCTCTGGTTATATTCCCAGTAGTGGGATTGCTGGGTCATAATCTTTTACTGAGTATTTTAGCTCACTTAGGCAAGTTCTTCATCCACTTTGTGTCCCTTAATATCCCCGAAGATGGCCTGTCCAACACCATCGTCCTTCATCTTTTAAGACTGCTCCTCTGATCCCATGTCTGCCTCTGGCCAGCACTGCTTTTTCTGATCTCCTTCACAGTAAATCTTCTTACAACAGCTTTCTGCAGTTACTACCCTCACTTTCCTCACTCCCAATTCCATCCTCAATCCTCTTCAAATGAAGAAAGTGACCCTCCCAAGTCAATGACGAATTTCATGTTTCCAAAAACAGTGATCATCTGTCTTCGTCTTACTTGTCATCTAAACAGTTGTTCACTCCCTCTTTTTTAAAAAAAAAAGCTTTATTTTTTTTTTCTTGACATCACACTCTCCTGGTTTTCTCATACCTCCTGGGTCATTTATTCTCTCATTTTCCTTCAGAGCCTCCCCCAGTGATCAATCTCTAAACATGGGAGTCTCAATACTGACTACTGAACGTGTCCTCTTCTCTATCCGCACTCGTCACTGAAGTGATTTCCTCCAATTGCATAGCTCTAAATTCTGCTTCCATGCATGTGATTCCAAAAGTGTATATCTCCACCATTTCCTCTTCCTAAATCTCCTGATGCATATTCGTTTCCTAGGATTGTTCTAACAAACTATTACACTAGGAACCGAGTGGCTAAGAAATGTATTGTCTCACAGTTCTGGGAGCTAGAAATCCAAAAGCAGGATGTCGGTAAGGTTGGTTCCTTCTGAAGGTTGTGTGGAAGAATCTGTTCCTTCTCTCTCTCCCATCTTCTGCTCACTTCAGACATTCTTTGACTTGTAGATGGTATTCTTCCTCTGTCTTCATATCATTTTCCCTCTATGAATGTCTGTCTATGTGTCTTAATTTTACCTTGTTATAAGGATGCATCCAACCTGTCCATTCTAAAGGAGATCAGTCCTGGGTGTTCATTGGAAGGACTGATGCTAAAGCTGAAACTCCAATACTTTGGCCACCTCATGTGATGAGTTGACTCACTGGAAAAGACTCTGATGCTGGGAGGGACTGGGGGCGGGAGGAGAAGGGAACGACAGAGAATGAGATGGCTGGATGGCATCACCGACTTGATGGACATGATTTTGAGTGAACTCCGGGAGTTGGTGATGGACAGGGAGGCCTGGCGCGCTGTGATTCATGGGGTTGCAAAGAGTCGGACACAACTGAGCGACTGAACTGAACTGAACTGAAGGACGCATTCACGCTGAATTAGGGCCCACACTAATGACCTCATTTAATGTGATTATCTACAAAGACCTTATTTCCAAGTGAGGTCACATTCATAAGTACTGGAGTTTAGGACTTCAACCTCTTTTAAGGGGACACAACTGAGCTCATAAAACCATCTAGCTTCTTCCCTGACACTCTTCTTGGATGAGACTGTCAAACCTAGTACGCACAAAATAGAAATCTTGATCGATGCTTTCCCCAACTGAGTTTTTCTTTAGGCTTATTTACTTTAACAAGTAGTGCCACCAGG
Source organism: Moschus berezovskii (assembly GCF_049115385.1). Classification (NCBI taxonomy): domain Eukaryota; kingdom Metazoa; phylum Chordata; class Mammalia; order Artiodactyla; family Moschidae; genus Moschus; species Moschus berezovskii. Next base: position 38,641,021 of record NC_142472.1, read on the forward strand.
TACCATCTTAGGTGTCATTCTTGAGGAGTCTCTTTTCCTCATGCCCCACTGTCAATGTATCAGTAAATTAAGTCAGTTTCATTAAATTGCGTACCGAAGCTGTTCACTTCTCTCTCTACCACTACCACTTTGATCTAGGCCACCATCATCTCTCATCTGGAGCGTGGACATGCCCACCTCTTTCCGCTCTTGCCTCACTACAATGTAGTCTCAACTCTGTCACAAGAAACTTTTGCCTGAGGCTTGCTTGTTTTGGTCAAAGTAATATATACACGTAATTGAAAAATACATGATAATATTTTAAAACTTCAGTGAGAATCAGTAGTTCCTTAGACCATCCCTTTCTTACCCTTTAATTCCTTGTTTCATCTGGTGTTGATTTCCACATTTCTAAATAATACGATTTCTATTTCTTGATTTGTGAATTTAGATACTATCTACTGGCTTCCTTTTATGGTTGGTGAAGACTTAGTTTTTCTGGACATGAGTTTGAGTGAACTTGAGTGATGGACAGGGAGGCCTGGCGTGCTGTGATTTATGGGGTCGCAAAGAGTCGGACACGACTGAGTGACTGAACTGAACTGAACTGATGCAATGTTGGTAAAGAATCTGTCTGCAATTCAGAAGAACCAGGTTCAATTCCTGAGTTGCGAAGATCCCCCGGAGAAGGAAATCGCATCGCACTCCAGTATTTTTGTCTAGAGAATCCCATGGGCAGAGAAGCCTGGCAGGCTACAGTCCATGGGGTCACAAGAGTTGGACACGACTTAGCGACTAAACAATGCAATATAGTGTCTTAATGCAGACAAAAATAATTATCTTCTGAAGTCAAAAAATAGTTATGTTGCTGTTTGATTTACCTCTGCTTCCTCTATGGTTTTCCTTTCTGTTTGTGTTTATCTCTTTTTTATTGGAGAGATAAATTGGGGGTTTTCACAAATATCTTATTTTATTATCTTCTAGATAATATTTAAAACTTAGCAGTGGCCACAGGACTGGAAAAGGTCAGTCTTCATTCCAATCCCAAAGAAAGGCAATGCCAAAGAATGCTCAAACTACCGCACAATTGCACTCATCTCACACGCTAGTAAAGTCATGCTCAAAATTCTCCAAGCCAGGCTTCAGCAATATGGGAACCGTGAACTCCCAGATATTCAAGCAGGTTTTAGGAAAGGCAGAGGCACCAGAGATCAAATTACCAACATCCACTGGATCATGGAGAAAACAAGAGAGTTCCAGAAAAATATCTATTTCTGCTTCATTGACTATGCCAAAGCCTTTGACTGTGTGGATCACAATAAACTGTGGAACATTCTGAAAGAGATGGGAATACCAGACCACCTGACCTGCCTCTTGAGAAACTTGTATGCAGATCAGGAAGCAACAGTCAGAACTGTACATGGAACAACAGACTGGTTCCAAATAGGAAAAGGAGTATGTCAAGGCTGTATATTGTCACCTTGCTTATTTAACTTATATGCAGAGTACATCATGAGGAACGCTGGGCTGGAAGAAGCACAAGCTGGAATCAAGATAGCCAGGAGAAATATCAATAACCTCAGATATGCAGATGACACTACCCTTATGGCAGAAAGTGAAGAGGAACTCAAAAGCCTCTTGATGAAAGTGAAAGAGGAGAGTGAAAAGGTTGGCTTGAAGCTCAACATTCAGAAAACAAAGATCATGGCATCTGGTCCCATCACTTCATGGGAAATAGATGGGGAAACAGTGGAGACAGTGTCAGACTTTATTTTGGGGGGCTCCAAAATCACTGCAGATGCTGATTGCAGCCATGAAATTAAAAGATGCTTACTCCTTGGAAGGAAAGTTATGACCAACCTTGATAGTATATTAAAAAGCAGAGACATTACTTTGCCAACAAAGGTCCGTCTAGTCAAGGCTATGGTTTTTCCCGTGGTCATGTATGGATGTGAGAGTTGGACTGTGAAGAAAGCTGATTGCCGAAGAATTGATGCTTTTGAACTGTGGTGTTGGAGAAGACTCTTGAGAGTCCCTTGTACTGCAAGGAGATCCAACCAGTCCATTCTAAAGGAGATCGATCCTGGGTGTTCATTGGAAGGACTGATGCTAAAGCTGAAACTGCAATACTTTGGCCACCTCATGCGACGAGTTGACCCACTGGAAAAGACTCTGATGCTGGGAAAGGTTGGGGGCGGGAGGAGAAGGGGACGACGGAGAATGAGATGGCTGGATGGCATCACCGACTGTGTGGACATGAGTTTGAGTGAACTCCGGGAGTTGGTGATGGACTGGGAGGCCTGGCGTGCTGTGATTCATGGGGTCGCAGAGAGTTGGACGCGACTGAACTGAACTGAAGCTAATATTTAAGGGTGCTTGGAAACAAGATCTTGTCCATGATCAGGACTGATCAAATGGTGGACTTCATTCTGAGTTTAGTAGTCAGGGAATTATATGAAAGTATGTTCTCTAGGACTTTTCAGTTTCTTCTGAGAAAAAATCATTTGAGCTTCTTGCCTGTGGAGTATAGACCAACATTCTCACAACGGGAAAATCAGCTTTCAAGCTTTAGACTAATTTTCTATTTTTATCCTCAAGCTGCATGTATATGTCCTTCACTCTGCCATGTACCTTGGTGCCTTTGCTAATCAAGTTCAAGTTCTCTGTAGAATATATGCTCTTTTTCTTGCCATGGAGCAGCTGTCCTCAGTCTTTTTGGCACCAAGTACTGTTTCCATGAAAGACAAATTTTCCATGGACCAGGTGGGATGGGGGATGATTTGGGGATGATTCAAGAGCATTACATTTATCGTGCACTTTATTTCTTATTATAACATCATCTTCACTTCAGTGTTTGCCTGAGTGTTAAGTTGCTTCAGTTGTCTCCAACTCTGTGCGACCCTATGGACTGCAACATGGCAGGCTCCTCTGTCCGTGAGATTCTCCAGGCAGGAATACTGGAGTGGGTTGCCATGCCGTGCCCTCCTCCAGGGAATCTTCCCAACCCAGGGATCGAACCTGCATCTCTTAAGTCTACCTGCATTGACAGGTAGGTTCTTTACTGCTATTGTCACCTGGGAAGCCCACATCTTAGATCATCAGGCATTAGATCCCCGAGGTTGGAAATCCCTGCCATAGAGAAAATCACCTTGTTACAGGGCTCAGAATAGGCATCTGAAGACTAATATAATAGCTTCTTGGGCAAACTTTGATCCAATCCATTTATTTCCAAACTTTGCTTCACCCTGCTCTTTGTGATTTCAAGTCCTGGGCAATAAAAATTGACTCATCCCTCATTGGTATTCTCTGCACATACTTTGGGTTATAATTACCTGAATCTATCTGAGTCAGTTACCATTCCTCTGTCCATCTGCTTCCATTTTCCAAAAATATGCAGTAATGCTTTAGCTCCTGCTGTCTTCTATCCTTTCATCATTGTTCTTAAAGTTTTATGCCTTTTTTCTTCCTTTACTATTATTTCAGCAAAGTCTTCGGATGAGAGAAAACTACATGTGGCATATCATTAACCTTAACATCATTAATCAAAATAATAACTTCCTGTTTAAAATTCTCCAGTGGATTTGTATCACATTAAGGATGGCACAGTCATCAGCTGATTTTGTCCCCCAGATGTGAATTTCTGAGCCCCAAGAGCACCCAGGAAAAACAATACCTGGAATCCAGCAGCCATCAGACTGCAGTTGTTCCCTGCAGTGAGCACTGAGGAAAAACGCATGATACTGGCCCCAGATAGCCGAGATGCATATAAAAGGAAGGATTTCAGCGAATCTAAACTCTTGTATCTTCCCATACATTTGTTGTTGTTCGGTTACTAAGTCATATCTGACTGTTTGCGACTCCATGAGAGGCAGCACGCCAGGCTTCCCTGTCCTTCACTATCTCCTGGAGTTTGCTCAACTCATGTCCATTGAGTTGATGATGCCGTTTGACCAACTTATCTTCTGTTGCCCTCTTCTCCTCATGCCCCCAATCTTTCCCAGCATCAGGGTCTTTTCCAATGAATTGGCTCTTAGCATAAGGTAGCCAAAGTACTGGAGCTTGAGCTTCATCATCAGCCCTTCCAATGAATGAATATTCAGGACTGACTTCCTTTAGGATTGATAGGTTTGATCTCCTTGCAGTCCAAGGGACTCTCAAGAGTTTTCTCTGTCACCACAGTTCGAAAGCATCAGCTCTTTGGCACTCAGCCTTCTTTAAGGTCCAACTCTCACATCCATATATGACTCCTGGAAAAACCATAGCTTTGACTATATAGACCTCTTTTGGCAAAGTAATGCCTCTGTTTTTGAATATACTATCTAGGTTTGTCATGGCCTTCCTTCCAAAGAGCAAGCGTCTTAATTTTTTGGCCATAGTCACCATCTGCAGTGATTTTTGAGTCCCCAAAATAAAATCTGTCACTGTTTCCACTTTTTCCCCATCTATGTACCATAAAGTTATGGGACTGGATGCCATGATCTTTGTTTTTTGAATGTTGAGTTTGAAGTCAGCTTTTTCACTGCCCTCTTGCACTCTCATCAAGAGGCTCTTTAGTCCCTCTTAGTTTCGCTAAATTCCTTGAGGTGAGATATCTGATTTTCTTTAATTCACAAAAATATTTTGATATGCGGACTACCTGACCTTTGTTGCAAAGGTCTATATAGCCTGACTCCTCCCCCACCTCCTCAGAGCAATTATTTCAGGGTTAGTTGACATGGTATCTCCCAATCTTGAAATCCTAAAAAATCCCATTGAATAAAACATAACCATCAAAAAAAAAAAAAGAATAAAATTCAAATATATCATCATGACCTTCAAGGTCTTATGTATCTGAGGCTGTATGTCTTTCTATCCCATCACCATCTTTCCCACTTTCATTTACTCTCCTCCAACGTTTACCTCTTTCCAGTGGTTTAAAGTCTTTCTCCTCTGATCTTCACATGGCTTCTTTCTTCCTTATTCAGATCTCAGTTCCATATTACTTCCGAGAAGCCTTCCTGACTCTCAAAAGTACTGCTTCATCAGGATACTCTACTATATCAATTTATTTTTTTTTAGATAATGGCTGTAATAACCTCATATATTTATATTTGCCAGTTTATAGTCTGTATCTGCCCCACCAGAATGTCAGCTTCATAAGTGCAAAGGGTTCATCAAGCTTGCTCCCTGAGGTGTCTGTATTGCACGACATCTTATGAGTGTGTTAAGTCACTTCAGTCTTGTCCGACTCTTTGTGACGCCATGGACTGTAGCCCACCAGGCTCCTCTGTCCATGGGATTCTCCAGGCAAGAATACTGGAGTGGATTGCCATGCCCTCTGGCAGGGGATCTTCACCCCATAGATAATAAATATTTACTAAATTATAAATGATAGAATGTTTCTGTCTTTAAAAAGAGCCAAGCTGGGTAATATATATTTATCTCTTCTGATACAAGAAAAGAATTTCGGAAAACCTTAGAATTTATTCTAGAAGCTGTGCTCTAAAATTTGTTATTATAACCAAGGAGAATATTAGAGATGCAGGTCAAGGGCCCAGTATTTAGAGGAAGAACCAGGTTAGTGTGTGTTATGTAAACCGAGGGAGAAGTAAATGAGCAAAACTATGAAACACTGCTAATGTGTCTAGAATATAGGACTAAGAACAGAGCTACAGGTTCAGTTCAGTTCAGTTCAGTTCAGTTCAGTCGCTCAGTCGTGTCCGACTCTCCGCGACCCCATGAATCACAGCACGCCAGGCCTCCCTGTCCATCACCAACTCCCGGAGTACACTCAAACTCATGTCCACAGAGTCGGTGATGCCATCCAGCCATCTCATTCTCGGTCGTCCCCTTCTCCTCCCGCCCCCAACCTTTCCCAGCATCAGAGTCTTTTCCAGTGAGTCAACTCGTCTCATGAGGTGGCCAAAGTATTGGAGTTTCAGCTTTAGCATCAGTCCCTCCAATGAACATCCAGGATTGATCTCCTTTAGAATGGACTGGTTGGATCTCCTTGCAGTATAAGGGACTCTCAAGAGTCTTCTCCAACACCACAGTTCAAAAGCATCGATTCTTCGGCGATCAGCTTTCTTCACAGTCCAACTCTCACATCCATACATGACCACGGGAAAAACCATTGCCTTGACTAGACGGACCTTGGTCGGCAAAGTAATGTCTCTGCTTTTTAATATACTATCAAGGTTGGTCATAACTTTCCTTCCAAGGAGCAAGCGTCTTTTAATTTCATGGCTGCAATCAGCATCTGCAGTGATTTTGGAGCCCAAGAAAACAAAGTCTGACACTGTTTCCACTGTTTTTCCATCTATTTCCCATGAAGTGATGGGACCAGATGCCATGATCTTTGTTTTCTGAATGTTGAGCTTCAAGCCAACCTTTTCACTCTCCTCTTTCACTTTCATCAAGAGGCTTTTGAGTTCCTCTTCACTTTCTGCCATAAGGGTAGTGTCATCTGCATATCTGAGGTTATTGATATTTCTCCCAGCAATCTTGATTCCAGCTTGTGCTTCTTCCAGCCCAGCGTTCCTCATGATGTACTCTGCATATAAGTTAAATAAGCAAGGTGACAATATACAACCTTGACGTACACCTTTTCCTATTTGGAACCAGTCTGTTGTTCCATGACCGGTTCTAACTGTTGCTTCCTGACCTGCATACAGGTTTCTCAAGAGGCAGGTCAGGTGGTCTGGTATTCCCATCTCTTTCAGAATGTTCCACAGTTTATTGTGATCCACACAGTCAAAGGCTTTGGCATAGTCAATGAAGCAGAAATAGATGTTTTTCTGAAACTCTCTTGCTTTCTCCATGATCAGGTTCAGTGACCTTTATTTATTTATTTTTTTCAGTGACCTTTAAGAATATAATTTCAACTGTGAGCTGAAGATAAGAGACAGATTTCAGGGAGGTAAGGTGAAGACTGGGGTGCAGGTGGTGGGTACAGGGGACTCAGCTACAGTAGATTATTAGTCATTCAAAATCATTAGCAGGGAAGGAAAGGGAACAGAGTAAGGTGGGATAAGAGAAGTGTGGTCCTAATTTAGAGTGATGTCAGTCTGCCTTGTTCTATCCTGTGTAGTCTCACTCACCTCTCCTGGCTGGATATTTTCTGGGGGAAGAAAGTTTTCCTTTTACGCTGCAGCCTCTTTAATGCTTATTGCTTCTGTCTCTGTGTCTTTCTCCATCCTATCCTGTGTCTCCTTCTACCTGTCTCCTCTCCCTTCCTTTCTAAACTGTTGATTTCGTTACACTTCCTGTCTTCACTGTATGTCTGCAGATGATTCTATAAGTCAGTAGTTCTCAAAGGGTGGGCCCCAGACCAGTAGCATCAGCATCATCTGAGAACAGCCTAGAAATGCAGGCAGTGGGTCTCACCTCAAACCTACTCGATAAGAAATTCTGAGAGTGGAACCCAGCTATGTATTAATGAGCCTGAAAGTGATTTTGATGTATGTCAAAATTGATAACCACTGCCATAAACTATATCTTAATTTCTGAGCCTTCTTTGAAGTTCAAGTTCTGGCCGTGTCTGTGAGCCAAACACGGCTACCTGGGCATTATCTCTGGCTATGTTCCCAGACCCCCAACTCTTCTTTGCCCAACAGCCTTACTGCTCACCATTCCTTATCTAAAATTGTTTCAACTCTCTCCACCATTCTAATTGGCCTTTACAGCATATTAAGCTTTTCCATATTCTTTTTAATAACAAAATTAGTTTAAATAAATAATTTAAACACTGTGTATGTGGCCTGGCCAGCATAAATTTATTAACTATTATTGATATCTTCTCTTGTGTGATTCAACTTAGCCAATTTAGGTATTTGGATCTTTATATTTTTATAAATATTAAAGCTCTTTGTACATTGGAGGAATGAATTTTGTTCATCGGTTAATATTTGAACATAAATATTTTCTTGTTCTTAGTGTCTAAAGTTTCATTGTTTTTAATTATAATGAAGCTTAAAAGTCAGTACTATAATATATAATAAATTGTTGACAAACATGACTTTCTGTAAGATTTTATATTGTTCAATAAGTAGAAAATTATCATTGCTATAGAATTGAAATAAATTTTATGTTGTAGATTCTAGTGTTTTTCCATGGCTTGAAAGAACATGTAGCACTGTCCTGGGTTCATTTTGACTATGGTATAAAAAACCATGGGCTTCCCTTGTGGCTTAGACAGTAAAGAATCCGCCTGCAATGCAGGAGAACTGGCATAAAGCTAATTATACCCCCAAATACTTATAAGTTAATGATTACTTTCCAAATTGTTTTATTAACTTCAGTTTTTGAAGGCAGTAGAGTGTAAAAATTAAGACATGGCGCCAGAGCCCAGTGGCCTGGATTTAATATTAGCTGCAGCGTTAGCTGATCTTGGAAAAATACCTTTAACATTCAGCTCATTTGTCCCTAATGAAGCCGTCATCAGCTCACTGGGACAAAGATACCAGTACAATCAGCATCTAGCACATAGTGAAGTGAAAGTGAAGTTGCTCAGTTGTGTCCAACTCTCTGCAACCCCATGGACTGTACCTGCCAGGCTCCTCCATCCATGGAATTTTTCAGGCAAGATTACTGCAGTGGGTTGCCATTTCCTTCTCCAGGGGATCTTCCCAACCCAGGGATCGAACCCGGGTCTCCTGCACTGCAGGCAGACTCTTTACCATCTGAGCCACAACGGGGCTTCTAAAGTGAAAGTGAAGTCACTCAGCACATAGTAAGTGATGAGTAAATCTTAGCTATGTGACATTTCAAAATTCATTAGATTTCCTTTCTGGCCTCTTACTGTGCCATTAATACATGGGTTTTTTTTGTATCATTATATTATTTTAATTATTGTTATTTCCAAATATATACTGTTTCAGGCTGGTCTCATCTATTAGCTCCCTTTTTTCAGAAAATCATATAAAATATACATGCTGTATCTGACTGACTTGACCAAGAAGCAAAGGAGCTTAGTATGTAAAACACCTACTAAGGTGAATTTAAAGAGAAAATAAGTTGCCTGTCCAGTCACATGGGCCTCAGCGAGTGGGCAAAATGAATGTGATACTTTGACAGAGGAAAGACCCTTGGGGCAGAGGTAGTATTTTGGATGGGAGAAAAGGAGGAAGACAGGTGAGTTATGGGAGGTGTTGTAGCAGAGAACCTATGTGAGAAGAAAGCAAGGAGGCAAGAAAAGCAAAGAATGGAACAGGAAGTGACGCACAGCCCAATCTGCACAGCTCCCGTTATCTCTGTGCCTGGAAATGAAGACAGTACATCATCTAGAACTCGGTAAGTAGGCTTCACTCACACACAGCCAATGACATGAGAGCAAGACAGTAAAACGTGAATCTCTTCATTTAGCACTAAGTTCTAGTCTATTTTACTTAAATGTTTTAATGCAGAGTCACTGACTTTGTTTTTAATTGGCTGGATATTCTAGATACTATGCTTTGCTCTAAAACTTTGGAACCACTATTTATCGGTGCCTCTAAATATTTCTCAGTGCATATTTACATGAATTTTTAAAATCATTTCTATCATTTCAAACTTCTCTAAATACCCTTGACCATTATTTCAGCAGGCTCAATCATTTGGCCTTATTCCACATTTGAAATTATGATTTGTATTTACTGATAGATTTCTTTCCGATTGCATTTTGACTCCTAACCTTTGTTTTATATTACCTAAGAGCACACAGTGTTACCTTCAGAGAGGGTAGATGCATATTGCATTGGAAAGCTATAGTGGGTCTGATCCCTTGAGTTAGCCTTAAGGTCCATCCATGCCACTTAAAGTAATCCAGTATGCACCTTCGTAATTGAAATCCTTCCATTACCCTCACTTCAGCCCATTTAGTTATTTCTCTTGCAGATGGAGTTCCATCAGGAGGCGAGCCAAATGCTTTGGGAAAGATGGGGCGTTTTTCCAACAAGGTTTTTGGCTGCACACCAACAAGCTAGTTGGTGTTCATAATTCCAAGTTGACCCTTCTTAGCAAGGTTTCCATTTATAAAGAGCACTGTCAACTCTGCTCTTCATTCTAGGGGAACACTTGGGACTTGGGTTCACCAAGGCTCATGGTGCAACCATGAGAGAAGGTTATCTCAGATTTCTTCTTTGCTTGATTTTTTGCTACCAAAAAACAAAAAAACCCAAAACCTCACATTGCTTCTTGTCCTCAGTTGTAAGTCAAAACTTTTCACACCATATGAAGTATTATCACATCTTTTTAAATATCTTGAACCTCACAGATGTCATTTTCACTTGAGTGCAATCTCACCTGAGTACAAGTCTGAAAAGAAAGGTTTTGGATAATAACAAAGCTAGCAAATTTCTAGGCTAAAGCATCAATAATGCTTTTTAATGTGCTTAAATGGATGTACATTCTGTATTTATGTATGTATGCATCTGAACCACAGCAGGAGAACTAAATAATTCAATGGAATGCATAGAGAAAACTAATGATCCCATATTCTAATAACTGTTTTATGAAAAGCTTTTCATTTGGCTCTCAAAACTGCCTCATAAGTCAACACTTGGATAATGCAGTGAAGTTATATTTAACTCTAGAACTCTCCTCACATGCCAGGTTTCAAATATATTTCTAAGTAAATGTCCTTTTTGGGCTCATTATGACTATTCCTGTCTTCCCCCAAAACAACCTCTTATGTATGTTCATTTCCCTTCTTGCCTTGACTTCTGGCTGTCAGATTTACACCTATTCCAATCCATGTTATCTTGGCCTGGAGCAGCAATATCACACCCAAGGACAGGGAGCCGGAGCTTGACAGATGTTGCCAGAGAGTACCTAGCAAATGTTTTCTTACGAGATCGATCCACTCAAGCAATGGCCCACAATAGTATTTCAGAGCAGGTTTATAAGGAGCTACTGCAAGACTTCTTAATAAATCACTGATGGAAATCCGACTTTGCTGAAATAGAGAGAAGGTGTACACAGCCAAATCAAACAGACAGGTATCCCCTAGAGCCAGCCCAGGGATTTGAGATGAGAGGGATGAGGTTGCGTTGCTTCTTGGCAAAGGGTGAAAGTTATGTAGCAAATAGGCTTGTTGTACATGTGGATATTGCAGCAGTCATCACAGCTTCTGTGCCCAGGGAGCATCTAGTTTGAAATCCTACTGAAAATGCACTTTCCCAATTCCACCCTGCAAAGATGCACCTTTATTGAAACACAAATAACTCCCCAAACAGAAGCTACCAAAATGCCTCAAGTGCTCTTGACTTTACCTGAAAATATGTGGCAGTAGGTGCATATTCTGTACATAAATGGAAGAAATGGGACACTGCACCTATTTTTCTATTCACCTGAAATGATCACAACATTGCTAATCAGCTATACGCTGATACAAAATGTTTTTGGTGTTAAAAAAATAAAAGTTAAATTAAAAAAATAAAAAATTTTTAAAAGTGTGGTTGCTTTACAATGTTGTATTGGTTTTCTACTGTATGGCAAAGTGAAACAGCTATATATATTGTATATATTCCTTCTTTTCTGGATTTCTTTCCCATTTAGGTCACCCGAGAGCATTGATAAAATTCCCTGTGCTATACATTATGTTCTCATTAGTTTTCTGTTTTAAATACAGTATCAATAGTGTATATATGTCAATCCCAATCGCCTAACTGTACCTATATTTCTGATGTTTTGCATAAGCACTAACATCTCTATTAAAATAACCCTTTAGTGTTGAGAAAAAAAGAAGTTTAAATGCTAAAACTATGAGTTTCATGTTCCTGAGATCTCTGACATTTAAAAAGTTAGCTTTTTTCAGCTTGGCTTATAATAAGTAACAAAATATGCTATTACTGCTATTATATACTATAGAGGTGTGTGTGCATGTGTCCGTGGAGAGAGAGAGAAATGTGTCTGAGCTTATACACAACATTAACGGACACAGGAAAGTTCAGCATTCTCAGGTGTAACACTAACAAAGATTCATTTAGTGGCTTATGCAGTTATTTAATAATTTGTTTCTTCAGTCACCAGTTGGAAATCCTAATTACTAACATATGTTTCAGAGTGAATGTTCTCTAATTTTAAACATTCCTGAAAATATGATTCAATCAAAATTCTTCACATCTCAAAAGAACAATGGTAGTCAAAGCATAAGACAAAAAACAAACAGCAAGCAGTGGGATTCAGGCAGTTGGGTCCAAGAGAATAATTTTCTCAATGTAATCCATGAACAGAATCCTTTTTAATATTAAAATCTTTATGAACTTTTGATGTTGATGAGCCCGGAGCCCAAATAAACAGAATATATCAAAGTGGAAAATTATATCCAGTGAAACCAGGTCCTTATAAAAGGAGGCCAGTGACTGGGAGCTTTGTCCCTTGGGCTTTTTCACAAGACCGAAGCAGCAATCATCTTCACAGAGCCCTTGAGACAGCCCCACATCAAGATTTGGTGCTTGGGAAGCAGATGAGGAGCCTCAACTCTGCTAAGAGTTCCAGGATAACCTGCCACTCCTGTAAATTCAGGTTTTTTTGAAGGCAACCTGAAAGATTAGTTATCAATCTTTTTTGCTTTAGATTTTGCCAATCCAAATTAGGGCTTTTTTGGCATTATTTAGAGAAATAATGTCTTTCCAAGGAAGTTAATTCCAAAAGTGATTAAAATACATTCTCAAGACTTAAAAAAGAAATTTCTAATTTTAGAAGGAAACTTGTTCTATGACCTATGGAAATACTTAAATCTCAATTCCCAGAAGGATGAACTGCCCTCTTCTTTTTGGCAGCCATATGTAGAGAATGAAATACTGTGTTTGATCATTACACATAAGTATTATGAAGGGAAAAAAACTCATGAAAAAACAAATTCATGAAGGGAAAAACCTCACATTACTATTTGTTTTTTCTTTATTCTGTCTTTTTATTCCAGGCTGAACCCTAACACCGAGATAGGAATTTTGTAATCACCCTCAACAAAAATTCCTTCAGGGAAAATTTGGAAAGATCATCATGAAAATTGATCCTTTCTCAGAAAGCTGAAATAAAGTGAAAATATAAAGAAAAATTTTCAGGTCAGGGCAGAAAACACTTAAGACTACTTTTCAAAGGATAATTCTGATTTAGGTATAAGGGATTGGCACTGACATGAATCAATCATAGAAACTGCACCAAAATCAAGACTCCATCAGTCAGGTGCACCGAATAATCAGGTGCAGAACAACAGCTTTCCCACCAGTGCTCGATGTGGTCCACAACACAGTCTTACAGGAGAGAGAAATGTACTGTAAATATGCTTCCTCATTGACTCACTCACTCACTCACTTTTCATTCATTTTCCACATAGAGATTGATTTCATAAGTGCTAAGCCAGGCCCTACATTTAGATACAGAGATGAATGCAAAATAGTCTTCACCTTGAATGCGTGCACAACTAGGTTGAGAGTCATATGAGTCAATACAGTCCAAAAAGGTAAGTATAATAAGAAAGGTACAGAGTGATAAAATGGGTCATTTGATTCAGTTTGTGCCTAGTTACTCAGTCATGTCTGATTCTTTGTGACTCCAAGGACTGTAGCCCACCAGGCTCCTCGGTCCATGGGGATTCTCCAGGCAAGAATACTGGAATGGGTTGCTATGCCCTCCTCCAGGGGAACTTCCTGACCCAGGAATTGAACCAGGATCTCCTGCACTGCAGGCAGATTCTCTACCAGTGGAGTTATCTGGAGAAAGGTACTTGAGCCAAGTCCTGAAGATTGCCTTGAGATGAACAGGCAGGTTGAGTCTGGTTGGATTCCAAACAGTGGAAACACATGGACGTGAGAGCCTGAGATGTGACAGGAATGATCATATCATTCAATATGACCAGAGAGTGGGCTGATTAGGGTACGGAGAAAGATGTGGCTGTGGAAGTGGACAAAATCCATATCCTAAAGGGAATTCTATGCCATTCTAAATGGTTTTCACTTGGTACTAAAGGTAATAGTGGACCCAAGAACCATTTTAAGCAAAGACATGGCATGACCAGACAAACATATTTTAGCTTTCCATTCTTTAATTTTTTCACTTTTATTTATTATGCATTTTAACACATAATAATTACACCATAGTGCATAATATATTTTTGAATATATTTTAAATTTTAAAATAATTTTTGAATTTTAATTTGGAATATTCATATTTTCAAAAATCAAAACAATCAACAAGGTATACAATGAATTATCTCATACCCATCCTATCTGGAAATGTGCATCCCAAATACCCTTATCAAATTGGATAGCTTTTATTAGCTGCTTTCAAACACAAGCAAATATTAAATATATATTCCTATTTTCTTCCTTTCTTACATTAAACTTAATATCTACTCTCAGACCTGCAGCTAACTTTTTTCTTACTAATATACTTTGGAGATTTTTCCATATCAGCATACAAAAACCTTCCTTGGTCTTTTTTTAACTGCCTAGCATTTAAAAAGGAATACTCTCATTGAAGTGTAAAATAAAAATTGAGGAAATGGGAAATTATAGGAATTTAGAAATGATAAGAGCCTTGAACATTGATATATCTGAGAGACTGGATAAATACCAAGGAGACAGAATCAGTAAATGTGGGAGATAAATTGGGGAGGGGGGTGAGATCAAGGGGAAAAAAATCAAAGATTACTCTGGGATCCTGGCCACGGCAGTTGCTGAAACAGTGTCAGATGGTGGAACACTTACAGAGAGAAGGAAGTCACTAGAGAAGCAGGCTGGGATAGGCAGGACTAGAGACAGAGGATGAGTAGCGTTTTCAACATGTGGAGTTTGTATCACCAGGTGGAGATGTTAGGTAGTAAGTATGAAGCTCAGGTAGCTCAGATTTTAAAAATCTGCCTGCAATACAGGAGACCTGGGTTCAATCCCTGAGTTGGGGAGATCCCCTGAAGGGAATGGCAACCCATTCCAGTATTCTTGCCTGGGAAATCCCATGGAAAGTGGAGCCTTGTGGACTAGAGTCCATGGGATCACAGAGTCAGACGTGACTTAGTGACTAAACAACAACCGTGAAATTCAGGAGACAGGTGAAATATGAAGAGTTTAGAATCATTGGAATATAGTTGATTAAAACCATCAATATGGATAGTCATTTAGCATGAATATAAAGCAAGAAGGTAAAAGCAGGTGAAGATAGAATCCCCTATGGCAGTTTGAGGAAAAGAAATATGCAATACATGACATTAGAAATTAAAATTATTTTTGACAAATCTTGTCCCAGGGAGGTGTCCCCATACAGGTATATGCACACACACACACAGTGTTTCATGGTCAGAAATTTTGGAGGTTCACAGTATACAGTACCATATTAAAAGCTAGTAACATCCTTAGAGCTCATTTTTGGAAAATACAGTGTCTAAGATACTGGATATTTAGATAAATACTGGAAAGTCCTGCTTTTAGATCTGAGATGACCTCAGCCCTGGGCTCTATGCTTTTGAGGATCCCATCATGGCTCTTGCCTAACTGTTCCCTTTCCTATAGAATGAAAACTCCATGAGACTTGGAGTGTATACCCACCAGGAGGCTGGTCTACCCCTACTCCCATATCTACACCACACTCTAGGTAGCTGGAAATCCCAGAATTTGCTTCCCTGGTGGCCTTAAATCTGCAACCAGGTCCCGTGTGGTCCCTTTACCTAGCCCATCCTCCTGATGGCAGAGTGTATCCACCCTCTGGTGGTCCATAAGTGACTGGGGAGTGTGGAAGAAACTTTGAGGGGTGAGCTGATGTGTCCACACAAATATTAATGAGAACCCTCACAGTGAGGGTAGAGCTAGGGGTTCGAGGGGAAAGTTGACAGGAACGAAAGACTAGGGCCAGCTCTCCTCACCGCACCACCTGCCCCAAAGGGCCTGAAAATTCCAAAGTCAAACTAGCCTTCCAGGCCATTGGGAACGTAGATTTATCAGACAGGAAGACAGCAAATATTTAATTTAGCAGTGTGTTAGCTTGATTTACAGATTGTGAATATTTAGACATATGGCATATGGAACTCCATATGTATTCTTGAGCTGCCCCACATAGTGTATGGGATGGTCTGAGAAGGAATGACAAGATGATAGGACAATTGAGAGCCAGTGAGGAAGGGAGGAGTAACACCTCTAAGAGACACACAGTTTTAAACAAACATGAGTAAAGCTTGATTATTCAGGCAACAGCCCAAGTTCTCGTTCCTAGGGCCATGGGTCCTGACTTAGGTCCTTTAATCTTTATAACCTTTGAGTTAACACATGTCTGAACTGAGATGCAGAGAGATCAGCCCTGTGCCCAAGTTCACACAGTTTGTAGTTGCTGGCGATTATTGCTTGGGACTCCCAACTTCCAAACCAATGTTATCTCTACCATACCTTGCTGCCTCAAAACTGGAGAACACCAAGACTTTTTTTTTTCTTTTACAAAATGAAACATCCCACTGAGAATATGTATATACTCTTCAATTTACGGTACATTTGGAATTCATGATGAAGTCTTGGAAAGTAATCTGTTGTGCTGTCTTTCAGTTCAGTTCAGTTCAGTCGCTCAGTCATGTCCGACTCTTTGCAGCCCCATGAATCACAGCATGCCAGGCCTCCCTGTCCATCACCAACACCCAGAGTTCACATGAACTCATGTCCATTGAGCTGGTGATGCCATCCAGCCATCTCATTCTCTGTCGTCCCTGTCTCCTCCCGCACCCAATCCCTCCCAGCATCAGAGTCTTTTCCAGTGAGTCAACTCATCGCATGAGGTGGCCAAAGCATTGGAGTTTCAGCTTTAGCATCAGTCCTTCCAATGAACATCCAGGATTGATCTCCTCTAGAATGGACTGGTTGGATCTCCTTGCAGTCCAAGGGACTCTCAAGAGTCTTCTCCAGCACCACAGTTCAAAAGCATCAATTCTTCAGTGATCAGCTTTCTTCACAGTCCAACTCTCACATCCATACATGACCACAGGAAAAACCATAGCCTTGACTAGACGGACTATGGTTTGCATAGTAATGTCTCTGCTTTTTAATATGCTATCTAGGTTGGTCATGACTTTCCTTCCAAGGAGTAAGCGTCTTTTAATTTCATGGCTGCAATCAGCATCCGCAGTGATTTTGGAGCCCCAAAAAATAAAGTCTGACACTGCTTCCACTGTTTCCCCATCTATTTCCCATGAAGTGATGGGACCAGATGCCATGATCTTCGTTTTCTGAATGTTGAGCTTCAAGCCAACATTTTCACTCTCCTCTTTCACTTTCATCAATAGGCTTTTGAGTTCCTCTTCATTTTCTGCCATAAGGGTGGTATCGTCTGCATATCTGAGGTTATTGATATTTCTCCCAGCAATCTTGATTCCAGCTTGTGCTTCTTCCAGCCCAGCATTCCTCATGATGTACTCTGCATATAAGTTAAATAAGCAGGGTGATAATATACAACCTTGATGTACTCCTTTTCCTATTTGGAACCAGTGTGTTGTTCCATGTCCAGTTCTAACTGTTGCTTCCTGACCTGCATACAGGTTTCTCAAGAGGCAGGTCAGGTGGTCTGGGATTCCCATCTCTTTCAGAATGTTCCACAGTTTATTGTGATCTACACAGTCAAAGGCTTTGTCGTAGTCAATGAAGCAGAAATAGATGTTTTTCTGGAACTCTCTTGCTTTCTCCATGATCCAGCGGATGTTGGCAATTTGATCTCTGGTGCCTCTGCCTTTTCTAAAACCTGCTTGAACATCTGGGAGTTCACGATTCACATATTGCTGAAGCCTGGCTTGGAGAATTTTGAGCATGACTTTACTAGCGTGTGGGATGAGTGCAATTGTGCAGCAGTTTGAGCCTTCTTTGGCATTGCCTTTCTATGAATTGGAATTAAGACTGACCTTTTCCAGTCCTGTGGCCACTGCTGAGTTTTCCAAATTTGCTGGCATATTGAGTGCAGCACTTTCACAGCATCATCTTTCAGGATTTGAAATAGCTCAATTGGAATTCCATCACCTCCACTAGCTTTGTTCATAGTGATGCTCTCTAAGGCCCACTTGACTTCACATTCCAAGATGTCTGGATCCAGGTGAGTTATCACGCCATCATGATTATCTTTGTCGTGAAGATCTTTTTTAGGCATCATCAACTGAGGTCTATCCAGTTAGAAATAAGCAATTATGTTCCTACACTTCTTAGATACAATTCTCTCACCAAAAATCTTACACATTAGTATATAATGAAAATCACTGCTCAATATAGGTGTTATGGATCAACATTTAATAATTTATTATTACAATCATTCAGTTTAGTCCATATTTGGAAAAAAGGAAAACATATATATTATATATGTGCTTATTACCAGACTAAATGCATTATATATATATATAATATATATACACACACATATATATGTGACATTAATATATAGACCTAAGAAAACCTGTGAAGAAAGCTGATCGCCGAAGAATTGATGCTTTTGAACTGTGGTGCTGGAGAAGACTCTTGAGAGTCCCTTGGACTGCAAGGAGATCCAACCAGTTCATTCTAAAGGAGATCAATCCTGGGTGTTCATTGGAGGGACTGATGGTAAAGCTGAAACTCCAATATTTTGGCCACCTCATGCGATGAGTTGACTCACTGGAAAAGACTCTGATGCTAGGAAAGATTGGGGGCAGGAGGAGAAGGGGATGACAGAGAGTGAGATGGCTGGGTGGCATCACCGAATCGATGGACATGAGTTTGAGTGAACTCTGGGAGTTGGTGATGGACAGGGAGGCCTTGCGTGCTGTGATTCATGGGGTCACAAAGAGTCAGACACGACTGAGCAAAAGAACTGAAATGAACTGAAGAAAACGTAAAAATATACAGCATAAAACTTAATATTGGAACTTCCCTGGTGGCGCAGAGTAAAACTCTGCGCTTCCACTGCAAGGGACATGGGTTTGATCCCTGGTCTGGGAACTGAGATCCCACATGTCATGTAGCAAGGCCAAAAACAAAACAGCAACAACAAAAACTTTACATTATGTATATATACCAGAAAACAATCATTTTGGTGCCATCTTGAGTCAATGTCAATTAGCCATAAATGTTAATGATAAATTTTAAAATATGTCAATAAAAAGCAATCTACTGAAAATAGGTTTATAGCTTTTAAAGAGTTTGTAGAGTTCTGCCAAGAGAATGCCTTGGTCATAGCAAACACCCTCTTCCAACAACACAAGAGAAGACTCTACACATGGACATCACCAGATGGTCGACACCGAAATAAGATTGATTGTATTCTTTGCAGCCAAAGATTGAGAAGCTCTATACAGTTAGCAAAAATAAGACCAGGAGCTGACTGTGGCTCAGATCATGAACTCCTTATTGTCAAATTCAGACTTAAATTGAAGAAAGTAGGGAAAACCACTAGACCATTCAGATATGACCTAAATCAAATCCCTTATGATTATACAGTGGAAGTAAGAAATAGATTTAAGGGACTAGATCTGATAGACAGAGTGCCTGATGAACTATGGATGGAGGTTCATGACATTGTACAGGAGACAGGAATCAAGACCATCCCCAAGAAAATTAAATGCAAAAAAGCAAAATAGGTGTCTGATGAGGCCTTACAAATAGCTGTGGAAAGAAGGGAAGTGAAAAGCAAAGGAGAAAAGGAAAGATATAACCATTTGAATGCAGAGTTCCAAAGAGCAAGGAGAGATAAGAAAGCCTTCCTCAGCGATCAATGCAGAGAAATAGAGGAAAACAGAATGGGAAAGACTAGAGATCTCTTCAAGAAAATTAGAGATACCAAGGGAACATTTCATGCAAAGATGAGCTCAAAAAAGGACAGAAATAGTATGGACCTAACAGAAGCAGAAGATATTAAGAAGAGGTGGCAAGAATAAACAGAAGAACTGTACAAAAAAGATGTTCACCATTCAGATAATCATACCAGATGGTATGATCACTCACCTAGAGTCAGACATCCTGGAATGTGAAGTCAAATGGGCCTTAAGAAGCATCACTATGAACAAAGCTAGTAGAGGTGATGGAATTCCAGTTGAGCTATTTCAAATCCTGAAAGATGATGCTGCGAAAGTGCTGCATTCAGTATGCCAGCAAATTTGGAAAGCTCAGCTGGGCCACAGGACTGGAAAAGGTCAGTTTTCATTCCAATCCCAAAGAAAGGCAATGACAAAGAATGCTCAAACTACCGCACAATTGCACTCATCTCACACGTTAGTAAAGTAATGCTTAAAATTCTCCAAGCCAGGCTTCAGCAATACGTGAAGTGTGAATTTCCAGATGTTCAAGTTGGTTTTAGAAAAAGCAGAGGAACCAGAGATCAAATTGCCAACATCGACTGGATCATCGCAAAAACAAGAGAGTTCCAAAAAACATCTATTTCTGCTTTACTGACTATGCCAAAGCCTTTGACTGTGTGGATCACAATAAACTGTGGAACATTCTGAAAGAGATGGGAATACCAGACCACCTGACCTGTCTCTTGAGAAACCTGTATGCAGGTTAGAAAGCAACAGTTAGAACTGTACATGGAACAACAGACTGGTTCCAAATAGGAAAAGGAGTACGTCAAGGTTGTATATTGTCACCCTGCTTATTTAACTTATATGCAGAGTATATTATGAGAAATGTTGGGCTGGAGGAAGCAGAAGCTGGAATCAAGATAGCCAGGAGAAATATCAATAACCTCAGATATGCAGATGACACCATCCTTATGGCAGAACGTGAAGAAGAACTAAAGAGCCTCTTGATGAAAGTAAAAGAGGAGAGTGAAAAAGTTGGCTTAAAGCTCAACATTCAGAAAACTAAGATCATGGCATCCGGTCCCATCACTTCATGGCAAATAGATGGGGAAACAGTGGAAACAGTGGCTGACTTTATTTTTCTGGGCTCCAAAATCACAGCAGATGGTGACTGCAGCCATGAAATTAAAAGGCGCTTACTCCTTGTAAGGAAAGTTATGACCAATCTAGATAACATATTGAAAAGCAGACATTACTTTGTCAACAAAGATCCGTCTAGTCAAGGCTATGGTTTTTCCTGTGGTCATGTATGGATGTGAGAGTGTGATTATAAAGAAAGTTGAGCACTGACGAGTTAATGCTTTTGAACTGTGGTGTTGGAGAAGACTCTTGTGAGTCCCTTGAACTGCAAGGAGATCCAACTAGTCCGTCCTAAAGGAAATCAGTCCTGAATATTCATTGGAAGGAGTGATGCTGAAGCTGAAACTCCAGTACTTTGGCCCCCTGATGCGAAGAGCTGACTCACTTGAAAAGACCCTGATGCTGGGAAAGATTGAGGGAAGGAGGAGAAGGGGACGACAGAGAATGAGATCGTTGGATGGCATCACCGACTCAACGGACATGGGTTGGGTTGAACTCCAGGAGTTGGTGATGGACAGGGAGGCCTGGCGTGCTGTGATTCATGGGGTTGCAAAAAGTCGGACATGACTGAGGGACTGAACTGAACTTAAAGAGTTTATAAACCATTTTTCAGAAAACAAAATGCCTTTGTTGGAGTTGATTCTTGAGTAAATCTCTGATGTGGTTGGATTGAAGAATGAGACCCCTATCTACTATTTCCACCCAGATGATTCAAAAAAGAAGTTTCCAGAAGTTTAACATTTGACACAGATATTCATTTGCCCTCCTCCAATACCAAGTCATTCCTTTCACTGCCTCTGCAGAATTAGAAAAATAAACATCATCTGTCTTAGATGTCCCTTGCATGCACTGGGCAGACAGGCCTCAAAACTGTCACAGATTATTCAGGATCACAGAAGCAGAAACCTAATGTACTTGAACTTGTCTGGGTTCCCAGATCCCTTCGGAAAGATCTTGAATTCTGATCATATTTGGGTTCAGTCTTAGACTGAGGTATGTGAAACTGCCCCTTTCCCCTCCAGGGAGAAAAAAAATCAGCCCTTGGAAGTAAAAAGAACATTGTTGACTCCCATACCTGATGCCAGAGAGTCTAGGTTTCTGTGCAACCACCAATGACCCAGCACCCACATCCCTGGGGCTCCTGAGTGATGGGGATTAAAGGACTGTGTCTCTGGGACCCAAGTCACCCTGCAGTGGAAGACTGCCAGGAAAGACCCCATCATGCAGAGACTGAGAATCACCAGTTCCAGAGGAGACAGGCAGCAGTGCCACCATGTACTAAAGAGCAAGGTGACCGTGAGAAGGATGTAGAGTGACAACCTCTGGCATTGGAGGGTCCCACATCTATCTCATGGGACTGTGAGGGCAAAAACTTTTATAACACCAACAAGGTGATGCAGAGGACACCTGACTTACACACAGAACTCCTAAGAACTTCCGAGAGAGAATTAAGGGAGGCAGGAGAAGTCAGGTTCTATCTATTATCAATAGGCCAGCACAGAGTATCATGATGCAGGCATTTACTTCAAACAGGGTCATATATGCATCAACTGCAAAAGCCAGGAATATACATAACACATATATATGCATATGATATATATTACATAGTATACATACATGCATATTGCATAACATTCATAGTGTTACGCTACATCTTTGACATTTGATCTCATTACTCAAATGGAACTGGGACTGTTAGGTCCATGCATCAAGATAAATTGGAAGTCATCAAACACAGGAGATGGCAAGAGCGAATATCAACATTTTAGGATTCAGTGAACTAAAATGGACTAGAATGGGTGAATTTAATTCAGATGACCATTATACCTACTACTGTGGCAAGAGTCCCTTAGAAGAAAAGGAGCAGCTATCATAGTCAACAAAAGAGTCAAAAATGCAGTACTTGGGGGCAATCTCAAAATTGACAGAATGATCTTTGTTCGTTTTCACGATTACAGTAATCCAAGTCTATGCCCCAACCATTAATGCCAAAGAAAGAGAAGTTGAATGGTTCCATGAAGACCTACAAGACCTTCTAGAGCTACCACCAAAAAAACACGTCCTTTTCATCATAGGGGATTAGAATGCAAAAGTAGGAAATCAAGAGATACCTGGAGTAACAGGTAAGCTTACCCTTGGAGTACAAAATGAAGCAGGGCAAAGGCTAACAGAGTGTTGCCAAGAAAACACACTGGTCATAGCAAGCACTCTCTTCCAACAACACAAGAGATGACTCTACACATGTACATCACCAGATGGTCAATACCAAAATAAGATTGATTATATTCTTTACAGTCGAAAATGAAGGAGCTCTATACCATCAGCAAAAACAAGATCAGGAGCTGACTGTGGCTCAGATCATGAACTCCTTATTTCAAAATTCAGGCTTAAATTGAAGAAATTAGGGAGAACCACTAGACCATTCAGGTATGACCTAAATCAAATCCCTTACAATTACACAGTGAAAGTGACAAATAGATTCAAGGGATTAGATCTGATAGAGTGCCTGAAGACTATGGACGGAGGTTCGTGACATTGTACAGGAGGTGGTGATCAAAACCATCCTCAAGGAAAATAAATGCAAAAAGGCAAAATGGTTATCTGAAAAGACCTTACAAATAGCTGAGAAATGAAAAGAAATGAAAGACAAAGGAGAAAAGGAAAGATACATCTATCTGAATGCAGAGTTCCAAAGAATAGCAAGGAGAGATAAGAAAGCCTTCCTCAGTGATCAGTGCAAAGAAATAAAGGAAAACAATAAATGAAAAAGACTAGAGATCTCTTCATGAAAATTAGAGCTACCAAGGGAACATTTCATGCAAAGATGGGCACAATAAAGGACAGAAACAGTATGGACCTAACAGAAGCAGAAGATATTAAGAAGAGGTGGCAAGAATACATGGAAGAACTATACAAAAAATATCTCAATGTCCCGGATAACCACGATGGTGTGATCACTCACCTAGAGCCAGACATATTGGAGTGCAAAGTCAAGTGGGCATTAGGAAACATCACAATGAACATGGCTAGTGGAGGTGATGGAATTCCAGCCGAGCTATTTCAAATCCTAAAAGATGATGCTGTGAAAGTTCTGCACTCAATGTCAGCAAATTTGGAAAACTCAGCAGTGGCCACAGGACTGGAAAAGGTCAGTTTTCATTCCAATCCCAAATAAAGGCCATGCCAAAGAATGTTCAAACTACAGCACAATTGCACTCCTTTCACATAGTAGCAAAGTAAAGCTCAAAATCCTACAAGCCAGGCTTCCACAGTACATGAGCTGAGAACTTCCAGATGTTCAAGCTGAATTTAGAAAAGGCAGAGGAACAAGAGATCAAATTGTCAGCATCCATTGGATCATAGAAAAAGCAAGAGAATTCCAGAAAAATATCTACTTCTGCTTCATTGACTACGCTAAAGCCTTTGACTGTGTGGACCACACCAAACTGTGGAAAATTCTTAAAGAGATGGGAATACCAGAACACCTTACCGGCTTCCTGAGAAACCCGTATTCTTGTCAAGAAACAACAGTTAGAATGCACATGGAACAACAGACTGGTTCCAAATCGGGAAAGGAATATGTCAAGGCCATACACAGTCACTCTGCTTATTTAACTTATATGCAAAGTACATCACGTGAAATTCTGGGCTGGATGAAGCACAAGCTAAATCAAGATTGCCAGGAGAAATATCAATAACCTCAGATATGCAGATGACACCACTCATTGGCAGAAAGCAAAGAAGAACTAAAGAGCCCCTTGATGAAAGTGAAAGAGGAGACTGAAAAAGCTGGCTGAAAACTCAACATTCAAAAAACCAAGACCATGGTATCTGGTCCCACCACTTCATGGCAAATAAATGGAGAAACAATGGAAACAGTGATAGACTTTATTTTCTTGGGCTCTAAAATCAACGCAGATGGTGACTGCAGCCATGAAATTAAAAGACGCTTACTCCTTGGAAGGAAAACTATGACCAACCTAGACAGCATGTTAAAAAGCAGAGACATTGGTTTGCTGGTAAAGGTCCACATAGTCAAAGCTAGATTTTCCAGTATTCATTCATAGATGTGAGAGTTGGACCATTAAGGAGGCTGAATGCTGAAGAATTGATGCTTTTGAGCTGTGGTGTTGGAAAAGACTATTTAGAGTCCCTTGGACTGCAAGAAGATCCAATCAGTCAATCCTAAAGGAAATCAGTCCTGAATATTCATTGGAAGGACTGATGCTGAAGCTGAAGCTCCAATACTTTGGCCACCTGATGTGAGGAGTCGACTCATTGGAAAAAATCTTGATGCTGGGAAAGACTGAAGGCAGGAGGAGAAGGGGACGACTGAGGACGAGATGCCGGATAGCATTACTGACTCAAAGGACATGAGTCTGAGCAAGCTCTGGAAGACGGTGAAGGACGGGAAAGCTTAGTGTGCTGCAGTCCACGTGGTCATAAGTAGTCAGACATGACTGAGCAACTGAACAACAACAAAAAGAGGATTAATTCCTCAACCGACCTATCTATCAACAGTCAAATGGATAAAAATGTGGCAGTCATGAAGAATGAAGTCATGATAAAGAATGAAATTCTGCCGTTTGCAGCAATGTAGATGGACTTGGAGGGCATTGTGCCTTGTGACATAAGTCCTACAGAAAGAACAAATGCTATATGCTATTGTTTATATATGGATATCATTTATATGTACATCCAACAAGTGAATGCAGCAGGAAAGAAGCAGACTCACAGATACAGGGAACAGACTAGTGGTTACTAGAGGAGAGGGAAGGAGGAAGGGGCAATATAGAGGCGTATAGGGGAAAAGAAAGGTTTATTATGGGACTGTATGAAATCACGTGTGTGAAACTTTTGAGGATTATAAAGTGCTATAGAATTCAAAGAATCTTTTATTCAATAAAAAATTTTTTAAGAGAGAATACTTCCAGATTTCATTGCAGCAAAACACACCACACCAAATGGTAAGAATAGGGCCAGCTCCATGGGCTTGTGATCTGTGTCCAGAATCCACGCCTAGCAGAGCCCTGTGACTGATTTAAAAGATCTCTGCTCTCACCATCTTAATAAAATGGGTAATAATTTTTCAGCAAAGAGACCCCATGTTTACATGTTACACCAAGCCCTGCAAATTAGGCAGCCAGTTTGGGGTCAGAAAAGTTGTTCGGCTCTGTGCAGAGATGCTGTGCTGCCTGTGTAAATCGGTGAAGAGTTCAGGAGTACTGCTGTTGTCACCAAGTCACTTCAGGGGGTAGGTTGCCAATAAACATACAGACACCCAACTTTAGTATCCTGTGTGCTTAGTTGCTTATATGTGACTGACTCTGTGACCCCATTAACTGTATCCCACCAGGCTTTTCCTCCTCCATGGGATCTTGCAGGCAAGAATACTGGATTGGGTTGCCACTTCCTACTCCAGGGGATCTTCCCAACCCAGGGATCACACCTATGTCTCCAGCACTGGCAGGCAGGTTCTTTACCACTGAGACACCAGGGAAACCCATAGAAAGAAAGAAAGAGAGCGCTAAGTCATGTCCGACTCTTGTGATCCCATGAACTGTAGCCTGCCATGCTCCGCTGTCCACGGGCTTCTCCAGGCAAGAATACTGGAGTGGTTGCCATTTCCTCCTCCAGGGGATCTTCCCGACCCAGGAACCGAACCCAGGTGTCTCCCATACTGCAGGCAGATGCTTTATTGACTGAGCTATACAGTGAGCCCCAGTGAAGCCCATATGTCCCCATTATTCCATGGAATTCCATCCAATGTTGCATACGTACGATAAAAAATTTATCCCTACTCTATATAAAATTCAAATTTATGTAACTAAAAACTGTTGTCTAGACTCCAAGTATCTGTTATACTTGACATATAAGTTTGAGCAGATTTTTTCCATCCATGATTAGAAAGTAACCAGTCATTTCAGCATGTTATTTACTTTTGGAAAGACAGAACAAAGTTCCCTGTGCAGAGGTCATCACTTTCCAGCCTATTTAGTAAATAAATTGCTCATTCATCCTTTGGGTACAGAATATTTATGTTCAACTTTGTGCTTTTTGTTTAAAAACATATATTCAATCTGTTACATATATTTCATGCTTTATTTTGCTTATTTTAAATAGAATATATTCTTGAAAGGGCTTCCCTGGTGGCTCAGACAGTAAAGAATCTTCCTGCAATGTGGGAGACCTGGGTTCAGTCCCTGGGTTGGGAAGATCCCCTGAAGGAGGGCATGGCAACCCACTCCAGTCTTCTTGCCTGGAGAGTCCATGGGATTGCAAAGAGACAGATATGACAGAGCGATTAAGCACATAAGCACAGAACATATTCTTGAAGATGTTGTTCAATGAAAATTACCTGTAAAAAATTTCAATTTCAGCTAGATGTCCTGTATTTTACCTGACAAACCTTCTCATGGGGTAAAGATGAAATAAGCATACTTTCCTAGTGTAATTACTAATGGTGAAAGTCGTTCAGTTGTGTCCGACTCTTTGCAACCCAATGGACTATACAGTCCCTGGAATTCTCCAGGCCAGAATACTGGAGTGGGTAGCCTTTCCCTTCTCCAGGGGATCTTCCCAACCCAGGGATCGAACCCCCAGGTCTCCTGCATTGCTGGCAGATTCTTTAAAAGCTAAGTCACCAGGGAAGCCCAAGAAAACTGGAGTGGGAAGTCTATCCCTTCTTGCTGACCCATGACTTGAACCAGGGTCTCCTGCATTGCAGGCAGATTCTTTACCAGCTGAGCTACCAGGGAAGACCCATTCTTTCACTCTCTAAAGTGTCTCGTGTGTGTTTAGTGGCTAAGTCATGAGCGACTCTTTTGTGACCCCATGGACTATAGTCTGCCAGGCTCCTCTCTCCATGAAATTTTCCAGGGAAGAATATTGGAGTGGGTTGCCATTTCCTTCTTCAGGGGATCTTCCTGACCCAGGGATCGAAATCATGTCTTCTGCATTGCAGGCAGATTTTTTACCGTTGAGCCACCAGGGAAGCCTCCAAAGTGTCTTAGCTTGTAAAAATCAGCCTGTGGTCTGTCTAGATAAATGGCCTGAGAAGGTCTTGATGTATTTGAACAACTCTGTGGACCAAAGCATTTGGAAAACTCTTGTTGAAGGTTGAGGTTCCTGTGCTCTTAGCCTTTAAAGAGACAGATAAGCAGGTAAAGACTCAAGAGGGTAACAGAAAAGCAAGGAGGTTAAAGATGGGCAGTTCCTAAGGGTCTTGTAAGAGTTAAACAGACTTACCGGATTTAGTCATCTTGAAAATTCTTTTCAATGTAGGATTAGACAAAAAAAAAAATCCTCATATATCATGCCTAATTGCTCATGAATAAATCTTCAGGAGGCTTTCTTTGAATGGGACAAATTTGAGAAACGGAGGAGAATGTAAAAGTAATTGAAGCGTCTCAAACCAGCTGAGTCTTGGAGAGTTTGCCAAAATCTTGGTTGTGAAATTTTTAACCTTGCTTTTTTAGACTAATTGGTATGTTGATTATAATCCCCTACACAGTTTTTCCTTTAAATAGTGGAATCACTTAAATGTGACACAATGACGTTTGCTAATAAATATAAATCCATAGACCCCTGACTCAGTTCTTAATCCCTGATATACTGACTACCAGTTCCCTAAAGCTGTTTTCTTAAAACCCCCAGATATCTCCTAATTGCCAAACTCAGCAGTAATTTCGCAGTCTTGTTATTCTTTCTCCTCCTTTGACTTCTAGGACACTTGCTTACCTGGATCTCCTGTATTTCCAATTTTTAGCTCCTCTTGCTTCATCTGGCTCCACATCACCTTCACTGAGCTTAAATGCAGGTAATCCATAGGTTCTATCCTGGCCTTTTGTCTGTTTTCTTTTTCTATACTTTCCCTTTTCAGTTTCCTGTTTTTTCATAGATTCAACTAATGTTTAACTGCTGGTGTGTTGGAGCCAACTTAAGCAGCTCAGACCTGAACGTTAGCATCGTTTCCCAGTTGCACATGCAATGGCCTCATGTAGGGATAGAAAATCAGCAACCCCTCTCCCCATCCTGTATCTGATTCTTCAATGCTTAATAGGACGCCACTGCCTATTCCAAGTATTCAAACATTTTTCACCCTGATTCCAGCCTGTCCTGCAGCCTGATCTTCCACCTTCTCCTTTGTATGTGTCTTCACCTCTAATCGTATGAGACCACACTCTGTCCTCTTAATGGCCATAAGCCATCCTATCACTCTGCCTTAGTTCACGCTGTATTCCTTACCTCCTCCATGAAGGCTCCCATCCTGCCTCAGCCTTGCCTTCTGAACTTCTGACCCAATTTGGGGGGCCTCTTTTCTGACATTTTTCACATTCTAACTTACGTCACCATTATTTGTATACTTATCTTTTCTCCTTTACAAGTGTAAAAGTGTATATCAAAACATGAGTCAAGGACTTTCCTGGTGGTCCAGTGATTAAGGATCCACTTGCCAAAGTGGGGGACATGGATTCGATCCCTGATCTGGAAAGATGCCATATGCCTTAGGGCAGCTATGCCCATGAACCACAAGTATGGAGCCCATACTCTAGAGCCTGTGTTCCACAAGAGAAGCCAGTGCAGTGAGAGTCCTGTGCAATGCAAACAAGAGTAGCCCCTACTCACCACAACCAGAGAAACTGTGTGCAGCTAAGAAGACCCATTGCAGCCAAAAATGAATTAATTCATTTTTAAAAAAGAGCCAAATCTTTTCTGTCTGTTTTTTAAAGCTAGTGTTTGCTTCTACTCTATCTAGCCCTCTAACTTAAATCAAATACCGGTTCTTCAATTACTGAATTTATTCAAATGGAAAAAAATTCATATCTTATAGAATATCTTTATAGGATAAGAAAATAATTTGGCTCAGAAGAATTGACTTTGAATCACTCTGATTGCATAAGTCTTTGAGAGATATGCCAACATATTCTAATACAGCGATGCCTTGGTTTTACTGAGAACCAAGGGTTTTGTTTTTTAATGTCAATGGCAATAGAAAAATCCTTTTAAGCTGGAAATAGAGAAAGCTATTACCTACTCATGGAAGATCATAGCTAACACATCACATTGAAATTGCTTCAACAAACACTGAGCTCCTCTTCTATGGAAGATGCAATATTATGTGTTACACCTCATAAAATACTTTGAATTGCCAGAAAATAGAAACCCTTCCTCAATTTTTGTGTCCTAATGGTGTTGAAAACAAAGAGGGTGATTCACGTAGAGAAATCCATATTAAAATTTAAAATGCATTAAAATTAAATAAAGGGCATACTTCAAGAGCACATATAATTTACATTTGGGTAATAAGCAAATAGATACTTCCTTTTCAGAATTTTCCCTTGGTATTTTGTGAGCAATGTCAACTATTGATGCCTTCAGCTTATAAATGTAGTGCAGTCATAGAAACAGAATTTTAAAATCAATTTGCCTGGCCTCATTCGCTCCAGAAAAAAATGTCTCTATTTTATGTCTCTTTATCTACTTCCTGATAGCTTCTCTCATTTAATTTTACTGGTACCAATTGTGGTGTGTGTGTGTGTGTGTGCGCGTGTGCGTGTGTGTGTGTGTGCGCTAGGAAATGTAGAACAGAGAGCAATGTTGTAATCCTTGAACTGTTACAGTCTCATATTATACACACACACACACATAAGCACTGAATTAAGATAATGAACATTCCACAAAGTCAATGAGAGTCAGCGTAATTTCATGGAAGTGGTGTATGAACATTGGAAGCTCAGAATTTCTTCCAAACAGCTATGTTCACACCATGTAGAGACTGGTTCTAAGTCTGGGCTCTATATTTTTGCAATCCTATTGGACTAGACTCTCAAACTACAACCTTGAAACAGGTAGCAGGATGCAGGAGACGTGGACTTCAGGGGAAATTTACTCTGCAGTTTCTCAGCAGGGCTGGACTCTGCTCAGTAATTATCCTTGCTCAGGGGAAATCTAGGTTCTTGACATTTCTCCAAGAAAGGGCAGTGGATGGAGTAACCAACCTCTACAGCCCCCAGAGTTATGTAGTGACTTGGAATCACTGAAGTGTGCCTAGCTTGCTTGGGGAAAAAATATCAACCTTTCAAATAGCCATAGGACAGCCCTTTTTGAATCTTAGCCATTTCAGGCCTGCCTCTTTCACCATTGACCTAAAAGAACTTTCAGAAATCTGCCTTGGGAAGACAGTTATTCTAATGTCAGAGTCACCCCACACACAGCACTTTTATGCAGCTATAAAAAGGCACCTTTCTGGGCAGACGTAGCCTCAAGTCAAGGTGCAGGACCCATGACCGTGGTGCAAGATAGGTTCCCCTCACCCCACACTACCTTCCCACTGGGGGCCCTATGCAGGGCACAGTCTACACATACAGTAGCTATACCTTTCACTATTCTTTTGCTGCTGTCACTTCAAATGTTATGAACAGAACAGCAACCATCAGGTATTTCAAGCTTAAAATTTACAATTTTCAGCAGCATCTTGATGACATGCCATTAGGTGAGACCTGCTGATAGTAAGCCCCCGATACAGCACTGGCTTCCCGCTTTGCCATATCCTGTCTGATTCAGGCATGTCATTACCAAGGTTATAAGCAGATGTATCAAAGATATAGCCTTACTGTAAGATGAATCTTGCCATGGTTTGTCTATAAGACATGCCATAAATTTCTCCGCATTATTGAATTATTTTGTCTGTCTTAGGTGACTTCATATTGCAATCTCTATCGGTTCTAATCATCAGGTCATTAATTAACCTTGCAAAAGAATTGTCAATGTACTCCAACATAATTCTAGAAAATTTCCCTTGAGGTCCCTGGTGGTTATAAGAAGAAAAAAGTTAACACCATACACTCTTTTTCAACAAAGCCACTAACATAAACCACTGCCTCTTTAAAAAACTATTTTATTTTAGAGCGTTAACAATGCTCTATTATTAGAGTATTAGACATTAATTAATCTCTAATTGTACTGCAAGGCGATCCAACCAGTCCATTCTAAAGGAGATCAGTCCTGGGTGTTCATTGGAAGGACTGATGCTAAAGCTGAAACTGCAATACTTTGGCCACCTCATGCGATGAATTGACTCACTGGAAAAGACTCTGATGCTGGGAAAGGTTGGGGGCGGGAGGAGAAGGGGACGACAGAGAATGAGATGGCTGGATGGCATCACCGACTCTGTGGACATGAGTTTGAGTGAACTCCGGGAGTTGGTGATGGACGGGGAGGCCTGGCGTGCTGTGATTCATGGGGTCGCGGAGAGTCGGACACGACTGAGGGACTGAACTGAACTGAATTGAATTATATTAGAGATTATATACTCAATTATATTAGAGTATTAGAGATTAACAGTGTGTCAGTTTCAGGTTACTGCAAGGTGATTCAGTTATACATATACAAGTATTTATTCTTTTTCAAATTCTTTGATCATTTAGATTATTACAGAATATTGAGAAGAGTTCCCTGTGCTCTACAGCAGGTCTTTGTTGGTTATTTCTTTTAAACATAGTAGTGGATACACTCCCTTTTATCTGTGAGAAAAGAGTCCTTTGCAGGGGCTACCTTGAAGGCACAAGGCCCAGAGTCCATCTCCTTGAGGCAGGGGACCTCCTCACATGAGAGGAATAGAAAGAGCACAAATGTCTTGCTCCTGACTAGAGAGGGTTAAACAAGCAGCAGAGAAGTGAAAATAGATAAGTAAGACCCCTGCCACCTCTGGGCTGCCCCTCAGCACTATACCTGGAGCAGAGTAGGCCTTCACTGGATGCTTGACATGGAGGGAGTAGGGAGAGAATTATTATACAATGACCTGCAACATATACCACCATGCAGTTACTCAGGACCTTCAGACATGGAAACTCACTCCAGAGTTTTTGCTCAAGTTCAGTCCACTCTAAATTCCCTGATGCCTGACACCATTTTACAAATTCCCAAAGGGGTTTTATTTTTCTACATATTTGACACAGTGGAAATGCCTATGATTATATGTGCCTCATTACAGAAGCATATCCTGTCAGGCTTTTTTTTTTTGAAAAAAAAAATTAATAGCTATTTAATTTATCAAGAATGTTGCTATGATTAAGGACATGTTGGTTCCAATGGATTAGGGCAGCTCATCACATTTTACAAACTGCCAACATGTAGTGACACTTTCCTCCTGAGGATGAGTTTCATCAAATTCAAGTGCTGGTTTCTGGTTTATAATTCAATCCATTTCACTGACTCATAGAGGGTGGAGTAAAATGACACAGTTCTTTGGTCCTTCAGCCAGTTTTTCATATTAAGGTGTGATTACGCATTTATCTTTTTACCATGAGAGGTGATATGTACAACAGTGCCAGTAATAACCACCCTGCCACTGACTTTCGTGTGTTCTAGAACTGCCCTCAGATAAACATGTTGGATCAGAGGAAACAAATAAAACATAAGACTGTCATTAAATCAAGGAGAGTTAGAAGGACGAGGAGGAAGAAAATACCATGGCTGTGCCAGCTAGAAGGCTGTCCAAAAGGAGACTCTAGCAACTCTTCATCCCCAGGTACATTACGTACTGGCTACAATTACTGCCTTCATAAAGGGATGCAAAGCACTGGCCAGACATAGCCTTAACAAAGCGTGCATTGTACACACAAGGACATAGACATATAAATACGGAAAACCAAGTGTTCTCACTGATGAAAGAAGAAATTAACTTGTTTGTGCAAACAAGTTTCGGAACTGGTTAATTAGATTCAAACTTCAGTCTTTCCCCCCTCTCCCACACCCTGACTTTGCCTGGAATCAGTGATTTCCTATATTTTGGACCAAAAGGGCTCATACAGCTGTTGAAGTGTGTTCAGGGAGGAAATCCAGAGAGCTTGGGGGTTGTGTGACAGCTGGGAATTCTATAAAGATGTACAGTGACATTCAATCGTAAACTTTCTGTAGTACATTTGTGGTTGTTGTTTGTTTTGGTTTGCTTTTTCTTCTAGTTTTATTGAGATATAATTGATACACAGTACTGTTTAAATTGGGGGCTTCCCTGGTGTCTCAGTGATGAAGAATACGCGTGCATTGGAGGAGATGCAGGGGACATGGGTTCGATCCGTGGGTTGGAAAGATCCCCTGGAGGAGAGCATGGCAACCCACTCCAGTATTCTTGCCTGCAGAATCCCATGGACAGAGGAATCTGGAATGCTACAATCCATGGGTCCCAAAGAGTTGGACACTACTGAACAAACATGCATGTACTGTTTAAATTTAAGATATTCAAGGTACAGTTTGGCTTAAAAAAAAAAAAAGTATAAAGCATAATCCCCTGAAGGAGAAAATGGCAACCGATTCCAGTATTCTTGCCTGGGAAATTCCATGGACAGAGAAGCCTGGCAGGCTATAGTCCATGGGGTCGCAAAGAGTCGGGTGTGACTGGGGACATGAACACATACAGCATAATAATTTGACTTGTATCATGAAACAATGAACACAAGAAGTTTAATGAACATCCCTCATTTCATATAGAAGGAAAATTTTTAAAAAACAGAAAAAAAATTTTCCTTGTAATGAGAACTCTTGAGATTTTTACTTAACACTGTATTTATGTATATGTATACACACACACACACATATATACATGTACTGCGATGTTAATTATATTTATCCTGTTTTATATTGCATTCCTGTGTGCACACTAAGTTGCTTCAGTTGTGTCTGACTCTTTGTGACCCTATGGGCTATAGCCTACCAGATTCCTCCGTCCTTGGAATTCTCCAGGCAAGAACACTGGAGTGGGTTGCCATGACCCAGAGATGAAACCAGCATCTCTTATATCTCCTGCACTGGCAGGCAGGTTCTTTACCACTAGTGCCACCCCTAATACTTGCTTATAACTGGAAACTTGTACCTTTTAACTACTTCCATCCAATCTTCCATCTGTTGTGCCTTTTGTATTTAACCTATGTTCGTTTCTAGTTAAGTCCATTTAAAATAGAAACAGATTTTGAGTAGATTGCTGATTTCATGTTTGGACATGTGTATAAACCGAGTATAGTCAGTTGTGGAGCGTCTGTGTCCATAAAGGACAATGATAGGGTAATGACAGAGAATGAATGCATTCGAAGCTCCTGTATATGTCTCCTTGAAAAGTGTTTCTGGGTTTATGTTTAACTGTATGCTTAGTCTCTCAGTCGTGTCCAAACTCTTCGTGACCTCACGGACAGTAGTCCACCAGGTTCCTCTGTCCATGGGGATTCTCCAGGGAAGAATACTGGAGTGGGTGGCCATGCCCTCCTCCAGGGGATATTCCCAATCCAGGGATCAAACCCAGGTCTCCTCCATGGCAGGCAGAATCTTTACTAGCTGAGCTACCAGGGAAGCCCTGTTATGTCTGAATTCTGAGCATGTGAAATCATTCAAACAAAATGAGAAAGCTTCAGTTCTGACAAAGGTGGCAGACCAGCCGTCTTCCCATTCCAGGGACTGCACACCTCCTTCCTGACCCTCATGCTCTACAAAAAGCTGGCCATAGGCGTGGCACGAGCAAAAGCAAATGTGAACATGGCTGCGGACAAATGACTTTCAGACAGTTACAACTTGATCATTACCATTAATATGTATAAAAAGAATTACAAGAACATTCTCTTCTTCAGAGGCAAAGTTCCATTCTTATTTTGTCTCTTTCACCCTGGTAGTGGGGACATCACGTGGTGGCCCCTGCTCTGTTGAGGCCGACTCTTTGCAACCCCACGGACTGTAACCTGCCAGGCTTCTCTGTCCATGAAATTCTCCAGGCAAGAACACTGGAATGGGTTGTCGTTTCCTTCTCCAGGGGATTTCCTGACCCAGGAATCGAATCCTGTCTCCTGCATCTCCTGCAATGGCAGGCAGATTCTTTACCAGTGAGCCACCTGGGAAGCCCTGTAGAAGGAAGGTACTATAACCTCTGCCATGACTTTCTCCCACCTTAGTTATCCTAACTTAAGCTCTCTTGCTGACATTGACCTGGATGCTAAAGACAGGTCTGCCATATTTATCTTGCATTTTGATTTTCCTTAATCCCAAAGGAAGTTCCTTCAGAAATGTAAACCCAATAAGTGAAATGATACTAAGTACAAATCCGGTCATTCTGTCTCTTGGTGCAAAATAGCGTATCTCAAATCCTTTCATGCAGAGTACTAGTTCTAAAAGATGTTAACAGATCCACCATGAAGTCAAGTACTTCAAACCAAGTAAGTTATGAAGCATTTTCTTCTGGATGTCCTTCTAGAAATTTCTTCATGAACTCATAACAAAAGCTCATGAAAGTACTGTTATAAAGAAATTTCTTCTTTGTTGAACCCATGGTTTTCCAAACTTCTTTGAGAATAAAACTGTTTTTGGGAAACACTTACAAGCATCTTGTAGAACAAAAGTAAACAAAACACATGTTTCAAAAGTATTACTGTTTAAAAAACAACAGGAATGAAGTAACTATTATATGGATGTAACGGAACAAAATCCATACAAAAACAGAATGTTTTAATAATACGCTAGTATTTTGTGGTGAAAAAACTTTTACAAGTCACTTCCTAGTCCAGGGATTGAACCTGTGTCTCTTGCATTGCAGGCTAATTCTTTGCCACTGAGCCACCAGGGAAGCCCACAGTCCCTAGAAGAGTGAATCTGTGAATCATATGGTGTTATAGTTTTAAATTAAAATGGAATATACAAGTGTATCTTTATATACTTAATAGGCTGCCCATTTACTCTTTTCTTAGAATGATAATATGATAACAGTAGTTTTCTTTTTTAAATATCATTTGGATTTACCATATAGAGTACAAAATATACGTCAAAAATTCAGAAATTACAGTGCTGAATTTAGTTTGTGAAGCCATGAATTCCATATCAGGCCAAGATTTTTCCCATTGATTTTCATTCTGTGACCTAAAATAGCTGAAATTGAAAGAAAAAAAAATCACTTTCTTCTCATGACTGAAATGTAGGTGTTTCATGAGCATGTGTTCCTACGATCTTTTGGACTTTGAAATTTTCACAGGTTCTCTGCCATGGAATCACCTTTACTTCATTTAGAAAAGGAGTCCCCAGTCCGCAGGCCACAGACCAATAGAGATCCATGGCCTGTTAGGAAATAGACTGCCCAGCAGGAGGTGAGTAGTGAGTGAGCGAAGCTTTATCTGTGTTTACAGCTGCTCCCCAACACTTGCATTACTGCCTGGGCTCCACCTCCTGTCAGACCAGTGACAGCATTAGATTCTCATGGGAGCTCAAACCCTACTTTGAGCTGTGCGTGTGAGGGATCAAGGTTGCAAGCTCATTATGAGAATCATCCTAAAACTATGCCCACTGTCTCAGTCCATGGAAAAAAAATCTCTCCCACAGAACTGGTCCCTGGAGCCAAAAATATTCAGGACTGCTGACTTCGAATAAACATGTCTAAGTAGCTCATTTGTAGCTCTTATCAGGAGGAACTAAGGGTATATACCCTTGAAACACAACACCATGTGTGCCCGTGACAAAATGTTGGATAGTTAGGGAGTTTGAGCAGGTGCATGCATGCGTGTATAATTGCTTAGTTGTGTCTCTTTGCAACCTGTGGATTGTAGCCCATGAGGTTTCTCTGTCCATGGAATTTTCCAGGTAAGAATACTGGAATGTGTTGCCATGTCCTTCTCCAGGGGATCTTCTCGACTCAGGGATCAAACCTACCTCCTGCTTTAGGAGGCAGATTCTTTACCACTGCACCAACTGGGATGGGCATGTACACATCGCTGCATTTAAAATGAATAACCAACAAGGACCTATAGTATAGCACATGAAATTCTTCTCAACGTTATGTGATAGCCTGGAGGGGAGGGGAGTTTGGGGAAGAATGGACACATGTATATGTATGTATGAGTAAAATAAAACATAAATAAAAAGTTAAAAAAAAAAATGTTGGATCCGCGTTTACTTTTATCCTGATCATGGAAACTTGCTTTTTCAGGATGAGTCCATCTCACCTGCCTCATTCCTGGTTTATTACACCCATATGGGGAGAGAACTCGGCTTCTCTTTGCTATCTATTCCTGGTCCCTAGCCCTGGCCTGGGTTCCTCTGATCCTCTCTATCCTTCAGGGACCCAACCCTGGGCTCCAGCATCCACTGTCAGCCCTGTTCATACGAATCCTTTCACAGCTCATTCTTCTCCAGCCAGAGCTTCTGTCTCATTCAACTTCTTGCACCTACAGTGTCTAGAATCACAAGTACAGCAGTAAATTAATAATATCAACAAGTTGATTTTAAAGAAGCGCACTGACTTTTTAAAGGTGATGGATAAAACAAAAATAGGAGGGGCTACAGCCTAAGGCGGTGGGAGGATACCTAGTCTTA
Organism: Moschus berezovskii; assembly: GCF_049115385.1. Taxonomy (NCBI): domain Eukaryota; kingdom Metazoa; phylum Chordata; class Mammalia; order Artiodactyla; family Moschidae; genus Moschus; species Moschus berezovskii. The sequence goes on from NC_142472.1 coordinate 38,679,167, forward strand.
TCTGCCAGCTCCTTTAATCTTCCTGAGAACTACTGATGTATCATGAATGTATATTTTAATTTATCTTTCCATAGCAACCATCTCTTATTTGGCATCTTCCCACCATGACACATTTTGCCTGGAGATTTTGGTAAAATTACCCAACAGAGGAGGACTCACCTTAATTTCCCCTTTCTTATTTCTCTTTCTTACTACTTCTATTAGGGCTTCTCCCTGGCCAAAGGGTTCATACGCTTTCCCTATTCTCGTGGCATTCAAAGTAGGCCTGGGAAACCCTGGGAGACAGAAGTTGAGATTCTTTCGTGGAGTCCATGAGGTCAAAATTATTTCCATCATATTAAGATGATTTTTCTCTCACATGTGTGCTTTTATAAGCGCACACATTTGTATCAGTAGAATCCTCTGATAGTAAGAACCAGTTATCCAGGTTCAGTTAATGGAAGTTGCCAGGCAAAATGCTACATAATTTCATGCATACAAATATTTAATTGTTACTGCAATCCTAGGCGTGAGATATTGTGTCAGCTCTGCCGATGAGTACACTGTTTCAGAGAGGTGAATTGACACATCTACAGCCTGCACAGCCCTATACTCCCCACAGCCAGAATTTGAATCTAGATTTATCTCCAGAGGTTTGACCTCTACAACTCTACACTAACATTTTGCCTGAATAATTCTATTATTTTCCTTTTAAGAAACAGCTAGGGGCTTCCTTGGAGACTCAGTGGTAAAGAATCTACGTGCCAATGCAGGAGACGTGGGTTCAATTCCTGGTCTAGGAAGAGCCCACAAGCCGTGGAGGGGCAACTGAGCCCGTGTACCACAACTACTGACCCTGTGCTCCAAAACCTGAGAGCTGGAACTACTGAGCCCACGTGCCACAGCCGCTGCAGCCTGCATGCCCTAGAGCCCGTGCTCTGCAACAGGGAAGCCCCGGTGTTGTAACTAGTAAGCAGCTCCAACTTGCCGCAACTAGAGAAAAGCCCACCCAGCACAGCCAAAAAATAAATGAATTACAAAAAGTAGGCAGAGCTGTGTTCTAATAAAAGTTTAAAAATAAAAAGAAAGGGCTAGCACTTACACACACAACTTTCTCTGTAGATTGTGTGTTAATGAGATTTGCATCTTTCTGGACAGATAATTGAACATGATGCTCTATATGACTGTCTGTAGATGTGATAATTTCCCACTATTCGCATGTGAGCCATCAATTAGAATACTGTCTTCTTTTGATCAGAAGGATTTTTTTTGGAAAGTCAGGATCTTCAAGACTGAGTGTTCTCAAAAATGTGAGCTCTCCTCTGTGATCCTGGTTATTTGGCATGATGTGCACAAATGGGGGATGTCTCTGAGTTTTGTTTTACGTGGTCTGTCTTTGACATTTTAAGAAAGACTGGCAGGACTGTCATTTCCTATTACACTTGCAAATGCAACCAGAGAACATTGAACAATGGGCCACCCAAAAAAATAAAATAAAATTTCAAAAGTGCTTCATGAGCATCTCAATAAGATCAAAGAGGTCAGTGGTATTTTTGCTGGGCTTGTGTTTTATGAAATCAGAGTACTTTTGTCTTATTGATCATTCATCTGGACCTGCCAATCAGCCAATATGGGTCAGGTGTCACCAAGGGCCAAAAAAAGAGCAGTTACTGATTACATGGCACCAACCAATTGATAAAATCTATTCCATATGCTCAGTTGCCTGGCTGCCATGGATGTTACAGTCAAACATATTGGTTTGCTCATTAGCCATTTAATTAGTTTTTTCTGCATGTGTAATTTTTCTCTTATTGTGGTCGTGATGAAGGCAAATGTTCTTTGACCATTGCCTCTGCTGACAATAAAATCTGCTGTATAGACGTTTTCAGTCGGGCATTAAACCTGTCTTCTATGACATGATTCCCTTTAACAATAAACATGTAGAAAAGGCTTTCGATCATATTAAAAACTGCTAATTTGAAAATCTCTCTCCTAAAAAAATGTCCATTACAGAGTGCAAATGACTCTGACTCCATTTGAATAACTCCCTGTATGGCCTTCATAAGAAAATTCACTGGGGCCCATTGTTTGGGATATTATTGACTTAACATTCATTAAGGGACTCATAAAAGTGTACTTCCTGCCTGGTCAGGGCATAGTGTTTAAGCTGTAAATATGGCAATATGGGTGTAAATATTGGCTTAAAACTCTTCTTTGAGTCATTTATTTCCTTTACCTTATTGTCTCTAAGTCACATTCTCCTCTGTTTGGCCTGGCCCTTTCCCAGTCTCCAAATGTGCTATCTGAATTCCCAGTGACTGTTTTGTTGGGATACTTCCCGAAAGAGTCAGGGGGCACCGAAATAGGGTAATTTTTGTTCTCACTCTGTTCCAGACACTCCGTAGTGGCTGAGCACGAAGACGGCACTCCACTGGGATGACCTTTGATTCTTGGCAGAGGACAGATATTTCACTGAGGGAATTCACTCTGCTTGAGGAGTCTCTAGTGTTTGTCGAGATTTCTGTGGAAACAAACATGTGGAGGGTCTTTGTGGAACAGTCCAGAAATAATTGAAGAAGCCAGGAGACCCCCTACCTCCCTCCACAAAAAAAATGTCAGGCTACACTTTCTTTTCAGGACTCCTTAACTGATGCCATTGTGTCAATAACTGCTATTTCCCAGCACTTTCTCTTTTCCCTTTTACTGAGAAAGACACAAAAGTTAACTGAACCAAGACATAAATTCATTTTTACAGCTGAATAAGCTTTCTCTTTGGTTGTTTTAAAAATGAAATAAATGGGAAAATATTTGTTAGAGAATAATAAACACACCCAGGTATTTGCTGCTCTTCTTGGGCTGGACTGAGATTGAAGTGGCTCGGTGAGACCACCTGTGTTTCTTGGTGCAAGCCCAGCGGAGCTTCAGAATCTGTGTAGTTGGATCCAGTCCAGCGACCTGGCTACATTCTTGGATCTCTTACTCAACATGAAGCATCAAGATCACTGGAAACTTTAACAAAAACATCAACAACTAGAAGAGCCAGTTAGCCTATGGTTTGACCCACCAGCCTGCACACCCTCACATCAATCTATCTCAAATCTTCTGGGAACATAGTTCAGACTTCGAGGCAGGAGAAGGGGCAACCTGAGGGTTCAGTTTCCCATAGGAGATAAAGAATCTGCAATCATCCCAAAGCACACATTTAGATGGTTGCTTTTTTATCTGCTTTCCACTTGGCCGAATGGTTGCCTCCATAATAAGTCTAAAAGCACCAAACGAAAAACAGCACACTCTGGAGCATTCCAGTATGGGATCCAATAAAAGAAACATAACTCAAAATCATTTCAGAAGCAATGAATAAATTGCTACTCAGTAGCAGCTCCTCAAGGAAGCTTGCTCTTCTGCCCAATAATGTAAAACCATCCTGAGAACAGTAGCTGGGGAGGAAGGAAAAAGACAATAAATCTTATTTCCCACTTGCTCTTTGGTATACGTCAAAATAATTCGAATACTTTCTGAAGTAGCTGTTTTGAATGCCTTTATTCAAGTTCCCAAAGGTCTGCTTAAGTTTAACTACCTTATCTGAAAAAGATGGTAAAAATGGCCATATCGACTTTAATAGTAGGAAGAGTGGGCTATGAATAGGACAAGGATCTCTGCTGAGTCAGCCAGCCTTGGTCTCAGGACCTGGTCTTCCAGTCCCCATTTGTGTGACCTTGGACAGGTAAGTTAACCCCCTTTAGCCTCAAAGTTCCCACATAAGAATGAAAAGATAGAATAAAGATTCTGGTTTCCTACAGTGTGTTCATGAACACACTGAGTTATTAGGTGTTATGTGCAGATAGATTTTTACTTTTATTTATCTTTAAGAAATACTGTATTGCTGCTGCTGCTAAGTCACTTCAGTCGTGTCCGACTCTGTGTGACCCCATAGACGGAAGCCCACCAGGCTCCCTCTTCCCTGGGATTCTCCAGGCAAGAACACTGGAGTGGGTTGCCATTTCCTTCTCCAGTGCGTGAAAGTGAAAAGTGAAAGTGAAGTCGCTCAGTTGTGTCCAACCCTTAGCGACCCCACTGACTGCAACCCACCAGGCTCCTCCATCCATGGGATTTTCTAGGCAAGAGTACTGGAGTGGCTTGCCATTGCCTTCTCCGAATACTGTATTAAACAAAGTTAAAAGGAGTTTTATGACAGGATTGGGAACATCTCTTAATACACTAATTACTATCATGAATTGGAGGGGAGGTTGTAATATTCAATATCTAAACTTAGTTGACTGCAGGACTCTTGTTCATAGAGAATTATGGGAATAGTCTAAGGCTGCTTTCAGCCCTAAAATTCCTTTTTTCAATCTGAAGTAGCTAATTGCAAATTGGCATGTTTACAAAGGTCATCATCACAGCCATGGTTACTCATCAGTGAATGATGTGCTTCACAGATGGATGTGTGGGAATCTGGAACAGACCAGGCAGATATAAAGTCCTACCTCAGTGGGATGGCTTTCCTATTCTCCACCTCATCTCCTTGTTCTTGGGGGGCGGATCTCTCCTGAACATATGGCCTTGGTCAGGGTGATAAAGCTCCAGACATCATAATGTAAACTGCTATTTCTCATTTTTTTTTTTTTTGAAAGTGACTCAGTCGTATCCAACTCTTTGTAACCCCATGGATGATACAGTCCATGGAATTCTCTAGGCCAGAATACTGGAGTGGGTAGCCTTTCCCTTCTCCAGGGGATCTTCCCAACCCAGGGATCTCCCAGGTCTCCCGCATTGCAGGCAGATTCTTTACCAGCTGGGCCACAGGGGATGCACAAGAATACAGAGTGGATAGCCTATCCCTTCTCCAGTGGATCCTCCCAACCCAGGAATTGAACCAGGGTCTCCTGCATTACAGGTGGATTCTTTACCAACTGAGCTATCATGGAAGCCATGGCACCCTATAATTCTCCTCACCTTCCCTACAGGCCAAGCAATCAGCAAACTGTTTTTCTCTACTCAATATTGTACCCACCACACCTACATCATTTCTTTTCCAGAATATAAAACACATTTTATTTGTAAATACTGTAAAGCAATAGCCTCAGTTACAGTCATATACTTTAACTGGAATAGTTTCCTCAATCTAATATTCACGTACGACTGACCCTTGCTCTATTTTGAATTTTATAAGTTTCTTTGTCTTTGCTGTGATTATAGCTTAGCAGTACAGGTTAGGAAAGCAAAAATGATAGTAAATGTGAGTAACTGAATTGTCTTTCCAGTGACAATTCTGTTAGTGTGATTTTGTATCTCAGTTGTCTTCTTGTCTCAAATTGTAAAAGATATAATAGTGATCTGTGACTACTTTATGTGTATGATAAAGAATATTAGGTTAATTAGAATCGTAAGTAGATTAATATTTTAATTATAAATTGAAATGTTAAGTTATAAAAATAAGTGACAAGCATGTTTCCCTGGCAACAATTATTCATCAGTCTCACTTTAATGATTAAATTCATTTGTGGTGGTGCCAAAACTTATTTAATGCATGGAGGCCGTGAAAATGCTCCTCTCAAATCTCCTGTTGCATGGAATATAATTGACTGATGGCTTCAGCTGCTGCTCTCTGAATCTACCGCTGGGTTTGAGCAAAGGTTGTATTTCCCAGGAGCATTTCTGAGAGACACAGAACTTCTTTGATAGGCAACTTTGGCTTGAGGACTATCAACCTTGCCAAAACTGTTCGACTGAGCTTCTAAGACCCCTGTCTCCTCTTGTCTTGTCTTGTGCTCCTGCTCAGTCATGTCCAACTCTTTGTGACCCTTTGGACTGTAGCCCAACAGGCTCCTCTGACCATGGGATTTTTTAGGCAAGGATACTGGAATGGGTTGCCATTTCCTTCTCCAGGGGATCTTCCCAACTCAAGGATTAAACCTGTGTCTCCTGTGTCTACCATATTGCAGACAGATTCTTTATCTACTGAGCTGTCAGGAAAGTCCCTTCTTCCTTTCCTTTCTTTTTCAAAAGTATAAGCCCTGCATTGTGATCTACTGGCTGTCCCTCTTCATCTTCCCTCACTGGCATTTATCCTAATAAATCTATTGTATCACTTATTTTATCTTGGCTTCTGGATTTTAGAAGATCTGAGCTAGCATGAATCAATTCCCTCTTTTGAACATGAGTTTATGTCAAGTTTTTTGCACCTGTTTTTAATAAATAGCATTGCAACGAAATATCTTGTAAGATCTGATAACCATTATTAATTAATTCTGTAGGATATAATCTTGGAGATGTAACTGTGGGTGGCACAGAAAGTATATTTTTTTAGGGCTTTTGAAAATATACTTGAAAAATTGCCCTCCAGAAGGCATTCCAGTTTACATAGTCAAAGCAAATTACCTTTTTCTCTTGGGTTTTTTAAATGCTTTTTCTTGGTGACTTGTGAGTTTTACATACTAAAGGCAATAAACTTAGTGACATAATTTTGCTAGCAATTATTGACATAAATAGTCCCAAGTCAAATAACCATATTAAATGAATTTCACCTACAGTAATAAAACTTAAACCTCTCCAACATTCATGGGTACACACATAAATTCACAATATCTAGAAAATATTATACATGGTATTATTAAATTGAGCAAAGCAAAATAGAATGATGTGTCTTTTGGAGGAACTTGTATGGAGCCAGTAATTTTAAGAATTGCTGGTAAATCATCTCAGTGAGCAGCTAACAGAATCTGGCCAGAGATAGCATAGGAATTTTGTGTGGGCATGTGCATCAGTTTACTTTCCAAAATAATCCCATCTGGATGCATGAGAAATGTTCTATCTGTGTCAGCTCATTAGGAGACAAGGTTCAAGCAAAGCATGCTAATTGATTTAACGTGCTGGCTCCATGAGAAATGAGTCATCCACTGCAATTTGCTCCACCAAGTTTGGGATGGAAGATGACCTACATGTATTTTCTGAGTTGCCCACCAATTTATAGCTTAGAAAACCATATTTTATTGGCTGTCTGTAAGTCGGGCATCCCAAGCAATTTGAAATTCATGGAGTGGGAGAGAATGAATGGTCTCAACTCTCATTTTAGTTGATTCTTTGACTATTGAGGTCAAAGGGACAATGTTACTAATTTTAAGTAAAATAGCCCTGTACAAAGATATCTCATAGAATCCTTAGTTTATAATACTGAGTCTCAACATAAATATGGGCTTTGAAAATGTACTTTAAGTACATAGTGTAGAAGCTGCACCAGTTTTCTCATGTAAGCAATGTTTATAAACAATGCTTATTTCTTGTTCATTTCTATAGACAACTACTGACCAACTCTTGGATTCCCAAGTGAATAGCAAAAATCTTTCTCAGCCCATAATGGACTGTACAGGAGCTGCAAGGAATTACAAAGAAGGCATGACTCCCCACCCTTAGGGTTTCCCTGGCTAGTAAAAAACAGAAATGAAAATGCCTGAAAACCATTTATGCTCATTTAAAAGCTTTAAAGTATCAACTTACTTTTAAGGGGCAGTAATAGACAAAGGGAGCTTAACATTTGCATTATTGACTTGAGCAAAAGAAATGAAACCATGAGACTATTAGAAGGACCAATGCAAGATGCTGCCCTTCAGAATATTGTAACTTCCTTTTCTTGGAAAATGTTTGCTATTTTCATTTTTCAGCATATCTCTTAGAGCAATAATCTATGATGATTAGTGTGTTAATATTTTTACAATAATCTTTCCATTTGACTCTGACTTCTAGACTTTAACAATAGGAAAGTATATGGTTGTGCATGTGTATATATGTGTATGTGTGTGATCATTTTAATTCTGTGCTGTACATTGAAGTTAGAATTCTTTTCAGCAGAAACTAACACAAAACTGTAAAGCAATTTTCCTCCAATAGAAATAAGTATTAAAACATTAGAAAAAAAAAAAAAAACTTTGAGGAGAACTTTATGACTAGAGACTCATCTCTGGGGAAAATAAAGTCTGATTTCTCCAGACTGAGTATTCTAGGCAGGAAGTGACCAGAGGATGTCCTCCATGAAACCAACAAAGAAGACCTAGTGTCCAAGAAGGAAAGAATCCAACACAAGAGGGACAGAAGGAAATCCTCAGAATTATAGTGAAGACAGATTCTCAAGATGACAATGGAGCATCAAAAGTGGGGAGGCTGATCCAAAATAGAGAGATTGGTCATCTCCAGAGAAGACATCTTTTGAAAGTGAAACTGACAAAATAGCAGTTGTGCTAAAGGCACAAATTTGGGCTTGAGTGAATAACAATAATTAATTCCATGGAAAACCAAAAAGTAGTGCAGAAAAAGAATGGCAATTACATTTTACTATAGAAGTCAACTGTCAGTGTTTTCACAGTCACACTAATACAACCCTAAAGAATGAACTAAATAGTGTTATAACTATAGTAGGAGAATGGGGAACAAGAGGCAGATGATGGAATATGAAAGAGACCCAAAACCTTATTTTCCAAAGTGGGAAGCCTAGAAGTAAAGCATAAGTAGGTAAGTAATGTCTGCAACTTCAAAATTAAGAAGTAGTGAGATAAGTGTGTTCTTTAGCCCTTTGGAAGTAAATACCAAAATAAACAGGTATGTGAGCTTAAAAATGGTTTCCATTGAGGAAATGGAATACAGGGGCTTTGAGCTGTTGTGTATCTCAACAAGCCTCCTACAACTACACCATACTTTAAACTATGTGTGTATTTAAGTTATGTTCCACAAATAACCTAATGAAATTGAAGTTTTGAATTAAAAAAAAAAAAAGATCAATGAACAGTATGTTTGATAGGAACCCATACCTCCCACCTCTGCTGAGTCCAAATCCTGGATTGGTATAGTTCTGGTTGATACAAATTAGCCCTTGGGCGTACTTATCTCAGTGAACTCACCATGGGATAAACAGGTCTGAAGGTTCACATTTTGTAAAGAAGATCATTAAACACATCTCATCTACTACCTCCCTCTGAGACTGGCACCCACTGAAACATACTCTCAAAGATCAGATGGGAATTGACTTAGCTTGTATGTTAGTTGTAAGCCTGGACTAGAAAATACGATTTGCCTTTTTAGTGGAGAGGAGACTTCTTTCAAGTTTTCCAGAAATCAAGACTTAGAATCCCCTATGGGGAGAACTGTGGAGCAGCGTGTTTAACTCTGCAGACAAGGTGCTCCCACCAGGTGGGCTACTAACCTGCCCTAAGGTAGTGGGTGCTGGGCCCTGAGCCAGGTGTGTCTTTCATAAGAAGGACAGGTGTAGGATAGTATGTGTCCACCCTCCAGGGAGACTAGAAGCTCTTGTCTTAAAAGGGAAGAGGGAAAAAGGTATCTCTTAGATAGAGAACTAGAGAAGGCCAGTAACTCCCATCAGTCACTCAACAGATACTGATTATTACCCCACCCCAGTCATTGGATGCCAAACTGCTTACAGTTCTGGTGCTTTGAAAACTCTGATGCAGTAAAAATCAGTGATTTCCTAGCCCCCTGACAACTCACATCTTTTTCTATTCTCTCTCTGTTTCTCATCTTTGTTCTGGGAATGATTCTATCTTCTTCTTCCATTTTCAAATCAGGGTGCAATATTTATTTGACAGATTCTTTTTTCTTTTTGTTTGGAGGAAAATTGTTCTACAATGTTGTGTTAGTTTCTGCTGGGCAACAACATGAATCAGCTGTAAGTTATACATGTATCTCCTCCTAGAACCTGCCTCCCACTACCCACTCCCCACTCCCCTAAATCATCGCAGAGCATTGAGCTGAGCTCCCTGTGTTATATAGCAGCTTCTTCTTCCGTTTTCAAATCAAGATGCAAGATCCATTTAACAGATATCTAAAAACAACCCAAAACTAAAACAACAGCCAAACATTAAAAATATAAGATAGCAAGAAGAGAGCAAGCAGCTGCATTTTATATTATGTTGCAACTAAGTAGTATTGAACTGTTTTGTAGCCAACAACAAAGCAAACAGATAAAAATTTTCTCTGCTAATCCAGAAATATCTTATATGCCTTTTACAATCTTTACACTGGAAGAAAGAGCCTTCTTATGAAATGATTTCTTTCTCTAAAATCAGAGACAAAGTTACTTCATAAAATAAAGCTTCCGCTTCCCTATCATTATGATCACTTATAAATCTGGATGAAAGGACTAGGGAATGTTGTCTGCATCAAGGTGAACTCCCTGAAGAAGCAGGGATAGCCCTCTATGTATCCTGGTCAGCTGATGCAAATTCACCACATTCTGGGGAACAGGCAGGCACTCTTGGAGGAACTGGGGAGAGTCAGAGTCTAGTTAGGCATGAAATGAGATTCTGAAATTAAAATATATAGAAAGCAAGAATAATCAGCAAAAGTAAAAAAGAACTCAAAGATACTTTGCTTTGAATTTTTTCCTAGGACACAGTAGTGCAAAATTAAAGCAGCCCAATGCATTTGCAACAGAGTAAGGAAAAGAGCCCACATGGCCACCCTTTCTTGAGTGCCCATGTATGCCAGATCCTAGGAGATATTGCCTCGAACCCTCACAAGAACCTCACAAGACAAACATTTTGACCCTCTTTACCAATGAAGACTAAGGCTCAAGCTGGTTAAACAATTTGTCCAAGGTCACTGAGTTGTTACTGAAATGAAGCAGAACACTATGGACATTGCCTCCTCCACCATGTCCTCTGCCTGGCTTTTGTCTGTGGAAAATCTAGTCAAAGAATAAATTTAATCAGAGAAATGAGAAATGCTGAAACAAAGGATAACAGTCAAAGGAGACTAAATAATAATAATGTAGTCATTAAGCATAGTCAAGGAACTTTAGCTCATTCTCAAGGGCTGTAGTTAATATTCTGAGCCATATCCTGTGAGCTGTCTTACAAATACTAAAATCCCAGGTGGAAAAGTTAACTACATGATGACTAGACTGCACCCAGGACTTGAGCTGCCACAATTCCAAGAATAGGCCACAAAGAGATACGAACAAATGGACCTGGAACTGAAGATTAAATGTACCTAAAACTATCAAGATGATCCTGGTCAGACCACTGATGACCAATTTGAAGATAACTGTTAGAGATGACTGAGCTGTTTTTGCATGTAGCTCACCCCACCACCACTCTGTCTGTAAATGCCCTCACCCCCTGCTTGTCGGCAGAGAAGGGGAGGAGTAGGCCTTTGGACAGACACCCACCACCCTCTCCCACCCCCACCCCCAGTTGTAAGCATCTGAAATAAAGCAAACCTTCCTTTCCACCAACCTGGCCTATTTATTGGCTTTTGAGCAGTGATCAGCCAGACCCACACACTCCTTTCAGTAACATCACCTATCATAGCTGGGTCCTAACCTTGACCCATCAGATAGATAGATTCCAAAGCTGCCCCTCTCTTTGCCATTTCAAACTGCCTGTCAGTGTGTTAAATAGATGTTCCAAAAAAGTTTGTCAGACTAATGAATAAATGCAAGAAGAGGGTTCAGGAAAAAAGACTAAAAACTATGAAAGTACAACTATTCAGAAGATATAAATATGCATAAGACTTGAGTAAGATTTTTGTGTATTTTGAAGAATGTACATCTGGGAAGTGAGATATTGTTGATGGCTAGAAAAAGAAAGAGGAGGCCTGTGAGTAAAGAAAACTTGCTTTTCTCTGGTGGCCCAGTGGTTGAGAATCCAACTTGCAATGCAGGGGACACAGGTTTGATTCCTGGTTGGGGAACGAAGGACCCACATGCAGTGGAGCAACTCAGCCTGTGTGCCACAGCTAGGTAGGCTGCAAGCCACAATAAAGTTGTGAAAGCCACATGATGCAATGAAGATCTCATGTGCTCCAAGTAAGACCTAATGTAGCCAAATAAATGTTTAAAAGAAAAAACAACCCAATCAAAATCTGAGTGGAAGACCTAAACAGACATTTCTCCAAAGAAGATGTGTTGATGGCTAACAAAAACGTGAAAAAATTGCTCATTATTAGGGAAATGCAAACCAAAACTCGAAAGAGGTATTACCTCATACCAGTCAGAATGGCCATCATGAAAAAATCTACAAACAAATGCTAGAGAGGATGTGGAGAAAAGGGAACCCTCTTGCTCTGTTGGTGGAATGTAAATTGATAACCATTATACAGAACAGTATGGCGATTCCCTTAAAAACTAGAAATAAAACTACCACATGACCCAGCAATTCTACTACTGGGCATATACCCTGAGATAACCATAATTCAAAAAAGACACATGTACATCCACTGTTCATTGCAGCACTATTTACAATCTCCAGAGCATGGAAGCAACCTAGATGTCTATCAATAGACGAATGGATAAAGAAACTGTGGTACAGATATCCAACGGAATATTCAGTTCGCTTTGGTTCAGTCGCTCAGTCGTGTCTTTGTGACCCTATGAATCACAGCATGCCAGGCCTCCCTGTCCATCACCAATTCCCGGAGTTCACTCAAATGCATGTCCATCGAGTCAGTGATGCCATCCAGCCATCTCATTCTCTGTCATCCCCTTCTCCTCCCGCCCCCAATCCTTCCCAGCATCAGAGTCTTTTCCAGTGAGTCAACTCTTCGCATGAGTTTCAGCTTTAGCATCAGTCCTTCCAATGAACGCCCAGGACTGATCTCCTTTAGAATGGACTGGTTGGATCTTCTTGCAGTCCAAGGGACTCTCAAGAGTCTTCTCCAGCACCACAGTTCAAAAGCATCAGTTCTTTGGTGATCAGCTTTCTTCACAGTCCAACTCTCACATCCATACATGACCACTAGAAAAACCATAGCCTTGAATAGACGGACCTTTGTTGGCAAAATAATGTCTCTGCTTTTCAATATGCTATCTAGGTTGGTCATAACTTTCCTTCCAAGGAGTAAGCGTCTTTTAATTTCATGGCTGCAATCAGCATCCGCAGTGATTTTGGAGCCCAAAAAAATAGTCTGACACTGTTTCCACTGTTTTTCCATCTATTTCCCATGAAGTGATGGGACCAGATGCTTGGCCATAAAAAGGAAAGAATGTGAATCAATTGAACTGAGATGGATGAACCCAGGGTCTGTCATACAGAACGAAGTAAGGCAGAAAGAGGAAAATATCATATATTAATGTATATGCATGTAATCTAGAAAAAAATGGTACTGATGAACTTATTTGCAGGGCAGGAATATAGATCTGACTTGCAGACACAGCAGGAGAAGAAGAGGGTGGGACAAATTGAGAGAAAGTAAAACTGATATAAATACACTGCTGCTGCTGCTGCTAAGTCACTTCAGTCGTGTCTGACTCTGTGCGACCCCATAGATGGCAGCCCACCAGGCTCCCCTGTCCCTGGGATTCTCTAGGCAAGAACACTGGAGTGGGTTGCCATTTCCTTCTCCAATGCATGAAAGTGAAAAATGAAAGTGAAGTCGCTCAGTCATGTCCAACTCCTAGCGACCCCATGGACTGCAGCCTACCAGGCTCCTCCGTCCATGGGATTTTCCAGGCAAGAGTACTGGAGTGGGGTGCCATTGCCTTCTCCGCATATATACACCATCATGTGTAAAATAGGTGGCTAGTGGGAAGCTGCCATATAACACAGGGAGCTCAACTCACTGCTCTGTGATGACCTAGATGGGTAGGATACGGGGGTTGGGAGGGAGGTTCAAGAGGGAAGGGATATATATATATACAGTTATGACTGATTCGCATTGTTGTATGGCAGAAACCAACACAACATTGTAAAGCAATCGTCCTCCAATTAAAAAAATAAAAATAAGCCAACTTTGTAAGCAGAAAAAAACAAGTTGCTAGAGAGGAACAAGTATTGCTTCAAAAAATAAGGACCCTAGGGCAGTAACGGAAGCCATCGTGGGAATGTCAAAAGTCAACAGAAAATGATATTAATAGAAATTTAAAAGAAACAACTCTCCTGGCAACAAAAACATAGATTAATTTTTATGTCAATTCTACTTCTGATTTCAATGATGTTATGCTAGAGAATAAATGTGACTCCTAATTAACTCAAAGCTATGTAAGAATCTCATATGCATTGAACTTCAGAGGAGCAAGGAATAGAATACAGATTTCCGAATCTTAAATGAATTTAACAAATGATAGTGATACTTCTCTCTGGGGATACTAGGTACTAATAACATTGCTTATTCATGTAAATGCCAAATTCTTTTTAAGACTTAACATTCTACTTAAATTAAGACTATCCATAAATTCTATGCTATGGCACTAAATTCTACAGGTTGATTATGTATCTTAGGTTGTTTCTTTGTTACCAGTTTTATTTGTCTTTAATTGGGTCTTTATTGTTTAAAAAAAAAAAGACCTAATCACTCTTATTAGATTCATTGCCTTCTTTAATTAAGTGAAAAGTGTTAGTCACTCAGTCATGTCTGACTCTTTGCGACCCCATGGACTGTAGTTCACCAGGCTCCTCTGTCCGTGGAATTCTCCAGGCAAGAATAATGGAATGGGTAGCCATTTCCTTCTCCAGAGGATATTCCCAACCCAGGGATTGAACCTGGGTCTCCTGCATTGCAGGCAAATTTTTTACTGTCCAAGATACCAGGGAAGCCCCTTCTTTAACTGACTGACTATTGAATCTACTACGTTATCTATTCTACCATCTCCCTTGTGTCTAATACCATTTTTGAAGATGCATTCCTTAAGTAGAATAAAGGGTTAATCACCAAAAATGTGATGGAGGAAAATGTGGGATTTCCATTCCTTTTTTAATAATCTGATTTTTCTACCAATTATCCTCTTCCTCTTCTATCACCCCTTACTCAAGATCACCATCATCATAGTCTATCCTTTTGGCCACATCACCACCAAGTCCTGCACAAATATATTCTCTGGCGATACTTTCATGATTTGTGAGGCTTTAGAATTATTCCAAGTATACTGAGCCCTCAATAAATCAGTATTTTCAGATATGGTCCTTGTCTTCCAGAAGGAGTTTAACTCTCTTTAGCCTTATTTCCCACTGCTGTTGCTGCTAAGTCACTTCAGTCGTGTCCAACTCTGTGTGACCTCATAGACGGCAGCCCACCAGGCTCCCCTGTCCCTGGGATTCTCCAAGCAAGAACACTGGAGTGGGTTGCCATTTCCTTCTCCAATGCATGAAAGTGAAAAATGAAAGTGAAGTCGCTCAGTCGTGTCCAACTCCTATCGACCCCATGGACTGCAGCCTACCAGGCTCCTCCATCCATGGGATTTTCCAGGCAAGAGTACTGGATTGTGGTGCCATTGCCTTCTCCTTATTTCCCACTACTTTTCTTCAAATTTCTTCCATTCAAACTGGCCTACTATCCATTCCCCTTCTATGGTGTGTGTGTGCGTGCTAAGTCACTTCAGTCATGTCTGACTCTTTGTGACCCTTTGAACTGTAGCCAGCCAGGCTGCTCTGTCCATGGGGTTTTCCAGTCAAGAATACCAGAGTGAGTTGCCATTCTCTTCTCCAGGGGATCTTCCTAACCCAGTGATCGAACCTGAGTGTCCTGTGTCTCCTGCATTGCAGATGGATTATTTATTTCTGAGCCACTGGGGAAGCGCTCCCCTTCTATAATTTGTTCCTAAAACAAAGATCATGGCATCTGGTCCCATCACTTCATGGGAAATAGATGGAAAAACAGTGGAAACAGTGTCAGACTTTATTTTTTTGGGCTCCAAAATCACTGCAGATGCTGATTGCAGCCATGAAATTAAAAGACGCTTGCTCCTTGGAAGGAAAGTTATGACCAACCTTGATAGTATATTAAAAAGCAGAGACATTACTTTGCCAACCAAGGTCCGTCTAGTCAAGGCAATGGTTTTTCCCGTGGTCATGTATGGATGTGAGAGTTGGACTGTGAAGAAAGCTGATCGCCGAAGAATCGATGCTTTTGAACTGTGGTGTTGGAGAAGACTCTTGAGAGTCCCTTATACTGCAAGGAGATCCAACCAGTCCATTCTAAAGGAGATCAATCCTGGGTGTTCATTGGAGGGACTGATGCTAAAGCTGAAACTGCAATACTTTGGCCACCTCATGCGACGAGTTGACTCACTGGAAAAGACTCTGATGCTGGGAAAGGTTGGGGGCTGGAGGAGAAGGGGACGACGGAGAATGAGATGGCTGGATGGCATCACCGACTCTGTGGACATGAGTTTGAGTGTACTCCTGGAGTTGGTGGTGGACATGGAGGCCTGGCGTGCTGTGATTCATGGGGTCGCGGAGAGTCGGACACGACTGAGCGACTGAACTGAACTGAACTGATCCCCTTATATTTGTATGAACTCTTCTACTGAAGGGGCTTTCTCTTCCCAAGTTATCAGGCTCAGTGCAAATACCACAGCGTCCAAAGAAACTTTGTTCTCCTCTCTGTAATTTCTCTTCTAAACTTCCTTATTGCACATACTTAAGTTATCGATCAATCTTTTATTCTAATAATTTTGTCTTCCACATAGTACAACTTCATACATGTTTGTTGATCAAATTGATGAATAGTAAAACTTACATTGTTAGTCTCAATTTAGCTTGTAAGAGTTACATGTCTTTCCCCACCACTGGAATGGGAACAGAGGTGTTGGTATGCATGTTTATGCCCTCCTGGCACCTTTTAGTGTAAGTATCACAAAATAGACACTCACTGCCTGTCTACTAATTCAAAATAAAGATAACATTCTGACAGAGAATAAGAGACTAACTGCTATGAAAAAGCTGAAGGGTGAAAATATTGTTACTACAGCAGCAGTGTTAAAGAATACAGAAATGCATTTTAAGATCTGACTAATTCCCCTGATCTTCCCACTTAACTTGGTATTCTAAATTCAGCTAAAAAAAAATAAGGCATCCCTATAGATATGAAGGGGAGATTAATGAGTCTTGATTCTGAGAAGAGGTAGAGGTCATATCTCTTTACCCCCCATTTAATGACACTATAAACTTGTCTGAGAGATGTAGCATAAGAACGGCTGTCTACAGAAATCTAAGTGTTTTCTTTAAAAAACAAAACAATAACCCTGGTGAAAAATATCAAAAGTAGTAGACAGATTGTTGAGAAAAGCTTGGTTAGGAAGATAGAAACCTGGCTTCTATTTCAGGCTCTGCCACAGATAGGCTATGCCAGAAGTACGCAGTGAAACTTGTGAAGAAGTGTCCTTAAAGAGATACAGCATACTACTCTCCTCTCCTTTTGTCATACTTGCTAGTCAGGAATGCTTTTGTGATGGCTGGCATTAGAGCAGCCATCTTGGACCTTTCAGTGATCTTGGAAACAGAATATAAGAGCAAACGAACAGAGCATAGATCCTACCCTTGACTTTAATGTGTGAGACAAGTAAATTTGGCAGACAAATAAATTTCCATCTTGTTTAAACCAAGAAAAGAAAGGGGAAAAAAAAAAGAAAAACAGCTGTATAGACTGTCTAGATCCTTGTTCTCTTGTTCTCTGTGCCTTCCTGGGATCTATAGGCTTGCAAGCGGTGATAGAGAAGAAGTTGTCTGTCCTGGTAGGCAAGCAGTGGTCACCACCTGTTGGTCCCAGTGCCTTTAAATGCTCTTAAAAGACTGTGGAGTGGGGAGAAGTGAGTACATAATGTCATGGAAAGAACTTGATCTGGAGAATCAGACTGATCTCAATTTGAATCCTGGCTCCAATCCTGTCTAAAAGTCATGCCACTTCTTGGAATCTCAGCTTCCTCATCTGAAAAAGAAAGGGGAAGAACATCTGTGCCCCATGAGGCCATTAGAAGGATTTGAGGATAAGTACATAGATGGATGGGCTTCCCTGCTGGCTCAGCAATAAAGAATTTGCTTTCAATGCAGGAGACCGCCTGCAATGTAGGAGACGTGGGTTTGATCCCTGGATCTGGAAGATCCCCCGGAGAAGGAAATGGCAACCCACTCCAGTATCCTTGCCTGGGAAATCCCATGAGCAGAGGAGACTAGCAGGCTATAGGCCGTGGGGTCATAAGAGTCAGACATGGCTTAGCAACTAAACAATCAATCAACCACCATCCAGAAAGATGGATAAACAGACAGATGTTCTCTAATGCAACACCTAGCATTCCTCCCCGGCAAAAATGACAGAGTGCTTTCACCTTTGTTGAGAAACTTAATTGGAATGGATCCCATATTTACTGAATTTAGAACCTAAAGTCATTTGAGATCTTGAACAAATACTGAGACTAGTGTAGATATATCAAAAGTCTGAGACAATTGTGTTAATATTAAGTAAATCAGATATCAGGGCAGTAAATATTTATAGCAAATACAAGCTATGGAAAACTCTATTGTGTCTTAGAGGTGAAGAGTGACTCACTGCTGCATGTTCAGGCAAAGTGGAGTCGAGAAAGAAATTGCTTTTTTGTCTAGTTACTCAGCAAGGCTTTGGGAAAGAGGTGAAAATAGGGGAGAAAGGGGCTGAGTTTAGCTAACAATAGGTGGTGTTTCCAGGAATAAGGATTAAAAGAGAATGAGGAGTTGATTAACTCGTGTAAAAAGACAATTCACAGGGACAATAAAATAGAAAGAAAATAAGAAACATCTGAGTTTCTTTTCCTGATGTGTGCTTACACAATCTCATTCTATTATTTTCTCATTTATCCATTCATCTATTTGATCATTTAACAGGTTTTTAGTAGGAACCATGTGCTAAGCAATGAGTGCTAAGAACATGATGGAAAGCACTGTGGACCCCACAGTGTGGTGGGGTAAACAATCTCTGGAGTGTTAATTATAAAAGCAAAGATATACGCTATAAGAAAACCTTCAGTTCGCAC
Organism: Moschus berezovskii; assembly: GCF_049115385.1. Classification (NCBI taxonomy): domain Eukaryota; kingdom Metazoa; phylum Chordata; class Mammalia; order Artiodactyla; family Moschidae; genus Moschus; species Moschus berezovskii. The sequence goes on from NC_142472.1 coordinate 38,697,873, forward strand.
CTCCATATAATAAGGGATTTGACTAGATAATTATGTGTCTCTTCCATCTCCAAAACTATGTTTCTGAATGATAAAATACACTTTGCCAATTTGCACTTTACAATTTGGCAAAGGTCATCAAACACAGAACACTGCCTATTTCCAACATTCAGCACATCTGATATCCCTGAAGGGCTGGCTATTACCTAGGCATGCACTTGTATGTACGCTTGTCCCCACAAGCCTGCAAACCTAACCACACACACTCATACCTGGGAGGGGCACAAAGCACTCAGGGAAATGTGGACATAAGAAAATTATCTTGGGAAATTATCATGGGATTAAGATCATGTACTGAAGTCAATACGCAGATAACTGCATCAAGTATTTGCCCTTTTTTATAACAATAATAAAATACTGTCTTTTAGGGACTAAATTATATATCTTTTTCTGTCCAGTGGTTGATTTACCTTTAGCTCTATGAAAGAAATTTTCATGTTTTAAGCATACAGTGAGTTCTTATGATTTTTTAAAAAACAATCTCAAATAACTCAAAGCTGTTTAAATGCTAAAACTACATGTCTCCCCCCTTATTCTGTTTTGAGTCACTCATCTCAGATGTATTAGTCACATTCCTTAAGGCTGAAACTCAGTTTATTAATTTCAGAAGACTTCTCTTTATGTAAGAGTATCTGGAGTTCTACAAGAGCATTAGAACAAGATCAGTCTGTTCCTAACATGACAAATTATACGGTTTCTATGTGAACATTGCCCTTCTTCATTCAGAGTCAGAGAGCATGAGCGTCAAGATGACTCATGATTTCCTGACACTGGTGGAACTGGTTTACTTCTACAGACCCCTTAAATTCCATCAGAGATGAACTCGATCCTTCCCAAGTGCAAGCAACTTTTGGAAGATCACATTCTAGATAAGTGATGCATCATTAATAACACATAATCTCAGTATAAGTTTAGCAATAGAATTGTATCAGTCAAAATCAGAAAAAGAGCTGAGAAAGCCATTTTGCTAACCCCCAATTGTCCCCAGAGAAGTCAATACTTAAACTTTCTTCTGCAGATGTTTATACATGAAAGCAGCTTGGTACTGTTCATTTTGGTGAGCAGTATCAACATCTTGATGTTACAAACGAACATGTAGAGACCAATTGATTTCAAATCACAAAGGAAGTCACAGATAGATATCCCAATGGCATGCCAATGCTCAAACCTCCTACAGAGCTCAGGAAGCCTGGCTGCATTTCTAGACTTGACTGAAGCCACTTTCTTCAGCACTCTCAAATTCTAAACCATCCTATATGTTCTTCTACTTCAAAGAGGCCCTAGGTGTCCAATCATATCTCAATATTTGCGTATGTATAAGTAGAATGAGTACATAAGATGACAGGAAGAAAATAGACTTTGTAGACCAACAGAATCGCATTAGGACTTCTCTTGTCTGTCTATTTCTTAACTTTCTTCTACCCAAATTTCTTCATGTGTTTAAAAAAAAAAGGGATAATGAAGTCTATTTCATAGGGATTTAAGAAGATTAAGCAAGATAATATACTTAACATGTTATTCCACATATGTTAGTTACCATCCTCTTCCGTTCTTAAAAACTAAAGGTGTTTTTCTCCTCAAAGAAAACTGAATAAGAATATACTTAACAATTTCCCCAGAAATTGGGATTAACCTATACACACACTGCTGCTGCTAAGTCGCTTCAGTCATGTCCGACTCTGTGCGACCCCATAGATGGCAGCCCACAAGGCTCCCCCGTCCCTAAGATTCTCCAGGCAAGAACACTGGAGTGGGTTGCCATTTCCTTCTCCAATGCATGAAAGTGAAAAGTGAAAGTGAAGTCTCAGTGGTGTCCAACTCTTAGCGACCCCATGGACTGCAGCCCACCAGGCTCCTCCGTCCATGGGATTTCCCAGGCAAGAGTACTGGAGTGGGGTGCCATTGCCTTCTCCATACACACACTACTATATATAAAATAGATAGCTGACAAGGACTGACTTTATAGCACAGGAAACTATGCTCAATATATGTAATAAACGATATGGGAAAATAATTTGAAAAAGAATGCACATACATATATATTTATAACTGAAGAATGCTCAAACTACCACACAATGGCACTCATCTCAGTTCAGTTTCAGTTCAGTCGCTCAGTCGTGTCCGACTCTCCGCGACCCCATGAATCACAGCACGCCAGGCCTCCCTGTCTATCACCAACTCCCGGAGTTCACTCAGACTCATGTCCACAGAGTCGGTGATGCCATCCAACCATCTCATTCTCTGTCATCCCCTTCTCCTCCTGCCCCCAACCTTTCCCAGCATCAGAGTCTTTTCCAGTGAATCAACTTGTCGCATGAGGTGGCCAAAGTATTGCAGTTTCAGCTTTAGCATCAGTCCTTCCAATGAACACCCAGGATTGATCTCCTTTAGAATGGACTGGTTGGACCTCCGTGCAGTACAAGGGACTCTCAAGAGTCTTCTCCAGCATCACAGTTCAAAAGCATCAATTCTTCAGTGATCAGCTTTCTTCACAGTCCAACTCTCACATCCATACATGACCACAGGAAAAACCATAGCCTTGACTAGACGGACCTTGGTTGGCAAAGTCATGTCTCTGCTTTTTAATATACTATCAAGGTTGGTCATAACTTTCCTTCCAAGGAGTAAGCATCTTTTAATTTCATGGCTGCAATCAGCATCTGCAGTGATTTTGGAGCCCAAAAAACTAAAGTCTGACACTGTTTCCACTGTTTTTCCATCTATTTCCCATGAAGTGATGGGACCAGATGCCATGATCTTCGTTTTCTGAATGTTGAGCTTCAAGCCAACCTTTTCACTCTCCTCTTTCACTTTCATCAAGAGGCCTTTGAGTTCCTCTTCACTTTCTGCCATAAGGGTAGTGTCATCTGCATATCTGAGGTTATTGATATTTCTCCCAGCAATCTTGATTCCAGCTTGTGCTTCTTCCAGCCCAGCGTTCCTCAGGATGTACTCTGCATATAAGTTAAATAAGCAAAGTGACAATATACAACCTTGACGTACTCCTTTTCCTATTTGGAACCAGTCGGTTGTTCCATGTACAGTTCTGACTGTTGCTTCCTGACCTGCATACAGGTTTCTCAAGAGGCAGGTCAGGTGGTCTGGGATTCCCATCTCTTTCAGAATGTTCCACAGTTTATTATGATCCACACAGTCAAAGGCTTTGGCATAGTCAATGAAGCAGAAATAGATGTTTTTCTGGAACTCTCTTGCTTTCTCCATGATCCGTGGATGTTGGCAATTTGACCTCTGGTGCCTCTGCCTTTTCTAAAACCTGCTTGAACATCTGGGAGTTCACGGTTCACATATTGCTGAAACTTGGCTTGGAGAATTTTGAGCATGACTTTACTAGCATGTGAGATGAGTGCAATTGTGCGGTAGTTTGAGCATTCTTTGGCATTGCCTTTCTTTGGGATTGGAATGAAGACTGACCTTTTCCAGTCCTGTGGCCACTGCTGAGTTTTCCAAATTTGCTGGCATATTGAGTTCAGCACTTTCACAGCATCATCTTTCAAGATTTGAAATAGCTCAACTGGAATTCCATCACCTCCACTAGCTTTGTTCGTAGTGATGCTTTCTAAGGCCCACTTGACTTCACATTCCAAGATGTCTGGCTCTATGTCAGTGATCACGTTATCGTGACTATCTTGGTCGTGAAGATCTTTTTTGTACAGTTCTTCTGTGTATTCTTGCCACCTCTTCTTAATATCTTCTGCTTCTGTTAAGTCTATTCATTTCTGTCCTTTATCGAGTCCGTCTTTGCATGAAATGTTCCCTTGGAATGTCTAATTTTCTTGAAGAGATCTCTTGTTTTTCCTATTCTGTTGTTTTCTTCTATTTCTTTCCATTGATCACTGAGGAAGGCTTTCTTATCTCTCCTTGCTATTTTTTGGAACTCTGCATTCAGATGCTTATATCTTTCCTTTTCTCCTTTGCTTTTTGCTTCTCTTCTTTTCACAGCTATCTCACACACTAGTAAAGTAATGCTCAAAATTCTCCAAGCCAGACTTCAGCAATACGTGAACCACAAACTTCCAGATGTTCAAGTTGGTTTTAGAAAAGACAGAGGCACCAGAGATCAAATTGCCAACATCCGCTAGATCATGAAAAAAGCAAGAGAGTTTCAGAAAAACATCTATTTCTGCTTTATTGACTATGTCAAACCCTTTGACTGTGTGCATCACAATAAACTGTGGAAAATTCTGAAAGAGATGGGAATACCAGACCACCTGACCTGCCTCTTGAGAAACCTGTTTGCAGGTCAGGAAGCAACAGTTATAACTGGACATGGAACAACAAACTGGTTACAAATTGGAAAAGGAGTATGTCAGGCTGTATATTGTCACCCTGCTTATTTAACTTATATGCAGAGTACATCATGAGAAACATTTGGCTGAAGTAAGCACAAGCTGGAATCAAGATCGCTGGGAGAAATATCAACAACCTCAAATATGCAGATGACATCACCCTTATGGCATAAAGTGAAGAACTAAAGAGCCTCTTGATGAAAGTGAAAGAGGAGAGTGAAAAAGTTGGCTTAAAGCTCAACATTCAGAAAATGAAGATCATGGCATACGGTCCCATCACTTCATGGCAAATAGATGGGGAAACAGTGGAAACCGTGGCTGACTATTTTTCTGGGCTCCAAAATCACTGCAGATGGTGATTGCAGCCATGAAATTAAAAAACGCTTACTCCTTGGAAGGAAAGTTATGACCAACCTAGACGGCATACTGAAAAGCAGAGACATTACTTTGTCAACAAAGGTCCATCTAGTCAAGGCTATGGTTTTTCCAGTGGTCATGTATGGATGTGAGAGTTGGACTATAAAGAAAGCTGAGCGCCAAAGAATTGATGCTTTTGAACTGTGGTGTTGGAGAAGACTCTTGAGAGTCCCTTGGACTGCAAGAAGATCCAACCAGTCCATCCTAATGGAGATCAGTCCTGGGTGTTCATTGGAAGGACTGATGCTAAAGCTGAAGCTCCAATACTTGGCCACCTGATGTGAAGAGCTGACTCATTTTAAAAGACCCTGATGCTGGGAAAGATTGAGGGCAGGAGGAGAAGGGGATGACAGAGGATGAGATGGTTGGATGGCATCACCGACTCAATGGACATGGGTTTGGGTGGATTCCAAGTTGGTGATGGATAGGGAGGCCTGGTGAGCTGCAGCTCATGCAGTTGCAAAGAGTCAGACATGACTGAGCAACTGAACTGAACTGAATCACTTTGCTGTACACCTGAAACTAACACAGCATTGTAAATCAGCTATACTACAATTATTTTAAAAATTAGGATAAAAAAGCAGTTTTCCCAGAAAATCAAAAGGAAAAGATAATTTTCCAAAGAAAAATAATCAGTTAATTACTAATGAAAACTCTAGATCAAAGATCATCTATTAGTATCAGTTCAGTTCAGTTCATTTCAGTCGCTCAGTCATGTCTGACTCTTTGTGACCCCATGGACTGCAGCACGCCAGGCTTCCCTGTCCATCAGCAAATTCCGGAGCCTGCTCAAACTCATGTCCATCAAGTCGGTGATGCCATCCAACCATCTCATCCTCTGCCATCCCCTTCTCCTACCTTCAATCTTTCCCAGCATTAGGGTCTTTTCCAAGGAATCAGTTCTTTGCGTCAGGTGGCCAAGTATTGGAGTTTCAGCTTCATCATCAGTCCTTCCAATGAATATTCAGGACTGATTTCCTTTAGGATTGACTGGTTGGATCTCCTTGCAGTCCAAGGGACTCTCAAGAGTCTTCCTCAACACCACAGTTCAAAAGCATCAATTCTTCAGTGCTCAGCCCTCTTATGGTCCAACTCTCACATCTATACATGACTACTGGAAAAACCATAGCTTTGACTAGTTGGGCCTTTGTTAGCAAAGCAATGTCTCTTCTTTTTAATATGCTGGCTAGGTTGGTCATAGGTTTTCTTCCAAGGAGCAAAGGTCTTTTAATTTCATGGCTGTAGTCACCATTTGCAGTGACTTTGGAGCCCAAGAAAATAAAGTCTGTCAGTGTTTCCATTGTTTCCCCATCTATTTGCCATGAAGTGATGGTATGGTGGTTACCAAACTAAATTCTTCTAGCTAAGCTTGGAATTTATTCTATAGCAAATACCCCCAACACTGCCTCTCTTGGACACAATCCAGATTTTGTTGCAAGTTCACTGCTTATGGCAGTTGAGGCTAAGGGGACAAGTGATGGCGACAGGATGAGCTTTCTCTGACAGTCACTTCTAGCCCATGGGATCCTTCCCAGCCTCTTAGGCTTAGGCAGGAGGGAGGCAAAGCATGGGGCTTAGCAGCAATGACAATGGTGTCATGTTCTTCAAATGCTTTATGAAAAGAGAGAGTGTATAAACAAATAAACAAATTGAAGAGCTGGGAAGCATCCATAGATACTAGGGAAAGTGAAAAACCTGGGTTTTAAGGTCAGATATGCTCTCCACCGGGGCTTCCCTCATAGCTCTGTCAGTAAAGAATATACCTGCAATGCAGGAGACCTGGGTTCAATCCTTGGGTCGGAAAGATCCCCTGGAGAAGGAAATGGCAACCCACTCCAGTATTCTTTTCTGGAGAATCCCCTGGACAGAGGAGCCTTGTGGGCTACAGTCCATGAGGTCACACGAGTTGGACATGACTTAGCAACTAAACCACCACCAAGCTCTCCACCACTTCTTAGCTCTGTGCTCTGCAGTGAGATTTTAAAGCTCCCAAAGCCTCAGTTTCCTCACAGTCATGGGGAGCAATAATATCTGATGGTTCTTCTGAAGATGAAAAATATAGTGTATATAAAAGCAACTTGACAGCAAGGTTTCCAGAACCTGGGCTATTGTATAGATATCAGTGTTCTTCCAGTGTGCAGAGATACACTGACCTCAAAGGAGGATGTGTTCAGTTTTCTCAGACAAGTAAGTCAGATGGAGAAAGACAAACAAATATCATAAGATATCATTATATGTAGAATCTTAAAAAATGATACAAATGAACTTATTTACAAAGCTGAAGCAGACTCACAGAGAAAACAAACTCCTGGTTACCAAAGAGGGAAGGGAGGGAGAGAGTCTGGGATTAACAGATACACGGTACTGTAAATATAATATATAACCAATAAGGATCTGTGGTATAGCACAGGGAACTATGTACAATATCTTATAATAACCTATATCAAAAAGAATTTGAAAAGAAGACACACACACATATATATATGCACATATAATTCAGATATGCATACATATATGTATGCATATCTGAATTACTTGCTGTACACCTGAAACTAATACAACTTTGTAAATCAACTATGTTTCAATTAAAATTTTTGTCATATTTGAAAAAGTGCAAGGGGAAGCCTGGACCTTCCCTGCTGGATCAGACAGTAGAGAATCTGCCTGCCAATGCAATAGAATCAGGTTCAGTCCCTGGATCAGGATGATCCCCTGGAGAAGGGAATGGCAACCCATTTCAGGTTTCTTTCCTGGAGAATTCAATGGACAGATAACCCTGGCAGGCTACAGTCCATGGGGTCACAGTGAGTCTGACATGACTAACACTTGCACTTTCAAGGGGAAGATAGAAATGTGAAGGTTACAAACAGTTTTGCTGCAGGCTGAGCTTTTGTCTTCGGAGAGGCTTCTGGGTGGCAGGCTACTGCTGCTTGTTGACTGACTTTCCTTCTGACTCCACACTACCCATTATTATAGCAAGCGGGCCATTCCTGGCCCATCCTCCTGGAGGATGCAGAGAGCTTCCAGAAGCAGAAGGCAGCTTTATTGTTGTACAAGGAGTGGGAACCTCCAGGTCATGAAGCATTGTGTTGAACCTCTGTCTCTTAGGTGTTCTGTTCACCCTGCTCTCCATCAACCTGGGGGACTTACTTGAAAGCCCATATCCTGGGAGCCCCTGAATCACCAGTGGTCAACTAGAGCCAACACAGAGCCCCCTTGGGCCTTCCAGACCATCCATCCAGAAGGGTGTGATAAAGCCTCCCTCCACTGGCTATAATCTTGGAACACTGTCCTAAATACTTCCAGCTGTACTAGTTCCTGGTAAAGGCAAGCTCAGCATCAGTGTTATCAGAAAACTACCTCATTACTAGGCCCTTGAAGGGCCTCTCCATCTAGATACTTCTTGCTCTGAAAAAGCCTGTTTAATGTACAGATGTGAGGTGGTTGCCTGCGGCTGTGGAATGGAGTGACCTCACTCTTCTCCCCAGTCTGCCGTGTGCTTTGCTGTGCTTGGCAGCCTGGCTCCATCTTCTCTTAGATGAGGACTTGTGCTGCAACTTCAGCTGTTGGGAGATGGTGTTATTTTCAATCCTGCTTTCTGAGCATCTGGCAAGAATTCCTTTGGACTTGGGTGTCTTATGGTCAATTTATTTGGGGTTCAGCTTCTTTTCCATGAGAGCTCCTCTGTGTGTGGGTAAGAGTTGAAGAGGTGTGTGGGTTGGCTGTAGAAAGGGGGAAGGGAGAGTATTCTGTGTCCTGTTCTCTTGTTTTACATTTTTAAGTGCTTCCTTCAACATAGCCTGTGTGTGTGTGTGTGTGTGTGTGTGTGTGTGTGTGTGTGTATTGGTCTGAGGAGGGCAATGAGACAAAAGCGCCTGCTCAGGACATGAGCATTTTGGCCATATGGCTTAAATTATCTTTTCTAATGAAATATAGTTCAATGTATATTTCAAAAAATAAATAAATAAATAAATAAAAACAAAGATTACAAACAGCAAAATAATTAAAGTACCAGTAGTAGTAGTAATAAATTGAAAGACTGGGCAAGGAGTTAAGTCACCAGCCTAATACTGATTCAGATTTATAAAGTGCAAGAAATATGATATTTTCACTAATGCCATGAAGAAAGAGGAAATGAGACTTGAGAAAAGGCAAAGAACTTCATCCTTTAATAAACCGATTTAGATTTCATAGTGAGTAATCCAGAACAAAGTACAGAAAACTGGAAGATTCATGTATTCAGTCAGCCCTTTAATACCAGAAAAGCACCTAGTTAAAAAATCTTTAATAACATTTAGAGTGGGTTTTTTTCTGATAATAAGTAGGAAAAAAACCTCACTTTTGAAAGTTTAAATATAGGAGTATAAACAGGAGAATAAAAAACTTCAAATGCATCTAGAGATATAGGCTTCATTGGTCCATTTGTTTATTTACTCAACAAATAAGCCAGAGAGCATTCTAGGTAATGAAGATCCAACTATGAGCAAAAACAAAAAGCTGCATCTCTCAGAGGGCTTCTATACTATTGGAGAGAGGGTGAACAAGCAAAGTATAAATAAAGCATTCGGCGGTTAGTGATATTCTAAAAAATTGTCTAAGGAAGTAGGGAGAGGGAATAATGGGGTAAAGCTGGGGTATCTTTTAACATAAGTGGTCATATGGGGAAATGACAGGTAGGCAAAGCCCTAAGGAAGTGATGGTACCAGCCACATCGAGCATTCTCACTGGAGGTCAGAGGAGATGGAAAGACCTGGTGGAAAGGGAGGGTGTTTAGTGAGGATTGAGAACAGGAGTCAGTGTGAGTGAAACCAAAAGTTTGAGAAGAGTAGCATTCAGAGAGAGCAGAAATGCCAATCAGGAAGGCCTTTACAGACCAATGCGTAGATCTGGTTTTTATCTGGAGGCTGTGGGCAGAGTGACAAGGTTGGACATATTTTAAAGGCTCACTCTGGCTGTTGTATGACGAAAAGAGCATGGAGTGCAGAAGGGCTGGTTCAGGGACCACAGTGAAGATATCTCTGCAGTGATCCCATCAGAGAGCCTGAGCCAGAAGAAGAAGCTGGTGATGGTGGAAAGTGGCCAGATTGCAGATACCTTGAAAGGAGGGGTGAATGGATTTACTGTTGGAATGATTATAAAAGAAAAAGAGAAGTTGAAGAAAGATCCCAGGTATTTGACCTGAATAATTGAAGGATGGAATTTCCTTTCATTGATTGAGGCGAGGGAGACTAGAAGAGGAGCAGATTCAGGGATTCATGTCTGAGAATAAAAACATTTGGAGATAGGTCAAATCTGAGATGTCTGAAAGATATCCCGGATAGGTGAAATCTGTGTGCATGCTAAATCGCTTCAGTTGTGTCTGACTCTTTGAGCCCCTATGTACTGTAGACCACCACGCTCCTCTGTCCATGGGATTCTTCAGGCAAGAATATTGGAGTGAGTTGCTATGACCTTCTCCACGGAATCTTCCCTACCCAGGAGTCAAACCCACATCTTTTCTGTCTCCTGCATTGGCAGACAGATTCTTTACCACTAGTGCCACCTGGGAAGCCCTGATATGTGTAATGATATATATGTTAATGAGATAAGATCATATACACTATTCAGTTTTATAATATCATAGGAGTACTTTTCCTAACCTTCCATGTTCTTTGAGAATATTATTTTTAAACTTCATTAGTAGAAAGGAATTTTCATTCATCTATTTTCACACATCAGTTTCACATTTTTCACAATTATATGCAATGCTTTAAAAAAATCTTTGTCAGTCTCACTGATTATCTCCATAAAAGACGTGTCCAATTATAGAGTCAAAGAGTGTGAAAATTTTTTAACCCTTGACACTTATGGTATTACATTCCCAAAAAGTTATGCCAATTTACAGCCTCATGCTTAAGTCTAAGCTTGCCTGTTTGACAGTGTGTGTGCGCTAAATCGTTTCAGTCGTGTCTGACTCTTTGTGACCCTATGGACCAGAGCTCACTGGCTCCTCTGTCTATGGGATTCTCCAGGCAAGAATACTGGAGTGCCATGCTCTCCTCCAGGGGATCTCCTTGACCCAGGAATCAAACCTGTGTCTCTTGTATCTCCTGTATTGGCAGGTGAGTTCTTTACCACTAGTGCCACCCAGAAAGCCTATGTTTGACCACATAGGAGAGTAATATTTTCAAGTTTTTCTATTCTATAGTAAAAATCATCTCTCAGTGTTTAGCTTACATTTATCTGATGCTTAGTAAATATGAACATTTCTTCATAAGTTTATTTGCCTTTTGAATTTTTCTTTTGTAAATTATACATTCACATTCTTTGAATTGATCATTTTTAAAGTTAACATTTTACATTGAGATAATGATAACTAATAATAATAGTGGCTAACACAAATTGTATGAGCCAGGTAGTGGACTAAGCAAGTGATGTGTATTAATCTTCACCCCCATATTATGAATACTCTGTTTACGGATGAGAAGATTGAGAATTTATGTTTAGGATTTAAGCTTTAAGTTACAGAAATAGTCAGTGCTTGAGACGAAATTACAACCCCATCCCTACTGATTCCAGAGCCCACCAAAAGTAATCATATTCAGTAATTTGAGGAGAGAATAAGCTCAGAGACCATAGAAAAATGTGAAAAGCAAGATCAGAATTTACTCCAGTAAGAGTTTACCAGGAGAAATAAACACAGTGTGGAAATGTTGTTTTAGCAATTCACCTACTCTACTTAATTGAATATCTGTTAGGGGCAAAGGTTCCCAGAAGATTCTGGGGAAATATGAAGGAGTGCTTGACAAGCTCATTTCAAGAATGGGAACACTAAGCCTGTCACCTCAAATAGGGCTGACCTATTTTCAGATGAAAAGTTCTGGTTTTGAATTTACCTGATTTATATTTAAACTTTAATTCCTACATTTTAAGAAGAAACGTTGAAAGGAAATGACTGGGGGCTTGAAAAGATGTTTCTAGAGAATAATTTATTTTCCTTATAGTAGATGTCCTCAAGAGAGAAACAGTGCTGAGAACTAAACTTAATATTTTTCTTAATGTCATGAAATATTTTTAGAAAGGACAAGGAGGTCTCTTCTCTCCTTTTCCACAATCAGCCTTTATCTTCTTTGGCTGTACCTTCCAAGGCAGGTTTGTATTCCCCCAAAATGCATAGTGAGCCATGGTCTTGCCCAGGGCAGCTTCAGCTTTATTAGGCTGACTCTTGCGTTTCAGGATCAAAGTTTCACTCTAAGTAAGTAAGTGGTTGTGCCCATGGCAGTGAATCAGGGACAGCTCCTCAATAAAGAATAGACCAAGGGATTAGGTGAGGATCCTTGCAGGTTGTACAAGGTCTTTGCCAAAGCCCTGGGAAGATTCCATTGTCTCCAGGCCATGGGCAATGAGAGGGAGCCAAGACAAGTAGATTCCAGAGAGAATCCAAACCAGAAAACTACAACTCTGCAAACTGGCTTATAAAATTAACTAATATATTATTAACAGATCATCAAAGACCTTTAGGAGACATGGATGTAGGCCTTAAAAGTTGGAAGTGATGTGGATAAAGCAGGCCTGAAGTAAATCAGACACTTGGTTATAGCCCTGAAGTCATGTCAGGATTGTCACTGAGAGATCCCACTCTGTGCTTGGGAAGAAAATGTACATGAATGGTGTCATGTGAATCAAGGCCACTGGGCTTGTGCCTCCTCCAATTTTCAAAAGAATACACATGTTTAAGAGGCAGCCGAATCTCAATAAAGCTATTAAGTGGGGAGAAAAGGCAACCAAGAATTCCTCTATTCAATCATAAATTTATGGAAAAATTAAATAATAATCACTAGTATAAAAATAGTTACCACTTGATAAACCTCACTATGTACCAGGCATCATGCTAAACATTTCACGTGGGTTATCTTCTTTAATACTCATTCATTGGGCTTTGAGGTAAATACTATTCTTATCTGCATTTCACAGGATAGACCTCAGAATGTGCCCCAAATGACAGACTAGTAAATGGTAGAGTTGAGGTGGAAACCCAGATCTGCCTGCTGGCAAAAAGTAAGGGCTTCATCACTACATTGACTTTCTCCTCTGAATTAGGCAAGAATAGTTTTGCTATAACAGCATTTTATAGGTAAACTATATTATACGCTATAGATACTTTGATATATATGTTTCCTCACTCCTGTCCTGCTTTATTTTCTTAGTCCTATTTTCTCTTGGCCTCAGTCTTCTTATGTATTGATCTATTTGCTTTTATTCAATAGTTTTTTTAAATCCTAAAGAGAGAACATAAACAAATAAAGGAAACAAACAGCACACATAGATGTATGCATATATATGAGGGCTTTAACATTTAAAGATTTAACAAACTAAAAAAAAACTAATAAAACAAGAACAAATACATTCATTGTCAAGTATAAAACTAGCTCAGAAGCAAAATGCCTTGAGTACATAATAATATATTCCATGTTTCAATATTGAGCAAAGATAGGAAGTAAAACATATAACATACCTAAAATTGTATTACCAATAAATTTTATTACCACAATAGAATTGATTCCTCCATTTCAAAATTCCAAAGGCAAAATTCCAAAGGCAATCTCTATGAAAGCGCTTCAGTCAGGAAAAGTGATTAAGGCCTTTACTATACATCTATTCACATTCAACCCTGAGAGCGGAGTGCTCACTCACCATGATTAGTTAGTGGGTCAGCCTGAATCACAAGAAAGAATTCACCTGACTGAATCACTAATTTTATTTCCTGTAGCACCTGGTTTTCCCTTGGACCACTGCCATTCACAAACCTCCTCAGCCAAGGTCTGTTTTGCTTATGAACCCTGATGAGGACACGTCCAGAGGTAGTGTGGTTGTGAGATTCAGTACAGCACCAGTCTAGGAAATCCACTACTATCTGAAACCAACACATGAATGTCTATAGTTTTATGATGTATGGCAACAGACATTCCCAGTCATCTAGACAGTGATTCTATTGAATCACTGTAAAGCATGCAGGAAATTGCTAATATATGTCTAAGTAAATAGTGGGGCTGTTCTATTTCAAAATGATCAAGGTAAAAAGTGTTTGATAGATGTGCCCCTAATCTTGTGAGTCATCTATCACACCATTGTTCTGGCATGGTGGTGGTATATTAGTCGCTCAGTCGTGTCCGACTCTTTGCGACCCCATGGACCATAGCCAGCCAGGCTCCTCTGTCCATGGAATTCTCCAGACAAGACTATTGGAGTGGGTAGCCAGCCATGTTCTCCTCCGGGGATCTTCTTGACCCAGGGATCAAATCCACAGCTCATGCATCTTCTGCATTGGCAGCCAGGTTCTTTACCACTGTCACCACCTAGAAAGCCCATAGCTGTATATACATTTCTATGTACATATACATAGTAGGTTATTACAAGATATTGAATATAGTTCCCTGTGCTATACAGTTGGTCTTTGTTGCTTATCTATTTTATATATAGTAGTGTGTATCTGTTCATCCTAATCTCTTAATTTATCCCTTCCCTCACTTTCCCCTTTAGTAACCATAAAGTTTGTCTTCTATATCTGTAGGTCTGTTCTGTTTCGTAAATAAGTTCATTTGTATCACTTAAGATTGACATATAGATGATATCATATGATAATTTTCTCTCTGTGCCTGACTTACATGAATGATAATATTTTTAAATCATATTTTTGTTTCAGTTTGAGGAAGGCAATTAATGAGAGAAGGGGGAGAAACTGCTAAAACCGCTACATGTTGACACTTACCTTAGTGAATACACCATGAGACCTATAGATTTAAATCACTAATATCAGCATGCCAACAGGTCAGCCGTCTCTCTTGAGTAGATTTACATGAATTAACTGTTTCATAGATCATTTACAATGAAAAATGTAACTTTTGGGAAAATTGGACTGATCAATACACTTTCTCCCATATAGTCAAGCCGTGGCGGGAAGATGAGTCCTCTGAAGATGCTAGCGGGCATGGATGGAGTCAGATGGTGAGGAGTGAGTCCAGCAGCAGGAGACACTCAGCCAAGAGAGGAGAGTGTCCCCAAGTCTCCCCTGATCATTTTGGCTTCTGTGACTTGGCCTTGTTGGAACTTCTATAGCTGATGAGCCTTGTTCTATTCACAGAGGCTTTCTCCAAGATGGGAAAGAAAGCCAGTGTTTCACATTTCCACATTCTGAGTTACAAAGTTACAACCCTACTCCAGTCCACCTTTTCTGGTATTTCACAGTTTCAGTTCAGTTCAGTTCAGTTCAGTCGCTCAGTCGTGTCCGACTTTCCACGACCCCATGAATCACAGCACGCCAGGCCTCCCTGTCCATCACCAACTCCCGGAGTACACTCAAACTCATGTCCACAGAGTCGGTGATGCCATCCAGCCATCTCATTCTCCGTCGTCCCCTTCTCCTCCCGCCCCCAACCTTTCCCAGCATCAGAGTCTTTTCCAGTGAGTCAACTCGTCGCATGAGGTGGCCAAAGTATTGGAGTTTCAGCTTTAGCATCAGTCCCTCCAATGAACATCCAGGATTGATCTCCTTTAGAATGGACTGGCCTTGATCTAAACCTCACTTACTCCCAAACTCTCTGTTCACCGTATACAGGTGGATGATCATATCTATGAGATGAGAATTTTCCAGTTTTAATGTTAAGAGAAGTTAACTTAAAAAATAAAATAAATAAAATAAGATAAATTTTATTTATAAAATTTTGAAGACTTTCTCAGTATCACTCCAGTCATTAACATCAGCTTTTATTTTCAATCTGAAATACCATCAGAAAACTGCCCCAGAATAACTGACTGCATTGTCTATCTCTGACAAATTTACCCCAAATATCGTATTTATTAAAACATGAATTATTGTTTACATACATGTACATACACATGGGTCACAAACTGCCACACAAATGGAAAATGGTGTTTATGTCCTTTGCTACTCAATTTGGCTAGTCACTAAATCTTAAAAAAAAAAAAAAAAAGTGTCTGACCAGGACCCTCCAAGGTGTTCACAAGGTTTTGGCTATGACATTGTAATTCTGCATCAAAGCAGATTTCCAAAATTTTCACTCAGGAATAGCAACTGCATTGCTAAATGGACCATGTCTGATTGTTCTGTCTGCTTCTCTTCCTGCTTTGTGGATGAATCTTATTTTTGCAATCATGGCATTTAAGAACTTGATGAGACCTAAAGAAATTCCAGTTAAGCCTTTGCTTAACCCAACACCACATCAGATTACCCAGGGCTTACCTCTTTAATTCTTAAGGATTTTCTGAAGCAAAGACCCACGGTTTCCCTCCCTAGTAAGTTCTAGAGTTTAATCAAGAAGTTCTTTCTTGTGTGTAAACACAAACTTCTTGCAGCAACTTAAACCCATTTCTATTTCTGATCTCTATTGAAATAGAGAACAAATACTTGGTTCTTTAATAAATAACATTCCATAGATTTGAAAACACTTAAGTCATCCCTAATTGCTTTGCCCCCCCAGATTAAATTCCCTGCAGTCCTTTAATTTTTCTTTATCTCTTCTATTTCCAAAGATTTTAACTGTATTTGTTTTTCCTTGGTACTTAACAAATTTTGTAAATCCCATGTAAAATATAGAGATCCAACCATATTTTGCTGTTGTTCAATCACTAAGTTGTGTCTGAATCTTTGCTACTCCATGAACTGCAGCATACCAGGCTTCCCTGTCCTTCACTATCTGCTGGAGTTTGCTCAGACTCATGTCCATTGAGTTGGTGATGCCATTCAACCAGCTCATTCTCTGGCATCCCCTTCTCCTCCTGCTCTTAATCTTACCCAGAATCAGGGTCATTTCCAGTGACTCATTTCTTTGCATTAGGTGGCCAAAGAATTGGAGATTCAGCTTCAGCATCAGTCCTTCCAGTAAATATTCAGGGTTGATTTCCTTTAGGATTGACTGGTTTGATCTCCTTGCTGTCAAAGGGGCTCTGAGACACCAAATGATGCTCGAGAGCATCAATTCTTTGGTGCTTAGACTTTTTTATGATTCAACTCTCACGTCCATACATGAATACTGGAAAAACCATAACCTTGACTATACAGAACTTTGTTGGTGAAATGAGGTCTCTGCTTTTTAATACTTAAATGCTGTAATAGATTTCCAATAATTTCCCCAAATAAATATTTTATCCCATCTCACATATTATTAAATTGTGACCATATCTCCTAATATGTTGATTTAGGGAGGAAAAGAAAGCATATGCTCTTGCCCTTCTTACCACTCTCTTGTTCATCTTCATTTTAAGGGTTATAGAATTTTTCTCGAACAGTTCTCTTTAACTCCAGCCTATTTACCTTTCTCGGTCAGGAATCATTAGTCAACCCAGGGTACTGTGTCCCACCCTTCAACCTAAATTCCAAATTCTTCCCATGAGTCTAAAGTTGTTGCCTCAACAGTTGCTGCTGAGGATTGCCATGAGCAGTTGCAACATGGTGAACAGATTATTTTACTAATGTCAACTTCATATCAGGAGTTGAGTGGTGATTGTAACAATCGGGTTTACCTCCTACTCTGTTGGTGGAAATATAAACTGGTGCAGCTATCATGGACAACAGTACAGAGACTACTTAAAAAACTAAAAGCAGACTTACCATATGATCTGGCAATCGCACTCATGGGCATATATCCTGAAAAGATGAAAATTCTAATTCAAAAAGATACATTCAAACCAATGTTCATAGCAGCACTATTTAAAATAACCAAGACTTGGAAGCAAATTATGAATAGATAAAGAAGAATGACAGATGAATGGATAAATAAGATACTCTCTCTATATTTATATGTATACAAACACACACACACACACACTCAATGGAATACTACTCAGCCATTAAAACGAATGAAATAATGCCATCTGCATCAACACAGATGGACCTATATTATCATACTAAGTAGAGTAAGTCATACAGAAGAAAACAAATTTTGCATGATATCACTTACATGGGAATCTAAAAATATGATGCAAATGAACTTATTTACAAAGAAGAAATGGACTCACAGACTTAGAAAACAACATGGTTACCAAAAGGGAAAAGTGGGGTGGAGGGATAAATTAGGAATTTAGGGTTAACAGATACACACTACTATATATAAAATAAGTAAAGAAACAGAAGCTTACTGTATAGCACAAGGAACTATATTCAACATCTTATAATAATATATAATGGAAAAGAATCTGAAATATGAATAGGTATATCATAGATATAACTGAATCATTTTGCTCTTCACCTGAAAGAAACACAACATTGCAAATCAACTATACTTGGATAAAAATAAATAAATTTTAAACATTAAAATTAAATAACCCAATTGGCTTCATATAGAACCTTGAAATGAGAAATTGGTAAGCAACATCAAGGAAATGCTTAAGAATGGCCCTCAAGGTTACAAGGGAGAAAAAAGAGAAATGCTCTATGATGACCATCATTTGGGGTAATTATTGCTATTTTTCATGAAAATTCTTATGGCAAAAGCTAGAAGCTAAGAAATTAAAGAATGATTAGGAATCTAAGATAAGGATGGAAAAGATGTGATGGAACAAGCTAAGCTGTTTAATTTAATTTAATTCAATTCAAACAACAAATCATCATCAGTAAGGAATAACCCGAATACATGTCCTTAGTCTTTGAGGCTGTCTTTCCATCATATAGTCCCATGTTGAGAGTTCCACAGCTTACTGCACCAGAGCATGTGTATCGGGAGTCAGACAGTCTGTGTTCAATGCCTGACTGTTCAGGTCTGCTACAAATGTGTGTCAACTTCAGCTTCCTCATCTGTTCTTTTCCTTTTTAAGATCTATCTCACAAATACCTATTCAATATCAGGCATCTGTAAATTCTGTACAAACATTGATTTGTTTAATCCCCATAACCACCCAGTGAGGTAGAAAGTATTCCAAACCCTGTTTTGCAGATGGGGAAATGCAGACCCAGGGCGATTAAGGAAGTTGCCCAAAGTCACACATCTGGAAAATGGCAGATTCAGGCTCTGAGCCCAAGTGACCTGGATTCAGGTCTGCGGTTAACTACTACTGCTAGTGTTGTCAACAAATTAATGAAAATGACTTTCAGTTGCCTGGCAAATAATGAATATGCAAGAAATGATAAGGTTTGTGTGTTTGGGTGTGTACAGAGTGGTGGCAGTGATAATTGTGCACTGAAAGTTGTGTATTAGCTTGACTTTCAAGGGTGTGATGGGAAGTGGCTTCTCAGATCAGTAGGTGGAGCTCTTTCCTCTGACTATAATTTTACCCCCCTCCCCAACCACTTTCCCCACCATTATGTTGTAAGAGCAGATGTGTCAGATATTAAACTGAGTCTCCATCCACACTTCATCATAAAAATTTTCGTCAAAATCTATAATATTAAACATTTCTGTATTTTATCAAACTGCATTTGCAAAGAATCTATACAGATTCTATTAATGTTCATTTTGGTGCCTCTACTCAGTAGAATAAAGTAAACTTATTAAAGTCAAAGTGAAGTCCCTCAGTCATGTCCTAGTCTTTGGGATCCCATTGACTGTAGCCTACCAGGCTCCTCCGTCCATGGGATTTTTCAGGCGAGAATACTGGAATGGGTTGCCATTTCCTTCTCCAGGAGATCTTCCCAACCCAGGGATTGAACCCAGGTCTCCTGCATTGTAGGAAGATGCTTTACCATCTGAGCCACCAGGGAAGTCCATCAGCAGGGGGGTTTCTGCCATAAGCCATATGAGGTCACTGCGGAAACACAGGGCAGGGCTCCTCACTTGCTTTGCACAGGGCATGTCATTCATTCACACAAGCACACTGTAGAGTTAGTAAATTCAGCAGAAAACATGTTTACTAGGAGAACAAAGAACGAGAGCTCCAAGAATCCTCACCTTGCCCTGAAGGATCCTGGATGAGCCCCTGAGATGATAGGTTGATGCTGAACCACAAAAGACTCCAGGATTCTTGGCCTCTGGAGGAGAAGAATTCAATCTGGGGCCAGTGACGAGGCTTGATTGCTCGGAGCTTCTGTGTAATAAAGTTTTATTAAAGTATAAAAGAGATTGAGAAAGCTTCTGACACAGACATCAGAAGGGGGCAGAAAGAGTAAGTGAAGAAGATTTTTTGAGAATACAGATAAAATACGTGCTGTGAATATAAGAGCTTTCAAAATATTCAGCTTACATAGCCTTAATACTTTATACTTCATTCAGTTCAAACTGTGTTCATAAAGATTTACGACAACTCTGAGTAAGGCGATTTTAGAATAATTATACCCATTTAGCAGATTAGAATAGTGAGTCCAGAGACACCAGATGAAGTTAAATGAATCAGGAAAAGTTATTATTGGGACATAGGATTTGGGGATATTTCTCTAGCGCTTTCTCCACTGTGATGTGTTGACTGTCACTGATGTTTTACTAGAAACCATCCTGCCCTTCTTTCCTTCTTTCCTCTCAAGCTATATTGAAACTCTGTGTAGCTAGGATAAGAGACCATATCACTTAGTGATAAAGAACACTAGATTTGAGTCCTGTTTCTACCACTCACCAGCTATGTGAGTTTGGACAAATTGAGAGAGAGTTTACTCTCTCTGTGCTTTGGGTTTGTTAAATGCAGACAATGGTTGGATCCACCTTATTGAATTGTTGAGGGCAGTAAATAACATGATCCAGGAAAAGCGTTTAAAGCAGTTCTTGGCCCTTAGAGAGCACACAATAATCATTAAGTATCCATATAAGCTACTTTCTCTCCGCTTCCTCTCTTCATCTGACAAACACTTATGGATTACCTGTGTGGAACCAGGGAGCTACTAAGGAAGACACTAGAAATGTGAGAGCCTGAATTGTTAGGAAGGCATTCAGTTGCTAGCAGTTGCTACTAGCCATTGAAGAAATCCAGCAGAGCCATCAGGAAGCTCAGAAAGGAGAAATCTACTGTCACTGATGTGTTTTATCTTCCCCAGTGCTAGTAGCCATTCCTTCATTCAACCAATGTTTATTGAGCACACACTATGTTCAGTGCACAGTGTTTAGTGCCACGGATAATAAAAACAAAGGAGAATCAGACTTGGATTTCAACCCCAAACAGCAAAACTTAATTCAGAAAACAAGAATACAAATAAATGATGGAGGGCAGAGAATACATGCCATGACAGCCAAAACTCTTTTAGGCAGAAGTTCATTCAAGCAGTTAGTACAACCGTCATTCAATATTTATAGAACAGAAAGCACTTTGTGTGATACAATCTCATTTTTAAAACTTTATACAAACATAAAAATTACCTAGAAAGAGAAGCTGGGTGAATGGGATGAGGTTTTTTTTTTCCCTTCTTTTCTTTGTAATGGTATTACTGCAAAGAAAATATTTTAATTAGATACTACAATATTTTAATTAGAGAAAGTTCCACTGGAAAAAATTATCAAGTGCCTTGAACTTTTTGCTAGAAAACTCAAATTGTCCTTCAGAAGAGGAAGGTTAGTGGAAAGAAAATGAAGGGGGCAGTTAGGAGAGTTCCCTTGACTTTGAATAATTCACTTAACTTCTTAACAACTTCAGTTTGTTGTCTGCAGAATGAACATTATAATCATTTGCTTTGTAAAAATCACTTTGCTTTGATCACAGGAAGCTGTGAAGATAGTCCATGGGAAAGCTCTATAGATTCTACTGAAAGTGGGAGTCTATATAAACCAAAGTTATTGAGGGGATAATGCAGAAAAATGACATAAGACTTGTTATTGGTAAAACAGAGATCATGACTCTGTGGAAGCACATCGAGTCATGAATACTACTCAGAACAAACCCCTTGAGCTCTTATTTCTGATTCTTTCAGCACCTGGAACCATATTTTGCATACAATAAAAATTCAGTTATTACCATTGATAGAACGGCTCAGAAATTTTAGTAATCAGGAGCTTTAGCAAATACATTTTTATATTTCTATTTTATATATAAAATATATTTAAATTTTATCCTAGTTTGAAATAACTGGTTCTTCACTCCATTCCTATATCTGAGTATTTATTAGGTATCACATTGATCTCTACACTTTTCTTTTCAAACTACAGAACATAGTACATTAAACAGTATGTAATATTAAACGGTCACAATTTTAAAAGCTGAAAGCAATGGCCTGAAAGCTAACTTTAATTTAACTTTGCTTCTCTTCTCTCAAATATACTGCAATTTTAAATCAGCTTAGTGCATGAAACATAGTTGAGAGCTCCTTACCTTGTTTGCTGGGCTTCCCAGTGGTGCTAGTGGTGAAGAAACTGCCTGCCTGCAGGAGACGTAAAAGACACGGGTTTGATCCCTCTGTCAGGAAGATCCCCTGAAGAAAGGCATGGGAACCCACTCCAGTATTCTTGCCTTGAGAATCCCATGGACAGAGGAGCCTGGCAGGCTACAGTCCATAGTGTCACAAAGAGTTGGACATGACTGAAGTGACTTAGCATACACACACGTACCTTTTAAACTAACATGAATTTAAGTTCTTAGGGCAAGAACTTGAAGTTATACTTTTAGCAACCGCTTAGGTTACCAATGTTTTGTTGTTGTTCAGTTGCTCATTCATGCCTGACTCTTTGAGACCCCATGGACTGCAGCATGTCAGACTTCCCTGTTGTTCACCATCAATGTTTTGGGGATTCCAATAATACACAATAACATTCCTATTTCTTTCTCTAATAAATGAAGCTAATAATTCAAATCATCTGTTTAACTTGAAGAGATGTTATGAGGATTCCATTTCAGCTGCTGTTAAACAATTTTGTATTAACAGATGGTGGAAGATTTAAGACCACAAAGTATGATGTGCATGTGTGCTCAGTCGTGTCTGACTCTGTGACCCCATGGATGGTTGCCCACCAGGTTCCTCTGTCCATGGAATTTTTCAGGCAAAGAATACTGGAGTTGGGTTGCCATTTCTTACTCCAGAGTATCTTCCTGATCCAGGGATCAAACCCCTCACCTCCTGTGTGTCGTGCATTGGCAGAAGGATTCTTTACCACTGTGCCACCTGGAAAGCATAAGTATGATAATTACTGATTAAAACTTTACCTCTGGGTTTCCTTATCAATTAGCTCTAGGGAAGAATTATGAAAAATTTTCACAGTCTCAACTTTCCTATGTCAGTGTTCTCTTTCTAATCCCCATTTACATACAAACCTAAAATA
This sequence comes from Moschus berezovskii, assembly GCF_049115385.1. Lineage (NCBI taxonomy): Eukaryota > Metazoa > Chordata > Mammalia > Artiodactyla > Moschidae > Moschus > Moschus berezovskii. The sequence continues at coordinate 38,720,797 of NC_142472.1, forward strand.
TTTTTTATAGATTCCTTGCCCATTTCACATTGAGGTTAAGAGACTAGACAAGAAAAGGAAGGTACGAGCCTATTAAAGGGAAAAATCTATAGAAATAGTCATTTGTTCCTAGACATTACAGGAATAAAATAGAATATTAATGTATTCCTTTAAGGAGTTTGAAATGCTTTGCTACATGTGCTAAATGTCATTGCTAACTCTCCTGTACAGTCTGCCTTCAAACCACAGGTGCAGAATAGGTGGATATGGAGGGTTGACTTTACTAGGTCATTTTGTATAATATAAGGGTCTTGAGCATCTGTGGATTTTGGTATCCATGGGGGTCCTAAAACCAGTCTCTCTCTAGGATACGTAGGGAGGACTATACTTCAAAAAGACAAGCAGCATGTTAAAATTTCAGGATTTTCCTAGTAGAACAAAGCATTTACAAAGCAGAGGATGCTGATTTTACTTGGAAAATCTAAACTGTCTTGAAGTGATCCCTTTAAATTTTTGTGTGGTATTAATGGGGAACTGGGAGTAGGGGTGGGACATATAAGCCTATCCAGCTTGAGCTGGTGTTCCTGCTTATTAGAGCCAGTCTGGGGCTCTAAAGGAAAGAAGAAATTTGTTTCTTCTCCTTATCTTGTTAATATTCAACTCATAGTACAAATTCCACTCACAATCTTTCTAAGACTCTAGTACCACAGAGAGATAACCAGAGTAATGGAGAGCTCTGTGGTTAATTTCCTATACAAATAATAACAGGGAATCATTTTCATACTTGAGCTTACATATGTCAAGGAAACAAGATGTAAATGCAACAGAGTAAATATCAGTGTGTGTGTGCTCAAAAGCTTCAGTCACGTCTGATTCTTTGCCACCCTGTGGAATGAAGCCCACCAGGCTCCTGTGTTCATTGGATTCTCTAGATGAGAATACTGGAGTGGGTTGCTGTTCCTTCTCCAGAGGATCTTCCCGACCCAGGGATGGAACCCACGTCTCCTGCGGATTCTTTACTACTGAGCCACTGAGGAAGCTGATAAATATCAGTTACAGCAAGTAAATCCAGAAGTATTTTCAGAATCAGAGTCAAAACCCAGTACAATCTCCCTAGGTCTGCAATATCTACCATTAAAGCTGAGTACATAGCAGGACGCTTTTCATACTGTTCTTCAAGAAAATTAGAGATACCAAGGGAACATTTCATGCAAAGATGGGCTCAATAACGGACAGAAAATATATGGACCTAAGGCCACCTCATGCGACAAGTTGACTCACTGGAAAAGACTCTGATGCTGGGAAAGGTTGGGGGCGGGAGGAGAAGGGGACGACGGAGAATGAGATGGCTGGATGGCATCACCGACTCTGTGGACATGAGTTTGAGTGTACTCCGGGAGTTGGTGATGGACAGGGAGGCCTGGCGTGCTGTGATTCATGGGGTCGCGGAGAGTCGGACACGACTGAGCGACTGAACTGAACTGAACTGAACAGAAGCAGAAGATATTAAGAAGAGGTGACAAGGATACAAAGAAGAATTATACAAAAAAGATGTTCACAATTCAGATAACCATGATGGTGTAATCACTAACCTAGAGCCAGACATCCTGGAATGTGAAGTCAAGTGGACCCTAGAAAGCATCACTATGAACAAAGCTAGTGGAGGTGATGGAATTCCAGTTGAGCTGTTTCAAATCCTGAAAGATGATGCTGTGAAAGTGTTGCTCTCAATATGCCAGCAAATTTGGAAAACTAAGCAGTGACCACAGGACTGGAAAAGGTCAGTTTCCATTCCAATCCCAAAGAAAAGCAATGCCAAAGAATGCTCAAACTACCTCATAATTGCACTCATCTCACACATTAGTAAACTGATGCTTAAAATTCTCCAAGCCAGGCTTCAGCAATACGTGAACTGTGAACTTCCAGATGTTCAAGCTGGTTTTAGAAAAGGCAGAGGAACCAGAGATCAAATTGGCAACATCTGATGGTTCATTGAAAAAGCAAGACAGTTCCAGAAAAACATCTATTTCTGCTTTATTGACTATGTCAAATCCTTTGATTGTGTGCATCACAATAAACTGTGGAAAATTCTGAAAGAGATGGGAATACCACACCACCTGAGCTGCCTCTTGAGAAACCTGTGTGCAGGTCAGGAAGCAACAGTTAGAACTGAACATGGAACAACAGACTGGTTCCAAATAGAGAAAGGAGTACATCAAGGCTGTATATTGTCACCCTGCTTATTTAAATTATATGCAGTGTACATCATGAGAAACGCTGGGCTGGATGAAGCATAAGCTGGAATCAAGATTGTCAGGAGAAATATCAATAACCTCAGATATGCAGATGACACCACCCTTATGGCAGAAAGTGAAGAAGAACTAAAGAGCCTCTTGATGAAAGTGAAAGAGAAGAGTGAAAAAGTTGGCTTAAAACTCATTCAGAAAACTAAGATCATGGCATCTGGTCCCATCACTTCATGGCAAATAGATGGGGAAACAGTGGAAACAGTGGCTGACTATTTTTCTGGACTCCAAAATCACTGCAGATGCTGATTGCAGCCATGAAATTAAAAGACGCTTACTCCTTGGAAGGAAAGTTATGACCAACCTAGACAGCATATTAAAAAGCAGAGACATTACTTTGTCAACAGAAGTCTGTCTAGTCAAGGCTATGGTTTTTCCAGTGGTCATGTATGGATGTGAGAGTTGGACTATAAAGAAAGCTGAGCGCCAAAGAATTGATGCTTTTGAACTGTGGTGTTGGAGAAGACTCTTGAGAGTCCCTTGGACTGCAAGGAGATAAAACCAGTCCATCCTAAAGGAGTTCAGTCCTGGGTGTTCATTGGAAGGACTGATGCTAAAGCTGAAACTCCAATACTTTGGCCACTTGATGCGAAGAGCTGACTCATTTGAAAAGACCCTGAAGCTGGGAAAGATTGAGGTCAGGAAGAGAAGGGGACGACGGAGGATAAGATGGCTGGATGGTATCACCGACTCAATGGACATGGGTTTGGGTGGATTCCGGGAGTTGGTGATAGACAGGGAGGCCTGGCGTGCTGCAGTTCATGGGGTCGCAAAGAGTCAGACACGACTGAGTGACTGAACTGAACTGAACACAGCAGGAGCACTTGATTATTGTAAGATAAAAGTAAATTCTTTAATGGCTTCCCTTACCATCCTGCCCCCACACCCTAATCCTGACCTTTTTCCTCTCAATAATAGGAGTTATCTATTTCACCAGTTCACAATGATCTCAGAGTTGCCCATGTTCATTACCAGCTTCAGTTAAAACACCCTGTAAGTAGAAAGTGTTATTATATTGCAAGATCGATTTACTATGGAAGCTTTCATTTTAGACTTTTCTTTTTAAAAAATATACACTAGATGATCCAGAGTGTATAGTTTTGAGCCAATTTCTACAGGAAAGAAGTCTATAAAATAAGAGGGAAAAAAATCCTCCAAAGTCATTCAAGCATTCTTGTTTTATTTGATGATCCTTGTTTAATTAAAGAATTATGGTTGTGGAAGGAGATGATACAAACTTAAAACCCTTGAAAATGCTAGAAAATCCTAGCTATCAATGATGGTTAGGAATCAATATGTTCTTTTAGTTAGCTGTTCACTGAGGGTTATCAGACATTTTTATGTGTGGTTATCAATTTAAATACAAATACACAATTTTAAATAAAATACACAAAGGTGAAAACTTTATGAAAATAGTTCAATTTCTGAAAATTCTGAACTTTGACATCTTCAGTGTCTCAGAGTCCTCATGTTAAATTATATTTGTAATTTATCAGATTGTCTGGATTCACATGGCCATTTCCATTTTCTGCATTTGTTATATCATGATGATGGTTAAATAGCTCTTTTTGCTGCTGTTGTTGTTCAGTCGCTAAGTCATGCCTGGCTCTGCAACCTCATGGCCTGCAGCACGCCACGTTCCTCTGTCCTCCACTGTCTCCCACAGTTTGCTCAAATTCACGTCCATGAGAGTCCCTTGTACTGCAAGGAGATCCAACCAGTCCATTCTAAAGGTGATCAATCCTGGGTGTTCATTGGAAGGACTGATACTAAAGCTGAAACTGCAATACTTTGGCCACCTCATGCGACGAGTTGACTCACTGGAAAAGACTCTGATGCTGGGAAAGGTTGGGGGCGGAAGGAGAAGGGGATGACTGAGAATGAGATGGCTGGATGGCATCACCGACTCTGTGGACATGAGTTTGAGTGAACTCCGGGAATTGGTGATGGACAGGGAGGCCTGGCGTGCTGTGATTCATGGGGTCACGGAGAGTCGGACACAACTGAGCAACTGAACTGAACTGAACTGGACTGAACCTATGTCTGTTATGTCTCCTGAATTGCAGGGGGATTCTTTACCATTGGGCCATCAGGGAAGCCCCTAATAACTCTTTGAAAGAAAGTGATAGCGTTAGTCACTCAGCTGTGTCCAGTTCTTTGTGACCCCACGGACTGTAGCCTACCAGGCTCATCTGTCCATTGGATTCTCTTTCAGTTCAGTTCAGTTCAGTTCAGTCGCTCAGTCGTGTCCAACTCTTTGCCACCCCATGAGAAGATATTAAATGAATGGATGTGATTTTTTTTATAGTAACTTGAGTGTGTATATTGAATGAGTGGAATCTTAATACTACTGACCTAATGATGTGTCCCGCATGTTTTTTAATTTTCATTTTGAAATCCTTTACCATTAGCATGCTTATTTTCCCCTTTTTTCAGAAAAATCAACACAAAATTATATTGGTGTTTTTGATTACAGGCATCCTGATTAACAGACTAAAACTCCAGATCAGTGATATTTTTGTGTACTCACTTCAGTATTCTGGCCTGTCCATGGGGTCATAGAGTTGGACACAACTGAGCAACTTTCATGTATATACATATAGGCAAGAATACTGGAGTGAGTTGCCATGCCCTCCTCCAGGGATCTTCCCAACCCAGGGATTGAACCCAGGTCTCCTGCGTTGCAGGCAGATTTTTTACTCTCTGAGCCATCAGGGCAGCCCACGATTAGTGGAGTCTGTAGACTATCCCTTCTCCAGGGGATCTTCCCAACCCAGAAATCAAAGGAGGGACAATGAGGATTCTCAACCTCTGTCTGCCAGTAACTAGTCATGGGACTTTGAATGATTCCCCTAAACTGCCTGAACTATCAGATTTCTTACAAATCAAAATAGGAAGATCAACAAAAGTGGCCTCCTTAGAATTTTCACAACCTATGGTTTTGCGGTAATTAGGGTGTGAAAAAACACCCATGAAACTTTCTATTTTTAAATAGAATTCAGTGAGAAGATGGATTGATTAAGGTCAGGAGTCTGGTTTGTCCTTAGTAATGGCATTAAACAGCTGAGACACTGAGCCAAATAAAAGCCTTCCTGAAACAGGAGGAAGTATAAAGAAATTAAAGTTAGGTTTTAAAAAGCTGACTAATTTCATGCAAGCCATTTATTAACCTTTCTGGTTCTCAGTTTTCTCCTGTGAAATATGAAAGTGGCTGACAAAATAATCTCTGGAATCTTCCTGCTCTAAATTTCAATGTTTCTGTATCTTGTTACAATGTTTGGTCATTTCCATTTTCTAGATCTGCTATATCATTATGATAGTTAAATAGCTATTTTCTACACTGAGCATTGAAAAGATTGATTAACTAGCAGTAGATAATTTCTGATCTATTTATCTGTAACTTGTTAAAATAATTAATATGGTGCAGGTGTTCATGGCCAGGATCACCAAAGCTAGGATCATTTCATTCATTTTTATTCACTGAGTTTCATTCAATATTCATTGAGTTTCTCTGCCTTCGTAAATGATGACTAAATCTCTTGACTAAAACATATCCCACTTTAAAAAACAAAAACACTTACCTTGTCTGTACTTCTGTAACTGTAAAGTTGTGGTCTTGAATACTTACCTCCATTCTAGAAGGACTTTGGTGACTCATAGCATTTGTAAGGTGCATTGAGGTCCTTGATGGAAGGTGCTTCATCTGATGCACAGTGTAATTAACATTATGAGTTTACTAAAGAAACATAAGAGCCATTGTTAAAGAGTATGGGGGGTGGCGGGGGAAGTGCTGTCTTGTTCTTTAGTAATAAGGCACCTCTGATGTGGAGGAAAGTAATAATTTATAATGGTTACTAAAAGTAACTTGGACATGAAAAGAGTTTGTTTTTTTTAAACTCAACATGGTCTTTTTACTAATTAGAAGAGTAGCCATAGCAGTGTATTCAAAATGTTTTATTTTCAAACTAATAGGAAAAGCAATTAAGGACCATGCTCTAGAGGATGGGTTGGATTCTATGAATGCTGAAGAAGATAATATCCTTATGAACTAGGCAAGCTATTCTTTAAGGAGTTCAAGAGCTGCAGAGCCGGGAAATTCCTGTTCCTTTGGTTGGGAATGGAGTGATGCTGCCTCCGCCATCTTTTTATGTGCTTTGATTCTATAATACAAGCCAGCAACGCCAGAAGAAAGAATATCCATTCCAGGGATCTAAGTCTGATTGTTTGGTAATGCCAAATGAAAGGTTTCCATTATTCCAGCACCCTATCTAGAGGACTGGGAAAGTCTCAGGGATCCAGAGAATGACCTTATGATAGGTCAAGCCTGGCAGGATCATGCCCATGTAGGTGCTTAGTAAAAATTCTTCAGGATGTTTTGGTGGTGCTAAAGATGGTGTTACTGCTGGGGATATGTGATGATTTAGGAAAGCAGGGAGTGAGAGGTAATTGTACTCACAAATGAACCACAGTTGATAATTCAGTGTCTCTCACCTTCAGTGAAAGAGGGAGGGAAGGAAGAACATTTCTGTTCTTATTTCAGACATTTTCCTTTTTAGAGGGTGTTGGGAGATGTCCAGTGTTAGACAGAAAAATAGATGAAAAGAATTAATTGAAAAGCCTGGGAAAATCATTAAATTTATACTTGTCAATGGACTGTTCAAAAGCAGAGTTTGGAGTAATAAGAAGATGAAAAAAATAATATCAAACTAGAACAAGTATAAAATATTATACATGTTCCTTTAGTTTTTGTCATGTTTCTGGCATCATTTTATATTGGAATTAGAAGAATATGATTCTACTTTTTATAAAATGAAATCATTGAGGGGTTTAAGGGAAAGAAGGATGGGTGAATCGGTAGAGCACAGAAGTTTTACAGTAGTAAAATGGTTCACTATGCTACTGTAATTGTTGGATACTGACATTATGCATTTGACAAAATCTATAGAACAGGATAACACAAAAAGTGAAACCTAATATAAACTACGGACTTTAGTTAGTAATCATATACCAGTTCTGGTTCATGAATTGTAAAAATGTACCACACTAATGCAAGATGTTCATAATAGGGGAAACTGTGGGGGTGGAGAGAGAAGAGGTAATGGAAACTCTGTAATTTTTGCTCAGTTTTTTTGGAAACTAAAATTGCTTTTAAAAATAAAGTCTATCCTTTTTTAAAAAAAATTAAACCATTGTCTATTCCAAAAAAGAAAGGAAAGCTTTCAAGTTGCTATATACACATTTCATTTCAATAAAAAGAGGCCAAGGAGGTGGTATTTTGAAAATATTAATGGTGTGCCCTTATTACAGAAGCAATACATCAAAATCAGACCTGATTATAACTACTTCTTTAACCTGTAAGTGCACATGACATGTTCAAAAGAAGCAATATTCACATGACATTCTGAGTTTATTCTGAACCAGAAAATGAATTGATATATCAGTTTTCAAAGTAAAGATAGTGATGATCACCATGAAATCTGTACCTCTGTTCCTCAACCCAGAACCAAAGATAAAATATTATACAACATATAACACTTTAATATTTTTGACCAATATAAGGTAGAGGGATAACTAACTCACACAGGCAATTCCATTCTATGTTCTTCTGCATTATTCTGTATTTCCTATTCTGGGAAACTCATAAACCAAGATTTAAATGCTATGGGAAAGTGTGACATGAATACACTGTTCTTTAAGGGAAGTCATCTGAAATCAAATGGTTATGGCATAGTAATAATATTTTATATTTATGCAATGTCTTCTTGTCCTGAGTCATCTTATGAACAAGTAGTTCAATTAAGTCATGAAAGACAATGCCAGTTACAACGAAGCATTGTGTAAAGATTTTTTGAGGGTTACAGAGGCCTCAAATGTACAAATTTCATAATGACTAAAGCTATATTTAAAGAGACAATTTCATGGTTCTCCTGGAGATTGCATTGTCTTTTGAGGTTGCGAGGCAGCATTTCAGTAACCCCTCAGAGCAACTCAATTGTGTTCAACCCAAGAAAAATTAAGAACTAGGTCAAATTTGAACTTCCTTGGCGGTCCAGGGGTTAAAAATCTGCTTGCCAATGCAGGAGACATAGGTTCGATCCCTTGTCTGAGAAGATTTTACACGCCTCTGAGCATCCTCTCACCACAACTACTGACCTCATGTCCAAGAGCCCACGTTCCACAACAAGTGAAGCCACGCAGTGAGAAGCCCACACACTGCAACTAAAGAGTAGCCCCCCATCACCACAGCTAGAGAAAGACTGTATGCAGCAATGAAGACCCAGCACAGCCATAAACAAACAAATAAATAAAATTTGAAAATAATAAAATATAGAAAAGAAATAGGTCAAATTTGACTTTCAGTACTTCCAGAGAAAAGTAATTTCCTTTATTCTCAGAAACAGATTCTTGGTACTACCATGATCCAGAGATTTCTCCCTTCCTGACCTTAAAACATTTGTTGCTCCTTGCCCCACCTCAAGTTGATTGATCAAATATAGAGCCAGATCTCATTAGTATTCCTGCTGGTTCATCAGCACCATCCACTGATTAACTCACCCTTCATTCATTCAGAGTTTTTATTCTTAACTCATTCATTCATTCAATCACTTATACATTCAACAAGTATGAGTTGAGTGCCTACTGTAAACCATGCACCAGGCTCATGCTCTGGGATTTTGCAAACAAGAGAGATGTGGTCCTTGTACTCATGGAGTTTATAGTGAACATATATTACTCAAATAAGTATTCAATTAAAATATTTATATGTGCTACAAAGGAAAAGAAATGCAAAAAGGCCAAATGGTTGTCTGAAGAAGCCTTACAAAGAGCTGTGAAAAGAGAAGCAAAAAGCAAAGGAGAAAAGGAAAGATATAACCATTTGAATGCAGAGTTTCAAAGAATAGCAAGGAGAGAAAGAAAGCCTTCCTTGGTGATCAATGCAAAGAAACAGAGTAAAACAATAGAATGGGAAAGACTAGAGATTTATCTCTTCAAGAAAATTAGAGATTCCAAGGGAACGTTTCATGCAAAGATGGGCACAATAAAGGACAGAAATGATATGGACCTAACAGAAGCAGAAGATATTAAGAAGAGGTGGCAAGGATACACAGAAGAACTGTACAAAACAGATCTTCATGACCCAGATCACGATGGTGTGATCACTCACCTAGACTCTGACATCCTGGAATGTGAAGTCAAGAGGGCCTTAGGAAGCATCACTAAAAACAAAGCTAGAGGAGGTGATGGAATTCCAGTTGAGTTAATTCAAACCCTAAAAAATGTTGCTGTGAAAGTGTTGCTCTCAAGATGCCAGCAAATTTCGAAAACTCAGCAGTGGCCACAGAACTGGAAAAGGTCAGTTTTCATTCCAATCCCAAAGAAAGGCAATGCCAAAGAATGCTCAACCTACAAGTGCATTCATATCACACACTAGTAAAGTAATGCTCAATATTCTCCAAGCCAGACTTCAATAGCATGTGAACTGTGAACTTCCAGATATTCAAACTGGATTTAGAAAAGGCAGAGGAACCAGAGATCAAATTGCCAACATCCGCTGGATCATCGAAAAAGAAAGAGAGTTCCAGAAAAACATCTACTTCTGCTGTATTGGCTATGCCAAAGCCTTTTATTGTGTGGATCACATCAAACTGTGGAAAATTCTGAAAGAGATGGGAATACTAGACCACCTGACCACCAAACCACCAGGTTTCTTGAGAAACCTGTATGCACGTCAGGAAGCAACAGTTAGAACTGGACATGGAACAACAGACTGGTTCCAAATAGGAAAAGGAGTACATCAAGGCTGTATATTGTCTCCCTGCTTATTTAACTTATATGCAAAGTGCATCACAAGAAACGCTGGGCTGGAGGAAACACAAGCTGCAATCAAGATTGCTGGGAGAAATATCAATAACCTCAGATATGCAGATGACACCATCCTTATGGCAGAAAGTGGAGAACTAAAGAGCCTCTTGATGAAAGTGAAAGAGAAGAGTGAAAAAGTTGGCTTAAAGCTCAACATTCAGAAAACTAAGATCATGGCATCTGGTCACATCAATTTATGGCAAATAGATGGGGAAACAGTGACAGATTTATATTTTGGGGGCTCCAAAATCACTGCAGATGGTGACTGCAGCCATGAAATTAAAAAACACTTGCTCCTTGAAAGAAAAGTTATGACCAACCTAGATAGCATATTAAAAAGCAGAGACATTAGTTTGCCAACAAATGTCCATCTAGTCAAAGCTATGTTTTTCCAGTGGTCATGTATGAGAGTAGGACTATAAAGAAAGCTGAGTGCTGAAGAACTGATGCTTTGAACTGTGGTGTTGGATAAGACTCTTGAGAGACACTTGGACTGCAAGGAGATCCAACCAGTCCATCCTAAAGGGAAACAGTCCTGAATATTCATTGGAAGGACTGATGCTGAAGCTGAACTCCAATACTTTGGCCACCTGATGCGAAGAGCTGACTCATTTGAAAAGACCCTGATGCTGGGAAAGATTGAGGGCAGGAGGAGAAGGGGATGACAGAGGATGAGACAGTTGGATGGCATCACCAACTCAATGGACATGAGTTTGAGTAAACTCCGGGAGTTGGAAGACTGGCATGCTGCAGTCCATGGGGTCGCAAAGGGTTGGACATGACTGAGCAACTGAACTGAACTGAACTGTACTGAACAAAGGAAAATCAGAGTTCCAAGAATATACAAAACAGAGGGAACTAACCTGAAGATGTCTGAGTAAGATTTGGCCAAGAGAATTTTAAAGTTGTGATGCATTTTATTTGGTCTAGCCTGTCATCAACATGTTGAAACCTGCCAGTCTTGCATCTCATCCCTTTAAGACAAAGCTCTCTAGTCCTTTTAAAATGCAATTAACTAGCATGATTCATCGTAGAGTTGGTCATAGTATTGATATACTGTGGAAAAGCTCCTGGAGGTATCTTCAGAAGAACGTCTTCTCTGATTAGCTGCATGTGTTCATTCCAAAGGAGACATTAAGCCCCTTAGGTGTCCACATACCAGCATCTCTAACTGGGAGAATGTGAGTCCAATTACGATAGGAGAGCAGATGAATGAGCTAATTTGGACAGAGTGACTCATGCTGTCTCCTTATCTTCCTCTGGGGTTGGACCTGACAGTGAGCCTCAGGTAGATGGCTCACTGGTCAGAGATGGATATCACTGGTGCTTCCGTAGGCTTTACAACCTGCTCATATCCGAAGAAATTTCCTAAGAAAAATTCCAGTAACCCATCTCAGTGGTGATGACCCCTTAGTCACCTTTTGTAGGCTGTCTTCATAGAAGGCCTCCTTCACAATTATCTCTTGGCTTTGGGCTACCTAATGAGATAGTCTTTACCGGAGCCATAAAAGCCTATTAATAGATACAGCTTGATATTGATCAGCCAGCAAACAGGATGCATCCAGACACAACTGTGAGGTCATTTAACTCTAGTGTGCCTCTCTCTACAAGTTCTATGTCTCTTCACTCTAAAAAACCTATATCACAGGTACCTGGCAATTTGGTTTCATCTGGCTGATGCTCAAAAGTCTATCTTGTTATGATCCATTTATCAAAACATTATCCACACCTCCTAATCAAAACTGATGTAACCTCTGTTCCACTCTCTCAAAAAACCTACTATTTCTGCAGTACAATTATTTATCACATCAGTTAAGAAGTCAGCCAATGCTGCCCTGCAAATAGACAGAAACCAACACAGTATTGCAAAACAAATATCCTCCAAAAAAGAATATATTGGTAGATATACATATACATATATTAATAATTATTGAGTAAATGTAAAGTCCTAATATTTTGGGGGGATCCAAAATCACTGCAGATGGTGATCGCAGCCAGGAAATTAAAAAACGCTTACTCGTTGGAAGGAAAGTTATGACCAACCTACATAGCATATTAAAAAACAGAGATATTACTTTGTCAACAAAGGTCTGTCTAGTCAAGGCTATGGTTTTTCCAGTGGAGAGTGGGACTGTGAAGAAAGCTGAGCCCTGAAGAATTGATGCTTTTGAACTGTGGTGATAGAGAAGACTCTTTAGAGTCCCTTGGACTGCAAGGAGGTCCAACCAGTCCATCCTAAAGGAGACCAGTCCTGGGTGTTCATTGGAAGGACTGATGCTGAGGTTGAAACTACAATACTTTGGTCACCTCATGCAAAGAGTTGACTCATTGGAAAAGACCCTGTTGCTGGGAGGGATTGGGGGCAGGAGGAGAAGGGGACGACAGAGACTGAGATGGCTGGATGGCATCACTGACTTGATGCACATGAGTTTGAGTGAACTCCAGGAGTTGGTGATGGACAGGGAGGCCTGGCGTGCTGCGATTCATGGGGTCGTAAAGAGTCGGACACAACTGAGTGACTGAACTGAACTGAACCAAAAAAAGAAATAAAAGTGAAATGAAAGCTTTTTTAGATTTAAAAAATTCATCCAGTATTGACTGAATTATTGAATTAGATGTATCCCAATATTCTTATACAATATGCCCTCTCTTTTCTTTACACTTTAACTCTTCTGAACCTCATTTTTCTGGGAATAAAACAGGATAAGGGTATTCAACTGGGTCTGCAAATCTTTGCTTCTTAAGATTTGTGGAAAATATAGAAAAATGAATATTTATTGATTCAGAGTTATGGAAAAAAATGAAAATGAAGGAATTGAGCCAGATGATCTTTGAGTTCCTTTTCAGTTTCTAAAGTGCATTCATATAAATGGATTCTAAATATTATTATTCTCAGGATGTGTTTGTCCTTCTAGGAATCACAGTGCTCATAGGCCTACAGCTCTTGTAACTCTGGATCAGCTAGCAAAGTATTTCATGATCTGCCTTTCTCCCATCACCTCCTTCACTAGATCTTTCCCCATCACTAGAACCCTTCACTTCTGTAAGTTCCTCAAATGCATCTTGTTTCTCCAGTCCTCAAAAATGTGTATATTCCATCGCCTCTGCCTAGAAGAAGATTTTCACATACCTTGTTGCCATTTTTTCTTTAACTGGGAAATATTTCAGGCATGCTTAAGCAATACAGAGAACAATGTGACAGAATCCATTTAGCCACAACTAGAATTAACACATTAATTTTGCTGTATTTTCCACAAATCTTTTTTAAGAAGTAAAGAGTTGGAGACTCAGTTGAATACCCTTATCCTAGTTTCTTTCTTAGAAAAAGCACTATTCTACATTATGTCTCACTTTTACTTTATAAATGTTGTTGTTTCTTAGTCACTCAGTCATGTCCGACTATTTTGCGACGCCTTAGACTATGTAGTCTGCCAGGCTCCTCTGACCATACGATTTCCTAGGGAAGCATACTGGAGTGGGTTGCCATTTCCTTCTCCAAGGGATCTTCCCGATTCAGGGATTGAGCACATGTCTACTGAAGCAACTTAGCAGCAGCAGCTTGCATCTCTTATACTGACAGAAGGATTCTTTACCACTGAGGCATTGGGAAGCCCTTTTTGAATATACCCTCATTAAATGATTCCTTCTCTTACTGAATGTATATTTGCTATTTCCAATTCTCTGCCTTTACAAATAACAATACTTTTGAATGCTTTTTAAGCACTGTATGAATTTCTTTTAAGGGTACAAGCCTAAAGATTACTGGGTCACAGATAATATCAGATTATATACACTAGATTTTACTAGATATTTGCAAATCATATAAATGACTAAGGATTAGTATGCAGAATATATAAGAAATTCCTGAAAATGTGCAAGAAAGAAACAAACCAATTTAAAAAAATGAAGGAAGGATATAAATAGGCAACCGAATAAAGAGAAACTCCAATTGGTCAATAAATATTAAAAATATGTTCAAGTCAGTAGTAGACAGGGACATGCACACTAAAACAAATGAACAAAGCCAAAATGTGGGCTGCTGCTGCTGCTGCTGCTGCTAAGTCGCTTCAGTCGTGTCTGACTCTGTGCAACCCCATAGACGGCAGCCTACCAAGGCGCCCCGTCCCTGGGATTCTCCAGGCAAGAACACTGGAGTGGGTTGCCATTTCCTTCTCCAAAATGTGGGCTGCCGCTGCTGCTGCTGCTAAGTCACTTCAGTCGTGTCCGACTCTGTGTGACCCCATAGACGGAAGCCCACCAGGCTCCCCCATCCCTGGGATTCTCCAGGCAAGAACACTGGAGTGGGTTGCCATTTCCTTCTCCAAAATGTGGGCTACTATTTCATATATATCAAAGTAGCAAAAATGAAAAAGCCTGAGAAAAGAGGATGCTGGAGCAGGAGTTACAGGAGTCATCCTATAGGATGATAATGAAGTAACTCACTTTCTCTGGGTTTTTATTATTTAATCTATAAAAGAAAGACCATCTTTAAGAATCCTGCAAGTCCTGACATTTCCTTAACCTCATCCCCCTGTTCAATAGAATATGATTCTACCAGGACTGACTTCAGAAAGGAAGGAAACATATTATTTGTAGGACAGACTCTGCTAGTATTATGGGCCCTGTTCTGATGCATTCATTTGTCCTTTTCTTCCCCCAAAATATTTATTAATTACCCACTACGTATTAGCCATTTGACAACTCACTACCCTCACAGTGGAAAAGAAAAAAACTAAAAGTGTTAGTCTCTCAGTCATGTCTGACTCTTTGAGACCCAATAGACTATAGCCCACTAGTCTCCTCTGTCCACGGGACTCTCCAGGCAAGGATACTGGAGTGGTTTGCCATTCTCTACGCCAGGGGATCTGCCCAACTCAAGAATCAAACCCAGGGCTCCTGCATTGCAGGCAGATTCTTTACTGTCTGAGTCACCAGGGAAGCCTATTAAAAATATTTGACAAATCGCTACCCTCACAGTGGAGGGAGAATGAAAAAAAACGCCTAAAGAGACAATCCTACATGTACACTGGGATTGCTATGATGTGCAGGTGTGCAGGGAGGCAACAGAGGATGCTGTAAAACACAGTTGAAGTATCAGAAAAGGATTCTGAAACTCAGCTACATCTAATTAAAATCTGAAGGTTGAGTGCATCCTCCACGTACAAGGAAGGGCAAACATAACCAGACAAAAGGCAACAAACAGCACAAGGGAAGGTCAAGAGGTAAAAGAGAATATCTGAAAGATCCCATTCAAGAGGTAAAGGGTAAAGAGTTAAGGACATAGTAGTATACTGAATCCAAAAATGCAGACTTGGGAAGCAATGTTAAACAGTTTAGGTTTTGGGGCGGGGGGGGAATTGATGTCTTCGTGGCAGGAGCATGGTAGGTCTGAGTTATAGTTTAGAAAAGTCAGTCTCTAAGGCTGAAGGCAAGAAGCCCAGCCAATAATCCAGGCAGGAGATGGTGCACAGTGTATGCTGTAAATGCCCCCAAAGATGGAGCAAGATGGTAGATCAAGAGATTTGGGGAGGTAGAATCAAAGGTAACTGGTTTGACTGTTGTGTTAGTTGCTCAGTCATGTCTGACTCTTTGAGACCCCACGAACTGTAGCCTGCCAGGCTCCTCTGTCCATGGGATTCTCCAGGCAAGAATACTGGAGTGGATTGTCATTCCTTTCTCCAGGGGATCTTCCTGACCCGGGAGTGAACCCATGTCTCCTGCACTGCAGGCAGTTTCTTTACCATCTGAACCACCTAGTTTGATTAGATGGGTGAAATAAGGAAAGGGCTCCCAGGTTTATGTCTTATACAAGTGTCGTTAAAGATGATGCTGTTTTCTGACATGAAAGTCACAAGTCACAGGATGAAAGGGAGTCTATATCTGATAACTGTTTGGGACAGCGTGAGCCTGCGGTATATGTGGGACATTCAAAAGCAGCTATCTAGTAATTAGTTGGATATGTGACTCTGAATCCTTAATGAGTAGTGTTGCCTTAAGATTTAGATTTGAGAATCCTCACTATATAGTAGGCAATTGAAACTCCACTCATAGATAACATTATCTAGCTAGCATATCTAGAATGAGGAGGGGGGGAAGCAAAGAAGACAGAATTTGTCAGAGTGGTACAAAAAAAAAAAGGAAAATTCAGTTTCATACACCCACACACACACACACACACTTATACACACACATGCACACACACACATGTGCATGCACACACACATACACACACATGGGCTTCCCGGGTGTCACTTGTAAAGAATCTGCCCACCAGTACAGGAAACTAAAGAGATGCGGATTCGATCCCTGGGTGAGGAAGATCCCCTGGAGCAGAAACTGGCACCCCACTCCAGTAATCTTGCCTGCAAAATCCCATGGGCAGAGGAGCCTGGTGGACTATAGTTTATTTTTGCCACCCCCTAGGAGCCCCAGCCCTGGTAGAATGTGTCACTTCTGGCTTCACCATATATGTTGCTCATCCCTGCCTGGTCCCAGTGTGAGAGGCAACCCTCAATCAACTTGTTCTGCAGGGACAAACAAAGAGCTAAACAAAAAAACCCTGGTGGTCCAGTGGTCAACACTCCATGCTCCCAACATAGGGAGCTGGATATCAATCTCTGGTGGGAGAATTAGATCCCACTTGCCCAACTGAGACCTAGTGCCACCAAATAAATAGATAATTTAAAAAATTTAAAAGTTAACAAAGAGCTGCTGATGCTGTTATAGAGAGGTGAGAAAAGAATCCTGAGACACAGAAAGTGATGGCACATTTAGGAATTTAGTAAAAATGATAGGGCTATCTCTGTAATTTTAGAAGAAAAAATAGTCAACCAAGAATTGTCCCAGGACATAGTTTAGCAGGTACCAAGAGCTGCTGCCTCTAAAAGGGAGCTTTCTCTAAGGACCTAGCCAGCAATTCAAGCTCTGAATTCCCCCAAAGGAAAAATGGGGCCTGAGAAAGTGTTCCTCCGCTTCCTTAACCCCTTTTAGGTCACTATATGTTTTTAAACGTGGACCATTCATATTCCACTAGCCCAGCCAGCTTTTCACCAACCACACATATATGTCACTGTTCACCTGAAGACCTGGCGTCACTGCTTCGGTTATTCAAACACAAACAAATTTTTGAAGTGCAAATTTCTGTTTGTTGCCCCCTTACTACAAACTGTACAAATTTCAAAGGTCAACACACACACACAGCAACTTTAAAGAATTCTGCCAAAGTCCAGTCAATAGGATGGTGGCATCAATGAAACAAAAACATGGATGACAAGGCGATGAACTCTGAGCTTCCCAGTGGTCCCCAACTTTTTCGGCCCTAGGGACTGGTTTCATGGAAGACAATTTTTCCATGGACAGGGTGGTGAGGGATGGTTTCAAGATGATTCAAGAGCATTACACTTGTTGTGCACTTTATTATTTTTACATCAGCTCCACCTCAGATCATCAGACAGTAGATCCCAGAGATTGGGGACCTCTATTCTAGAGGACAGGAGGTAGAGATCTGGATCTCCTATAAATATTTCCAAAATCATAAAAGAAAGGGAGAAAAAATACACAGTGACACTGTATGTCAAAACAATGTCACTCAAAGTGTATGCTTTAAAAATTAAGAGGAAGCAGAGGACATACGCTGCATGTATAAAAATTTTCAGTCCTGTTTTCAAATCACTCATGGGATGGAGGTGCTGAAAGGCCTGTAGGCAGAGAATTTATGCATAATCAGATCACTCAAAAAACACAGAAATGGCTGCCAGAGCAAAGTACAATGTTCACTTTTGAAATCACACAAAAAAAATAGCTTTGTTTCAAGTAGGCTGAATTGATTAAAGTTGAGTTTCAGTGCAGCATGTTTTTGCTTTGGGTGTCATTATTTAGTTTGGCATCCTTGCCAAGGAAACCTTTTTCTTACTTCAACCGTTGTTTTTTTTCTGCTGCTACACCGGTGAATGTCGAGGCAAGATCTTGATGCTACTTATTTAAATGAGAACTGGCTCCCTGTTTACCTTTGATTCCAATGAAGGGAGTGGGGGAACACGGGGTCTTGATGGCTTGCCAGGACCTGTAAAGCTGATAGATGTGTGCCTTGTCTCTAGAATCATCTGGAAAATCAGGTCTAGCTGGTTTGATCAAAGGGTTTGCAAGTCAGTTGAGAACACTCACATGCAATAATGAGAGATGCTGTATACATCAACCAGCCAAAGGCCAAAAAGCTAATGGCCTCACCAAAGATAAAGGATTATGTATGTTATGCTTGTGAATACCAAAGGGAGGAATTCTCCATTTGGGTATTGATGGCTAAGGTTTGTACTGGTTAGACATTCGTACCAACAAAATGCTCCAAATCTCAGGGACTTAAGTCAGGATAAAGCACTTAAAACTCTGCTAGTATCTGCCCATTTAAACCTGGTGTGGAGTGAGGGAATGAACTAAACATTCCTTACTAACAGTTTCTCAGGAGAGAGGGGAGTCGTTTTAAATAACTGTGAGTTGAGGTTGCCTCATTTTTTTCAGAGTCCTTTTTCATTCCAAGCGTCTAGCTGCAGCACCTGTAGAGACCAGATGACTCTGATGGAGACCGATGGAGAAGGGACCTGGCATGCATTCTTTTTTTGGACCTCCTCCTTTTGGGTAAGTTGGTCACGTGGGAAAAGCTCAGTTTCTCAGCCAAGAAATGATTCCCTGGATCAGAAGACTGCATATCATGATGTGAAAAACTAGAAATTAAATCCAAAGAAGATTTGTCAGATCGTTCACATCTGATGTTTCCTGTGACTGAATCATCTGATTGGGTCTCATATGTTTATTTCAAGTCCTTTGTTTTTATTTTGATTTAACTCACTTAAAAGGTGACACTTCTCTTGGCAAAATTACAAACAACAGATTAACTACATCTTCAGCCAGTATCTTCCTTTTTTTTTTTTTTTACAATGGTATTAAATCATTTCCTAAAATGTTAGCCATTCAATGCCCTAGTATGAGAGAAAAATATTAGTGTGAGAGAATATTACAGCTACTTGCAAGGGACAGTCACTAAATTTCCTAATATAGACATGGTTTAGTTACCACCATGAAGCCCCATGAAACAACTGTTGGGGAAAGCTTTAAAACACAGACACACACACTTGGCACACTGACCTGGCATTAAACTAAATTACAGGTACCGCGGTGACATATGTAAACGAATCTGCCAGTACAAGTTTCCGAATGCTATGTGCCTTGCGAGATAATAGACGATGCATTATTCCAGTTTTGTACTAATTAAAGAACTACTTTGTTGCTAAGAATCCATGTATTAAAAACATAAGTTCTTATTAACTGCGTTCCCAAGAGTTAGAAAGATGAGAGGTGGATCTCAGGTTTCAGGGACCTATTATTAGGTTCTCAAAGTATTTTCTTAATCGCGTGCATTTTTTAAGAGAAAGCTCTGAGTCCGTATCACATAAACAAGGTCTGATTGTGGGGTTTTAAATGGCTATCTTGGGGTTTTCTTCTTTTCCACGGCGTTTTCTTCCTTCTCACGCCACCAAATTTCACTTCTCGGAATCAGGACCTGAACCAAAGTTAAACACCATAAAGAAATTTGCTCAGTGAAACAGGCCTTTTATTGACTGAAGAGCGTGTTTACTGTGTAATCTGCATTTTTGTAAGTCCTTGTGGAAAATCCCCTATGATTGAGTGGTACTTCAAGATTGAAAAATACACGTTGCCTGGGAGGATTTCATAAATGGAAGAAAGGGGGCAGAGAGGGAAAGAACTAAGATATCAGGCATACCAGTCTCTTATCACCAGAAGGACAAAAGGACAGCCCTGCAGCGTGGCCTCATCACCCAGCGTGGGCCCTAGACCTCGGGGCGATGCCTGGTCTCTTCCTGACTGTGAAACCCTGACAAGACCCGGACAGCAGTCCCATCTCCGCTCCCAGGACCCTTCCCAGACTCTCTTCTGCTGCCATCGCGTTCATCTCCTCTCCTTCTCAGCCGTCCTCAGTCTTCGCCCCTCACACACAGTTTTCCTCTTTACCGAATTTTGTACTCTCAAGACTCGTTATTATTCGAACAACTT
Organism: Moschus berezovskii; assembly: GCF_049115385.1. Lineage (NCBI taxonomy): Eukaryota > Metazoa > Chordata > Mammalia > Artiodactyla > Moschidae > Moschus > Moschus berezovskii. The sequence goes on from NC_142472.1 coordinate 38,741,010, forward strand.
CATCAGAGGTTCTCACGAGCCTGAAGTCCGCAGGGTCCCTCCTTTTCTCTTAAGGTGAAGTGGCTGAGACACAAAAGCCCCCCCTGACCATTTCTCTGATGGCACATTAGCTTCTTAATCCTCAGCCCTGGACCTGCCTTTTCTTTTGTTTTCTGGCTCATGCATGTGAGGGATTTGAATAAATGGGAGGGGATTCAATGTCTCTCTTTCAATCCCGCACCTTGGTCGGCTTTCTTGACTGGGTGAGAATTAGGTGAAATTACAGTTAATTTGCCAGAAATTATATACTCCCATGAGAGCGTGGAACACACAAGCATTCTCAATCATGCCTACAACAGTGGAAAATTTTTGAGAGCCACTGCTGAGGCTGTGCTGTGCTGGTCTATTTTTTCTGAATTTGCTCTATATTTTAGATTCTGGGCTCCTATTTAAAGCATTTTTTCTGGTCTTTCGTTTTGAGTTCTCTTTGATTCCTCTGAGGCTGCCTGGTGGCCTTCAGACAGTCTCTGATCGCCTCCATGCTAAAACAAAAGAGGACTGGACACACCCACCCGTCAGCCCCATCACTCTGTTTCAGGTTAAGCCCTTTCTTCTTTTGATCATGCTGATTCCTTCTTTTCCTTTAAAATCCCCAAGCTTCTTTCTGTTCTATCATTTTTGAAACTATGTAGAGGTCTCTAACCATCTCAAAATCAATTCTTTCTCTGTGCCTTTTTTTTCTTTTTCTTTTTTGCCGTCTTCATCATTATCCCAAGAGGAATGCATTCCATACATATGAATTGGCACTAGCTAATATCTACTTTCGGAGAAGGCAATGGCAAGCCACTCCAGTACTCTTGCCTGGAAAATCCCATGGATGGAGGAGCCTGGTGGGCTGCAGTCCATGGGGTCGCTAGGGGTCGGACATGACTGAGCAACTTCACTTTCACTTTTCACTTTCACACATTGGAGAAGGAAATGGCAACCCACTCCAGTGTTCTTGCCTGGAGAATCCCAGGGACAGGGGAGCCTGGTGGACTTCCATCTATGGGGTCACACAGAGTCGGACACTACTGAAGTGACTTAGCAGCAGCAGTAGCAGCAATATCTACTTTTGGTATTGTTGTCTGCTTTCTCCCTCGCATCAGCTTGCGGTCAGTTTTCCTTCCTAAATTCTTCCGCTATGCTCATCCCTTTACAATCTTCCTTTCTGCATGCCCCACACCACCCACCCTGTTCCTGATCCTGTTCCCATCTTCTTTAACTTTGTCAAGAATTTTTCATCCCAAGTCACTTATTTCGTCTTCCTTTCCTCACTTGTAGGATCAACTTTGCACATACCTTTACCCTCCAAATTTTCCTCCTCTCTCCTCTTTAGTTGAATTCAATATGGAAGAAGACATCCTAACTCCAAAACTATCAACACTTGGAATAGCAAATGATAAAGCAACAACATAACTCCTTTTTATCCTTTAGAAAATGTCAACAGTTTCCCCAATGTAGCTGGCAGGAAAATAAATTCTATATTTTTTCTTGAAATTATAACTTTAAGCAAATTCTGAAGCTTCAAGATTTTTTCTCATGAACTCACCAGTTATGTCTTCCAGAGCATCATTTTACAGATCTGTCTACCCTTTTGCTGACCTGATCGAGTATTTGACTACCTTCAACACACACATAACTTTATTCTTGAAACAGGATTTATTCAGTCATGAATTGGCTTACGTTTGAAAGCTAATTGTTGATTTTCACATCAGCAGCATTCTTCTGCTAGTAATTGTGACCTATATCTCCCTAAGTAGTATATACCCCGATCAGGCATTCACTTGTCTTATTAAAATATTTTATCTAGAATTTTTTAGAAACGTGTTTCTTTATCTTATTAATAACACTTACTCTCAGGTTTGAAATTTCCACAGTAAAAACCTTAAGCCTTCAACTAAGTGACATATTTTATTTTTGCTCATGCATATCTAGATTGTAAGTTTATAAAAGTCTACAGCTAGTACTGAATTTAAAAAATAATAAACTGTGAGCATGTTATAGACTTGTGAAACTGAACATGTACCAAAGGAAGTTATTATTTTTTTCCATAAATCTTATCTAATTCTATGGCCATTTCTATGCAAATTCCTACCAGATTTTTACCTTAAACCCTGTGTTCTTCCTTAACCACAGATAGGGGTTCCAGCTGTCTGCTACCCACCTCCACCTACGACTACCCTTGCCAACACGGGATCTGAAGTGAAGTCCTCCTCCCTGCTGGCTGCTCATATGGACACAGCCTTTCAGAACTAAAAGCACAGTTTGATCCAAATGTTAAAGTGGTTCCAGGCAAGGATGCACATATGCCATCGGAGATGGTGGAGGAAGGCTTCACCTGGACATGTTTATCGGTGCTGAGTTTTTAAAGAAAGTCCCCAGGAGGCAATTTCAGGTACACACAAAAGAAAGAAAATGATCAAGACAGAATCACAAGTCACACTGTCAATGCTTTTGGTCGAGTCTCCATCAAGGCATCTCTGGCCTTCAGAGTAGTTTTCTCAATCCTGCCATGTACCGAATCCAAGCCATCCCCAAATGGATTCCTCTCTAACCACTCTCTATCAAGACTCTATCTTCCAGCTAAATCTAAATCCTCTCTATCACATTACTCTTCTACTTAGAAAATCCTTCTCTGCTTGTAGTTCTGCTCTCCATTCACCTCCATGATGCCTTCCTGAATCCTCCTGACAAAATGAATAGCTCTTTTTCTTATACTGCTCTTTCCTATAGCCCTTTTCACAGCCAGACCTGTCTTAGACTTAACTGTGTACCCTTCTGTCTACCCCATCAGACCGTGAGCTCTTTGAAAACAGGAACCATCTCTTACGTATCTGTGCCTCGGTATAACTCTGCCTAACACATTGCTTTGTATGCATCATTGTTATCTATTAAACTGAATTGAATAAACAGTTCCTGAATGAAAAATATACACATAATTTTATCTGCATAATTATAACTAAGCTGATACAGGTGGGTACAATGCAACTCTTTTTGTTTCCAAGCCCCAACTTGCTGTTGAATCATTTGTAGATTTCCTGACCGATTATTTTTTATATTGCTAGGATTTAGTGGTATAAAAATATGATCTTACAATTTGACTTACTGTAAAAGTAGTTCTTTAGTTTATAATCTGTGTATATTAAGGGTTGTAACTGCACTATTCTCCCATCTTAAGTAAGGCAATTTCAGGGTGAGGTTTTGCCTTTTGATGTCAAGCCTTTAAACACAAAAGGAACAATTTTATTCCTACAGAAGCTGATAAAAATTACACTACAAATGAATCCTGTGCTGCACTTAGTTTATGGCCCATACTAAAATAAATTTTTAGTAGTCTCTGCATATAAATTGAATGATTTTGGTACAGATGGTCATATTTTGCACTAAATCTTCAACAACATTAACTTTTCTACAATGAATAAAGTCATCATAATAATGTCATTTCTAGGTGGCAGCAGCTGATTGAAGAGAAATGAAATATTAAGGAAGTTTCATTTACTTTGGCCCATTTCTCTGGTGGAGGTGGTAGCGAACTAGACTTTCTCAGCTCTCCTATTTCGGGGCATCTTAGTGGCTTGGGGACATTTGAGCCAATGGAACATTTTCAGTCACTGACTCTCTGTGTTCGGCCTTACAGGCCAATCCTATTTTATTCTTGACCACTTAGATTGCAATTTCACTAGTATCAACCCTACGTCTAAAATTGATATTTATCTTTACATTTCATAGTAAATACTTTTTATATTTCAAAACAATTATAAGTAATTCAAAAGCAGAATCTAAAAAAAATTAACTATGAATTGATCAAAATAGGTCTTTAATTTGAAACTCTGTCCCAAAGATTTATTTATTGAATTATGCCCAAAACTAATTCCAAATGTATGGCAAAATAATATGAAAATTTAATAGCTTTTAAAAAATGTAATTTAGGAACTTCCCTGGAAGTCCAGTGGTTAAGACTCCTCACTTTCAACACAGGGGGACGCAGGTTCAATCCCTGATCAGGGAACTAAGATCATGCATACTGTGTGGTACAGCCAAAAAATAAATAAAATAAAATATAATTCATATGTTTAAATCACAATTCTTGGTGATTTTAATCAAATGTATCAGTCTCTAGTAATCCAATCCTACATACTTAATTCATTCTGCTTGGTATACTGAATTTTTTCATTTATGATAAAAGTTTGTCATTAAAAACAAGTCTCTTCCATTGTAGTTAGAAGGCAAGTTTCCAGTTTCTCAAAAAATGAATGTTATCAAATTTTAAAAAGCCTATCTTTTGGGTAAAAGTAAGCATTTCTGGTGTCTTATACAATGTTATTTTTAACACATACGATATTTTCCAGTGATTTCAGACTGACTGTCACCAGAAATTCTGAAATCTTGTCCACTGCGATTGTTTCACTGACCCTTGTCAGAATACATAAGGGAGAAATTCTAGAGCTCCAAAGGAAAACAACTTTTGGCCTTTAAGACACTTTGTTTCATTTATCTAAAGAGTATTTTATCCCCTGTTCTTTGCATAATAAGATCAATCTGAAGTAGGAGAGGAGGCCTTTGGTTTCAAACAAGTCATAATCATATAACATGAAAGGGAACAGACAACAATAGCTATAGGAATTTCAGATGAGAAGAACTGGAGAAGCTGGGAGCAGAAAGAAGGTTATTTGATCTTCTGGGTGGATACTGAGGAGAAACCACTTGAGAAATGCTTGGGGCTAACCCTGACATGCTCAGGATCATAGGAATTCTGTTGAGGAGCATCAGGGATTGGGACAGAGTCAAGTGTGAGGAGTATGGACAAGGGGGTGAGAATAGTGGAAAAAGTCACTGCCTTTGCAGATGGTAGAACTGGGTTTGAGTCCATAAACTGCATTGAGCTGGGTGCCTGTGCTAAGAACTTAAGCAAAGGATTTGAACTCTGGGACCCTCCGTTTATGAGATTCAGCACTTAGAAACCGTAAATCATAAAAAGTCAAGATGATAAAAATTGATATTAACATGTCGTTAATGATCATATTAAAACAGTCACCTGCTTAAAACCCTAGGGACTTCCTTTGGCACTTACCATAAAAATCTCAGCTTGCTGTGACGTCAGACAATGACAGCACTGGGGACCTGCTTACTCTTCGGTTTTCATTTATCTGTTACTCACTTTTTCCAGACATACTGGCCTCATTTCCTACACCCCAAATGTTCCAAGCCGAAACCGTGTCAACTGAACTTCCTATTTCCTTTGCTCATTGCTCCTTCTCCCTGCCCTCTACCGAAAAAATCCATATCTCAAGAATCTCAGAAAGACTTTCTTTAGCCACTTTATTTCTTTTTGGCTGTGCTGGGTCTTCATTGCTTTGTGGGCTTTTCCCTAGTTGCGGTGAGCAGAAGCTACTCTCTAATTGCAGTATGTGGGCTTCTCATTGTGGTGGCTTCTCTTGCTGCAGAGCACAGGCTCGAGGGCACAAGGGCTTCATTACTTGTGGTTCCCAGGCTCTAGAGCACAGTCTCACTAGCTGTGGCACATGGGCTTAGTGGCTGTGCAGCATGTGGGATCTTACCAGATCCGGATTTGAACCCATGTCTCCTACAGTGACAGGTGGATTCTTTACCACTGAGCCACCAGGGAAGCCCTCTTGAGCCACTTTGAAGTAATATCCCAGTTTTTCTCTGGATTCCACACCCTATGTGATGTCTTCATGGCATTTGCTGTCTTCTTGCTATTGCTTTGTTGACCATTGGCTCCTGCCTCATCAGATGTTTTTGCTCTGTTGCCTTATTCTCATCCCCATCCAGCAATGAAACAAAATTTCCTGAGTCTGCGTCTCTCTTCACTTGTTGCTTCCCCTTGCTGCCTGCAAAACTCACTGAAAGGGGTTCTGAACTTTCTTCTGTATTTTCTGCTCTTGCATCAAAGTTAAACTTACCCCAGTTAGGCCCTCATTGAGCTGTTTCAAGGAGTCAGGAAATGAGGGCCCAACTGGATTAAGTTTAAGTTTGGCATGGCAACCCCCTCCAGTATTCTTGCCTGGAGAATCCATGAAAAGAGGAGCCTGGCAGGCTACAGTCCATAGGGTTGCAAAGAGTTGCACATGACTGAATCAACTTAATATGCACACAATGAGCTGGCACTGCCAAATCCAATGGCCAATTCTCAGCCCCATCTTCCTTTGATCAATAGTGTATGACAACATTGATAATTGCCTCCTCCTTATGTTTTCTTTCCTTGGCCTCCCAGACCCCACTTCCTCTTGGTTCTCCTACAATCTGATAGGCTATTCTCCATCTCCTTCGTTGGGTCCTCACCATCTTGGAGGTTGAGAAGTCCGTCTCATTTTTGGGCCTCGCCTCTAACTACCCTCCCTCCCTAACTTGCCTTATCCAGTTCTATGGCTCTAATATCATCTATGTTTTCTGGTGCTAGGTATAGGGTTATTCCCCCATCCCCTCATTTTGCAGAAGGACTCTGTCAACCACCACTTAGTTGTCATTTCTGTATCTAAAGTTATTGGACAAAAAGCAACCTGATTGTTAAGTCAGTCAATAATGCGGTGCCCTACTCTTATAGAAACATTGCTTCTTTTCCCTTGTCATTGCTTTAGTTGATATGAAGAATGACCTTAATCATTGTAACAGATGACCCTCTACATCTCAGAGCCTTAGCACAAAAGTCTATATCTCATTCATTATCACAGTCCCATATGGGCCAAGGATCCAAGGACGCAGGTCTCCATCTGTGGCTGAATCTTCCTCTGAGTCCCTGAAGGACTTCCAATTCATTGATCTTGCTCTGGTTCCTTCTTTATGTCTTGAGCAGTAGAAGATCCTTTCTGGTAGTTTCTAGTCTTTTTCAAACGTGGTTGTTCTGCAGACAGTTATGATTTTGGTGTGCTCATGAGAAGAGGTAAGCTTAGGATGCTTCTACTCCACCATCTTCCTGCTCACATCAATGAAACATCGATTTTTCAAATAGAATAAAGACTTTAGTGGGCACTTTAGCCTTTGTCATTTTACATAAGAAATTTGGTAACAGAGGAGTCAAATGATTTGTCATAAGTCACACAGAGCCAAGGCTACAATCCAGGCTTTTTTAATTCTCCTGATTCCTTAAAGCAAGGTTCTTTATGATAGCCAGCAGTGTCTAAATTCTTGCATGAACCTATGTACCTAAGCATCAAGTATCACAGAACTGCAAAACTGGCAATGCCTTCATCATTTTAGCTCTATCCCTCTGTGATGGGGAAACTGTTGCCTAGGACCCCACTGCCATTTAAGGCAGTGGAAATATATTCTACAATCAGTTATGAATTTGGACCTTCAGGCACAAAGATCCATGAGATGACAGGTTTCTTAACATGTGGTCCATGTTCTTAAACCTTTATTGATCAGAATTCTGTTTCTCCTTTATTTCTCTTCCTTCATCATCCTGGGGCATTTCTCTCTTCTCAGTCATTACTAGTATGGGCTATTTCATCTGCTATTCTTTTGCAGCCTCACCATTCTGAAATGTCACATGGAAAAGTATTTATTTTGGCTTGAGAGCGGTTTCCCCTTCACAATGGCCTGTCCTGCTCTGCAACATTTTGTACAGCTGGTCAGGTTGTCAACTGAGGATGTCTGGTGATAGAAGGCTGACATATTACCTGTTTATATTCTGTCAAGTCAGTTTCTAATTGAGTGCCCTAAAAATAGAAGTTTATTATTCTCTGGAACCTTTCCACTGTTTGTTTCAATGTTTTTTCTGGGCAATCCCATGGTTGTTGACTGACATCAAAACATTCTAAGCTGTTGTTTCCTGCTGGGTTTTGTTTCTTCTTAATTTCTTATAATTCCACCTGGTCAGACAATGCCAGATTTCTTGCCTTCACAGTATAGGACAGTTCATCCGTCACAATAACCTTATTCCTTAGCACAACTTTACCTTGAATTCACCCTTTCCTCATTTATTCAGAAATTCTAGGACGACATACCCACGTCTTTATGAATTATGACGCATTAGGCTTTAGTTGGCCAGGCTTTGCTCACCCCACAAAATTGATCATGAGATTTATCATTCTTTTACTATCTTAAAGATGGAAGAAATATTATACCAAAGTTTTTTCTTAGAATAACTTTCCTCATTGTCATTTGCAATTTCTAATTTTATTTTCAACTTCATTTTTCCAAAGCCAATACAATCCCAGTTTAAAATACCTGTGTTTATAGCATCATTTTTTCCCCTTCCTTCTGATCTAATAAGCAGAGACATCCCAGTTCCCTGCCTTCTTGCCTTTCTATGATCTTCCTGCTCTAAGAACTTACTTCTGTTAATCCCTGCCCCTCCAGCACATTCAATGCCCCTATTAAATTGTTCTTTCTCTTCTCCCTTGCAAAAAGCATCTTAAAAACCACCTTCCTGCTGCCTGCATGTCATTTCTTCTGGTTGTCAACCTTTTCACCTGCTGCCTTCTCCCCATTCTGCGTCCATCTCTTCTTACTCCATTCTATCTCCAACCATCACATTTCTGAAACTCTCTTTCAGGATTAACCATGACTTTCTTATTGATAAATCCAGTGTCCTTGGCACATGTCTTAGGGACCTTTTTAGTATCTATCTATAGATTAGACCCTGTCTGCCAGGTTGGAAGCTCACCTGTCTGTAGTCTATTTTCACTTTATCTTTTAGTTTCTCCTTTACCTATAGTTATTTACCTGCCTTCTTTGTAGCCTCCTCAATCCTTTCCCAATCATTTACATATGAGACTTTCCCAGGTGTTGCCTCTACCCATTGTGTCTAACTGTAGCTTGGCATTTTCATGTCACATCATAATGAGAAAACAATATATCTACAACTAAAACTCACCGTACCCCTCTGAAAACTAGCTGCCCCTTCACACTTCTTTTTTATTTAAAGAAGATTTTTAAAAAATATATAACAATCTAATTTTATTTTGTTTGCTTTTTTTATTCTTTGGCCACACAGTGTAGCATGTGATATTTTAGTTCCCTGATGATGGATGAAACCCACACATCCTGAATTAGAAATGTGGAGTCCTAACCTCTGGACTTCCAGGGAAGTCCCATATGGTTCTTTTAATAAGATCACCATTTCCTAAATCAGGGGATCTTAAAATTTCAGAATTACCTGTGTAGGTTCCTCTTACCTTTACTCCCTTACCTATGTTCAATCAGCCACGAAGTCTTACTTTACTTCTCCACAAATAACCCCCTATTGTTACTGTTTTTTTATCCCTAATATCGCCATTATAATTTGGGCATTCAATTGCTCATGTTAGATTTAATGCAATAGTTTTTAAAGCATTGTCCTTGCAGTAACTCCATACCTCTCCCCAGTTCATGTTGTGTTTTTTTTTTTAAGATTTTATTGATATAGATCAGTTTTAAAGTCTTTATTGAACTTGTTACAATATTGCTTCTGCTTTATATTTTGGTTTTTTGGCCTTGAAGCATGTGGGATCTTAGTTCCCTGACTAGGGATCCCACTGGCACTCCTTGCACTGGAAGGTGGATTCTTAATCACTGAACCACCAGGGAAGTCCCCCGAGTCCATTTTTACTTTATTATCCTATCATGCTTTCTTACGGAAGTTTTTCATTATGTCACTGTCCATATCAAAAACAAATATAGCATATTAACACTTATATATGGAATCTAGAAAGATAGTACTGATAACCCTATTTGCAGGGCAGCAAAGATGACACAGACATAAAAAACAGACTTTTGGACACAGTGAGGGAAGGAAAGGGTGGGATGACTTGAGAGAATAGCATTGAAACATGTATATTACCATATGTAAAACAGAGGATTTCCCAGGTGGCACTAGTGGTGAAGAACCCACCTGCCAATGCAGGAGGCATAAGAGATGCAGGTCGATTCCTGGGTCCAGAAGATCCCCAGGAGGAGAGCATGGCAGCCCATTCCAGTATTCTTGCCTCAAGAATCTCATGGACAGAGGAGCTTGGCAGACCATAGGGTCACAAAGAGTTGGAGACAACTGAAGCAACTTAGCACACATGCATGTAAAATAGATGAGCCAATAAGAGTTTGCTGTATGACTCAAGGAACCCAAAGCACTGCTCTGTGACAACCCAGAGAGATGGGATGGGAAGAGAGGTGGAAGGTAGGTTCAAGAGGGAGGAGATATATGTATACCAGAGTTGGACGGTGAAGAAAGCTGAGCACCGAAGAATTCATGATTTGAACTGTGGTGTTGGAGAAGACTCTTGAGAGTCCCTTGAACTTCAAGAAAATCCAACCAGTCCATCTTAAAGGAGATCAGTCCTGGGTGTTCATTGGAAGGACTGATGTTGAAGCTGAAACTCCGATACTTTGGCCACCTCATGTGAAGAGTTGACTCACTGGAAAAGACCCTAATGACAGTAAGGATTGGGGTCAGGAGGAGAAGGGGACGGCAGAGGATGAGATGGCTGGATGGCATCACCGACTCGATGGACATGAGTTTGAGTGAACTCCGGGAGTTGGTGATGGACAGGGAGGCCTGGCATGCTGCGATTCATGGGGTCGCAGAGAGTCGGACACAACTGGGCGACTGAACCGAACTGAAGGCCTATTCATGTTGATGTATGGCAGAAACCATCATAATATTGTAAAGTAATTATTGTCTAATTAAAAATAAATAAAATGAAAATAAAATTTCTGGTTACCTACAGACACACGTAATTCACATTCCTGAATTTGTCATTTACTGAACAACACTGAGGGCTTCCTCAGTGGCTCAGTGGGTAAAGAATCTGCTTGTGATGCAGATGTGGGTTCTATCCATGGGTCAGGAAGATCCCCTGGAATAGGAAATGGCAACTCTAGTATTTTTGCCTAGGAAATCCCATGGACAGAGGAGCTTGGTGGGCTGAAGTCCACGGGGTTGCAAAGAGTCAGATATGACTGAGGGACTAACACTTTCACGTTTCATATATATTTAATGTGTACAATATGATGCTTTAATATGTGTAAATTGTGAAGTGATCACCATACTTGAGCTAATTAACATATTCAACACCTCAAATGGGTACTTTTTCTATGTGTGTGGTGAGAACACTTATGATCAACTCTCTTTGCAAATTTTGAGTCTGCAGCACAGTATTATTAACTGTAGCCACCATGCTGCACATTAGTTCTCAGAACTTATTCACCTCCCACAACTGAACCTTTGTAACCTTTGACCAACATTTTTCTAGTTCCCCAGGATCTTCATAGATGATGTGGCTACTGCATTTGTGATCTAGTGGCTCCACTCCAGAAATTGCAAATTAGGAATGAGAAATATGTCCTAAAAATGATACAAATTTGAAAACATCCAAGTAATATGTAATTCCACACCAAGCATACTAGATCCATTTTAATATCCTACACATTTACGATTTTAAAAATGTACTACTGCTATTGTATCTTTCAACTGAAATCTCCTCCTTTATTTCCCAATAAGATGAGTTCTATTGCTCATCTTAAGCATTAAAACCTTACCAAGGCTAAAAGAAATCACAGTAGACATTCATCGAATCAAGCAAATGAAGTAAAATAAATATATAATGTTTTTATCATCGTAATTTTCCTTTGGTTGATTTTAATAAAATTTAGTATTTCAGTGAGAAAAATCTAAAAAGCAATTCTGGTTGATGATAAAGCAGTGTCTTGAAGGTGAATGGAAAAGCACCTCTGTCCAAGACCTAGAGAATCCACACAACCCAAGTGAACACCCCTGATAAAAATTACATGAAAATATTTCATTTTTTCCCAACTTTATTGGCATTTTGTATTTATTTAAAGTATACAGCATGGTGATTTGACACACATACATATTGTAAAATCACAATCAAGTTAACACATCCGTCACCTCACATAGTTACCTTTTATTGAATAGAAAGAATGCTGAAGATCTAGTTTCTCAGCAAATTTCATATGTACCAACATAGTATTATTAACTGTCATCTCCGTGCTGTAATTAGATCCTCAGAACTTGCTCATCTGACATCGAAAGATTGTACCCTTGACCCCTGTTTTCCCTATGCCTCGGTCATTTGCAACAACTATTATAATTTCTGTTACTGTGACATAGACTTTTGTTTCTTTCTAGATTCCACATAAGTGATACTATACAGTATTTGCATAGCGCATAGGGGTACAAATGTTTCTTGAAGATAATGATTTTATTTTCTTCAGATATATACCCATACACTGGGTCATATGATAGTTCTACTTTTAATTTGTTAAGGAAAATTACTACTCTTTCCCACAGTATTTATACCAATTTACATTCCTACCAACAGTGCACAAGGGTTCCCTTTTCTCATAATCCTCACCAACATTTATCTCTTGTATTTCTGATAATATCCATTCAAACAGGTGTGTGGTGATATCTCATTGTGGCTTTGATTTGCATTTAAAAGATTGTTGATGTTGAGCATATTTTCATGTACTGGTTGGCCAGTTTGAATGTCTTCTTTGGAAAAGTATCTATTCAGGTCTTCTGTGAATTTTTAAATCAGGTTTTGGGGGGAGGCGGTGGAGTTTGCTATCGGCTCCAGGCTTCACCCTGGAAATCAGACCTCCGCATAACTCTAAAAGAAGAGACCTTCTTAAAATATATATCTGAAAATCTCATTTCCTGGCCTAGAAACCTCCCATGATTTCTCCTGATCTTCCCGAAGTATCCTGAGAATAGAGTTAAAACATTCGAGGTTGGTACACAATGCACTTTTTCATTTGACTCTTGCTATTTTCTCTCTAGTCTCATCTCTCCACACTTAAATTCTTCCTCCTCATGCTTTGGGTTTTAATGTTTGTTGTTGTTCAGTTACTAAGTCGTGTCTGACTCTTTGCAATCCCATGGACTGCAGCATGCAAGGCTTCCCTGTCCTTCACTGTCTCCCAGAGTTTCCCCAAACTTATATCCATTAAGCCAGTGATGCCATCCAACCATCTCATCCTCTGTCACCCAATTCTCCTTCTGCTCTCAGTCTTTCCCAGCATCAGGGTCTTATCTGAAGAGTCAGCTCTTGGCATCAGGTGGCCAAAGTTCTGGAGCTTCAGCTTCAGCATCAGTCCTTCCAGTGAATATTCAGGGTTGATTTCCTTTAGGATTGATTGGTTTGATCTCCTTGCTGTCCAAGGAACTCTCCAGAGTCTTCTCCAGCATCACACTTCAAAGGCATCATTCTTCAGAGCTCAGCCTTCTTTATGGTCCAACTCTCACATCTGTACATGACTACTGGAAAAACTATAGCTTTGACTAGACGAACTTTTGTCAGCAAAATGATGGCTCTGCTTTTTAATATGCTGTCTATATTTATGTTGGCAACTGAACTGAACTGATATTTGTCATAGCTTTCCTTCCAAGGAGCAAGCGTCTTTTAATTTCATTTTAATGTTTAGGTCATTTTATGCCATTACCCTTTGTGATAATACAACCAGACTAGAAATACATTACTAGAGGCAAACTATAAAGCTCAGGTAAAGGTTAGAGCATGTGAGAGTTTTCATGTTGGTAACCTCTAAGATGTGTGTTGCTTGCTAGAGCTGCAGTTACCCGAGTCTGCTATTTCCCATGAACCTTACTCCTCTCTATAAACCTTTTCCTGAGGAAAGAAAGACGCCTGCCTCCCAGCAAAATGGTTAGCATGAAATCAACAAGCTCTTTAGGGATTCGCCCATCTCTACAGGACAGAGAACAAATTCCTACTGTTTTTGTCAGGGTTCTGTGAATTTAGAAAAACAAGCTTCCCAGACATGAAGGTACAAAACTCAGATGTGGTGGCAGAAAAACATCATAGTACAAAAAGGCATTCAATTCTCTTGGAAACACTGTGCTTATTAAAAGCATAAACACTAGGTACAGAAAGTTCAGTAATCCTTTTCCTAAGGGCAATAATAGTTTTCACATTACCAAATCAAATGGTTGCTCTTTATTTGAAAGATGAAAATAAAGTGCCAGTCTGGAGATGAAATAAAGTGTGGCCAAGTCAAGCACTTGCATCTGAACGGAGGGTCAGACATTTTCCATCCTCGGGAGCTTTCGTCCAAGTGTATTTATAACACAGCCAGGTTTTACTTTTAGTTCTCCCAGGTTGTATATCTTTACTGCTGGTTGAGATTCTGGCATAATCACAGAAACCCATCAGCTCACTTAATTCTTGGCTCCTTGGGCTTTCCCCGCATGTCCGACAAGATTCCAGGACATGGGCAGAAGGCAATTTAGTCCTGTGGGGAGACTTCATCTCAGAGCTGTTGTCTCTCTCTGTGCTCAACAATTATAATATTAATGTGTGTGTGTGTGTGTGTGTGTGTGCGCGCGTGCTAAGTCGTTTCAGTCCTGTTTGACTCTTTGCGACCCCATGGACTGTAGCCCACCAAAACTCTGTCCATGGGATTCTCCAGGCAAGAATACTGGAGTGGGTTACCATGCCCTCCTCCAGGAGATCTTCCCGACCCAGGAATTGAACCAGAGTCTTTTATGTCTTCTGCATTTGCAGGAAGGTTCTTTACCACTAGCGCTACCTGGGAAGCCCTACAATATTGATAAGCCATAAAATTTTCAGTGACAGCTACTTCCTTAAGAAAGAAAAGGGCAAGGAAGTAAAGAGATTAGGCTTTGAGTTACTCTGTAGAAGTTACCTCCCATATAAAGCAGACTCAAAAGTAGCTCTTTTTGAAAGAGGCGGATTCCTGCCACCACACAGCAGCTCAGCCCGCCAAGCCCAGAAGTGAAACGTTGTGCCCAAGCTCTTGCAGTCAGTAAGTGGTAGAACGGGGATATAAACCGATATTAAAAGACCTGTTCTCTCCCCTCCCGGGCCAGCTGCTTCCTGGAGAAGAAGCATAGCCCTATTGTGATGCAGCTGCTGCTGCTGTTGCTAAGTCACTTCAGTCGTGTCTGACTCTGTGTGACCCCATAGACAGAAGCTCACCAGGCTCCCCCGTCCCTGGGATTCTCCAGGCAAGAACACTGGAGTGGGTTGCCATTTCCTTCTCCAATGTGTGAAAGTGAAAGTGAAGTCACTCAGTCGTGTCCGACCCTTAGCGACCCACGGACTGCAGCCTACCAGGCTCCTCCATCCATGGGATTTTCTAGGCAAGAGTACTGGAGTGGCTTGCCATTGCCTTCTCCATGCAGCTACATTCTAGCAAACCAGAATTCTCAATCTGGAAACAGATTCTCAGCAATTCCTATGGATTCCTTGTATCTTGACTAATGAGAGGCATCATGCAGAAATTAGGTTCCACATCCATGGTTTCCATTTCTGTTCTGTTGTTAATGAACATTATAACAATGTTGCTGACTCACTAAATTCTGGGTTTCAACTTCTTTGAAAGGTGTTTATAACTCAACAAATGTCACCAGGACGAGTGGAGACAATGATAAAAGATATCAAGGTACATAATGGAGTGATTTTGAATGTAAAACCAGCCCGGTTTCCCCAGTGCACATCTTTAATCTCCAATGAAATTCACTCTTTGAACGTTGCTTTGAGATGAACAGTGAAGTACAGAGGAATTACCCGTGCATTATCTCTACGGATATTACAAGTTTGGACCACAACACATAGTAGCATCCTTCATGAACTCAACAACTGCTAATTCAAAAGTCACTATTGCATGGCACCAAAAGTCAATGTATCATGGGCCTTTTGTTGTTGCTTAGATATCTCTCCCTAAATAGCCCTCTGAAAACATTCATTCACTCAGCACAGTGTTGTATATGCCACATTATGCTAGGAAATATAAAACACACACACAATGGGCTACAGTTCCAAAACCAGCCCCTTCTTACATCTCCGCTATGTTCACCATGATCTAAACGGAACATCATCTCCAACCTAGAACATGGCAGCACCATTCAGATTGGTCTCTGAAGTCTTTTGAAAATAAAAATCTAACTATGGCACACCTCTGTTAAGATCCTCCAATGACTTTTTATTGCAATTACAACAAAAATCAAGGACTCTCCTGTGACCTACAAAACATACATGATGTGATCCCTACTGTGCCCCAGCCACACCAGAACCATATGCTACATGCGCCCTTTGCCTGGAGTGCTTCCGCCCCAAATCTACACACGTCTGGAATTCTCTCCCATCATTCAGTTCACTTGAAGTGTTACCTTCTCAGACAGACCTCTCCTGAAGATTCCATCTTAAATAAAAATAAATTCTGTACAATATTTCCCTCTTTAAATATTCTTTGGAGCACGCATTACTATATGCACTGATTTTTAATTGATTTAATATTTATCATTATCACTAGAATGTCAATCCCTTGAGGAGAGAGAACTTAATAGTTTTATTTACCACTGGTTCCAGGACCTAAGTGGAAACCGGTTCACCAAGGAGTTCAAGAAACTAACACATTTAGAGTATACAATTCATTCTTTTTGTGTGTGTATTCAGTCTTGTAGCCATCACCTTAATCAATTTTAGAACATTTCGATCATCACGAAAAGAAATCCCATGTTCATTAACTGTCACTCCCCATTCCTCCTCCATCCCGACCACAAACTTTAAAAACAAGAATAGCAGTATGTAGAAATTAAGAAAGTAATGTGGGAGAACAAAAGATAGAAGCTAAAAGCAACTGCCAGGGAGGTGTAGGAAAACACAAGTGAAGCCATATGTGGATGGAGACAAATTAAAGATCACGCTGTTCACTCCAGATTCACATTTCAGCAAGCATCCTGGTGACACGAGCGCAAAACGGACTCCCTTCCCTAATCAACAGTCCTCCTCTTGTAAGAATGAGAATCAGGTATAGTAAAGAACACAATATCTGACCTGTTTAAGCACAATTTGCCCAGATAAAATAAAAGCAAAACTAAATTACCAGACTGGTGAGCACAATTCTGTTAAAATGAAAGCCGCAGAATATTTCATAACTTAAGAAGTTACTGAGATGACAAAATTTACAAGTTGATCATTTTTCTTCTACAACTCAAAAGGTATCTCCTTCCTGACACCTCTGCGATGTTACAATGAATTAGCAACATTTTCCATCATATTGGCAGGAGTCATGTCTTGGACAATTCAAACATCTGAGAGGTCTTTTTATTTTTACACTACCTTCTCCCACATCTGATTCAATAATTTAATAGAAGGTCATTCTTGGACAAAGGGTCACAACATATCGTTCCAGCATCTTGGCCTTCCACCCTCACATGTTCAAGAAACACGTGGAAATTAATGTTAGCCCGCCCAAGTTGAAACTATGACTCAAATTTTGCCAGCTGCAATCAAACTCTCCTTCATCCAAACTTTTCCACCTTTCAAGACTACAGTAGTCTAACTCGGCGATAAGACAAGTAAAAATCACCTAGGAGTAAATTTTCCAGGAGGCAGACTTTCTTAAGCTTTGAAGTGATTGTCATGGGCCTGAAAGGAAGAGAAGTCTACATGTAACTGGGAAAATCTACATAATACTGGAGAAATAAATGTATGTAGGATACCATTTGTTAAGAAGTGTTCCCTGAACGACTGTGTTGCTAGGTGGTTGATAAATAAAAACAAGGTTAACTGCAGAGGTACTGAGTCTGAACATGATTTCTTGGACAGGGAAATCAATAAAATGCCAGTTCATGAAGTAAGAAGAATGAGATCAAACATGCAAAGTTTACTTGCCTTTTTTCAAGAAGTAATTATGCAAAGACAGGTGCAGTGAGAAATCACTGATGTAGAAAATGGGAGACTAGGAAGATGAGAGGAAGTTTATTTTGAAGGTGGGGTTAAAAGGAAAAGTTAGAACCAGTAACACAGCCATCCATGTGTTTCTTCCTCTGCAGTTTGTTCTGTGGAATGGCCTGAGGCTGTAGGTACACAAACCAGCTATTTGTCGAAAACCTGTACTTTGGAGACCTAACCAGATTTCTCACAGCTTCCTACAAAGTGTCAGGACAACAGATCTGTAAACAAACAAAAGGTTGCTTGGGTCACTACTTGTCAACTGCAAGATTCACAGCAAAATGCAGTGATGTTTCCTTAGAGAGTTCCCCATTGGCCACCAGGAAGAAACCAATTCCCAAGTCCATCTGTTATTCAAGACTTTTCCTAATTAGATCCCAACCACTTTCCCAAAGACAACTGCAGCTCCTCCTTGATATAAGCAAATTGCTTCCTATGTCCAGACTACACGGGTCACGGTCATCTCCCCCAATCTCAAGACACACATCGCCTCTGCCCATCCACAATGCCTTCCTTGTCCCTCTCCATCTTTCTGAATCTGATCTCACCTCCTTCATGAGACTTTCTAGCTCACTATAGCCTAAAGGAATCTCTTTTTTCCTGTAACCGCTAGTGTATAGTGTATAGTGTCTGTGAGCTGAGTGATGACATACTTGTACAGGCTTTTTTTTTTATTATATGTTTTGTCTGTCCAAATGAACTATTAATGCCTTAAAGACAAGGACTAAGAATCATCCAGTTTGGGTTTTACAGAGTGAGGGTCTAAAACACAGTCGGTGTTCAGTAGATGTTTGTTGATAGCTTTACACAGATGGAAAAAGGAAAGACCCTGTATTAGAGAAGCAAAAGCTACTATAAAAAATGCAAGACAGTGGTTGAAAGTTTCCAGTTTTAGCAGGAGGCTCGTCTTCACACAGGCTTTCAAGGAGTCTGGCTGACATGGCTCCACCATCTTGGACAAATGACTTCCATCCTCAGATTCATGATCCATCACCACCCCACCACCCAGAAGGCAGAGAGGGAAAAATAGAGATCCAAGGCCAGACACCCTCTCTTGAAATGAGTGAGGAATTGCACACATCAATTTTGAGCACGTTTCTTTGCCTCAAACCTGGCTGCAGAGGGAGCTGGGCACTGCTAAGCCAGGCAGGCTCCATCCCAGCTATAACTCTGCTATCAGGCAGGAAGGGGAGAAGACATTTCTGTGGATGAGTAGCATCCTGCATACAGGCCTTCCCATCTGTAGAGTGAGTGAGCATTTTTATCTAACTACATGGTGTACTTCTTGGTGCTGGAATCAGGCTTTCTATGAAATGTCAACCTCTTCTTGTCATGAATGGATGAATCTCATCTTGCTCTGTTCAGATCTCACTACGGAGTGCGCCAGGACCATATTTGGGGATGATGCACTAAGTAGAAGTAGCCTTCTCTCTATATAGAGAAGGAAACTCTTGCCCCCTAACTTCTGTATGGTGAGCCCAAGTGAAAGATGCCTCCTGGCCACCAGCTCACCTCCCATCTGCTTTCTCACCAGCAGGACCAGTGAGGACTCCCCCTTCCTCTGACTGTCAAAGAGATGAGAGTGTCCTGTGCTTGTTAATTTCCTGTACTTTCATGTCTCTACAGTCACACTTACCTACTAAGTTTTGTAATAAATGTGCCCAGACCAGCAGCTCCAGCCCACTGACAGGTTATCCGTGTAATATCTAATTTTAATTCAGTTCTAAACCATGTATCCATCTTATGAGCAAAGCACTATGTAGATATTGAGATTTTTTAAAATTCCTGCCCTGAAGTTGTTTAGAATCCCCTGCAGGGGACAGGTATCTGCAGCTCACCTTATTAGAAAACACACTTGGGCAAGTCTAACTAGAGATACAAGCAAAGTGCTACGAGACTGTAGCCAACAGAGCAATCAGCAATCAACTAGATGGCCAGGGAAGACTTCAAAACATATTTAGATAAAAAGATTGCCCAGGGGAGGTTATACTTGAACAGGGCCCGGAGGGATGAGTAGAATTTTAACAAGTGGCAGAGAAAGAAAGTGATATTCTTGGCAGAGCATAAGCCAAGGTGCAGAGGAGTGAGGGCAATCTGGGAGAGGCCAGATTCTGTGGGGCTGGGGTAAAAGAGCCTTGGGCATGAAGCAAGAATGGCAGAATGGCTTTGGGTGCAGGCCAACTGGAACCATCAGAACCAGCAATGAACAGCGATTCTTGAGCAGGGCAGCAACTGGATCCATTCCAGGTGGAAGGAAGACAGCTGTGCTGATGGTTGGAAGGTGAGGTAAAGAGTCACGAAGATCAGTAGACACTCATTATATATATATTTATATGTGTGTGTTTTGGGGTCACACTGTGCGGCTTGCAGGATCTTAGTTCTCCAACCAGGGATTGAACCCAGGCCACTGGCAGTGAAAGTCCTCAGTTCTCACCACTGGACCACCAGGGAACTCATAATAATTCTTACTCATTAGAAGATGATTTTCACCTCAGTCATGTCCAACTCTTTGTGACACTATGCACTGTAGCCCAACACTGAACCGATGCACCAGATAGGGACAAAAAGAAAACTCATAATAGTTTCTTGGAAATCTATGAGCCTGGAACAGGGTAACTGTGGAGTTCTGAGGGCTGGAAAGGAAAAATACCGGGACCTCAAACCATCCCTGAGAGCTGGGGTCTGAGGATTAAGGTGAAACAGGCACACAGACTGGCAACTTAAGGCATTCACATACTGTGCTCAAGAAGCCTACATTATACTTACTGATCACAGTAAATTCCTTTAGCCAAACAGAACTTGGTTCAGTCTTACAGGTATGCTTCCGTGCATTATTGCTCTGCATACCAAAGTGTTCATAGATCTTGGGGAAGTCTTAAAAAATTGTGTTTTTCCTTTCAAAGAGCGGAATGTAAAATACCCACCAATCCTCCTGGATGGCGCCTGGTTGAACGTATTCCTTGTTATTTCATTTAAGCTGCTAAATATCTATTAGAGTAAAATTATGGGCTCTTGGCATGTGCAGTTCCACTTGTAGCTTCCTGAGCATCGAAGTAATAAATGTGACATGGAGCCTTTTATTTTGGAAGGCAGATCCTCTTCATGCCTGGGATTGCCTAGCAAGTGGGCAATGAATACTATAAGAAACTGTTTCCTCTATGACCTAAGCCAAAGGGATGCATAGACTCTAGGTAGCCCAGATCCTGGATCGACATAAGGGCCAACCAAAAGCATCTGCTGATGTTAGACTTTTGGAGGAAAACCTCAAGATGCTGGCAGTTAAAATTATCTAAGCATGCCATTCTGTGACCTTCACTCTAAATAAGGGAGTCTTTGCAGGAATGACCAACCTACTTTGCAAAGTCAGGGTGACTCCTTTCTCCGTAAGCTCTTTCCACTCAATCTACAGTATGCATTTGAAGTTTTCCTGTTGAATATCTGTGTCTTTCACTAAGCCATGAATGAAAGGGGAAGGTGAGGGGTATCACTCAGGTGCTTAAGAAACACACACCCAACCGTTCCCTTTATTCAGCTATGCTAAATTTCTCAGCACATAGGAGAACAAATCCAAGTAAGACGTTAAGATCAGCAGCTTTATCAAAGCACAGAGCTGTCAGATTTGGGGGGAGGCTGTTTGCCAAATCAGAACACATACACTTTTAGGATAGAAACTCGAATATGAATTAAGCTCATATCACTCAAAAAAGAGCTGAATGCATCTGAAACCAAAGTACGTTGTCAGCCTCCTCCACTCGCTCCAGGCGCCGATGCCTCGATTAGCTATGCAAGAAGCTACCTGCTATTTTAGAATTGTATGAAGTCACCTCAGGGTATCTACAAGCTTCTCACGCACAAGATACTGACTTTTTTTCCCTCCTTCTTGGCTTAAAGCACGGTTGTTGTTCCATCCTGGTAAGTCCTATATCATGGATTGTTATTGCATAAGCTGTCATTAAGGCAGCTTGTCTTCTCAAAGAAGAATCAGTCTGCAAACAATAATGGTTTGTTGCTAAAGCCCCCTGAGACTAAAAGACACCTAGCATTTTTTTTTTCCCCTCAGTTAGTAAGTATTCCCCTAAAAGATTAGGGAGCTGAAAGCTTCATTTCCAAAGAGGAGTTTTTTTGGTTTTTTTAGTAATAGGGAACATTCCCTCCACTCCATTTTTTAAAAAAAATAAATTACCTTCTCTCCTGAAATAGTAACTAAATTTATAGGAACAGAAGAATAGCTCACATGATAGGTATCTAAGCCACGAAGCTGCCGGTATACACAGGATTACAGGTACCGTGCTGTTCAACATGTTTCTACCTGAGGTACAGAAATTCTGTTTTGATACTGGACTGCTTCAGAACATTTTCAGATGAAACTGTGATCATGAAAGTGAGAACCTGTCAACTCCATCCTCTAAAGCCAAGGTTAATAAGGGCTTTTGTAGACTTTCCCAAATAAATACATTAACACAGTTAACCTTTGACCTCCGGTGCCCTTAATCTTTCAGCCCCAAGCTTCTCTCCTGGGATGGGTGTAACAATGTTGCCAAAATGAGCTTTGCCAAAAAGAGTGCTGAGCACTCACTCTGGTTTAGACCGAAACCACCTTAATCACTCACCTTTCATCTTGCCAGATTTCTAGTGTATAACTATTCCAACCACTCTCAGATTTCTCAGACTTAATCTGCCCCACAAAGCTTGAGTATTTCCTATTTAAAAAAAAAAAAAAAAGGCACACTAGATTTCTACTTCTGTTCGCCTAGCTCTGAGGCATTTCCCAGCCCTAACTCCTAATACCACCCTAAAAACAAACTGCTCTGAATCTAACTGTCCACCTGCTCCAAGCGCAGATTGGAATCTCTTTCAGTGTGCCATATTCTTGCTCCATACTCGTGTAAGCATGTATGACCTGTAAGGCCGCTTTTCCCTGGGGCCTTAATAAAACTTCCTTTACCATATTTGA
The DNA here is from genome assembly GCF_049115385.1 of Moschus berezovskii. NCBI lineage: Eukaryota > Metazoa > Chordata > Mammalia > Artiodactyla > Moschidae > Moschus > Moschus berezovskii. The sequence continues at coordinate 38,763,663 of NC_142472.1, forward strand.
AATTACTAAGCATGCAATTTTTATTTCCAGGTGCAAAAATGTCTCATGCAAATCTCCTTGACCTGAAGTAACTGAAGGCACCTTCAAAACAGGAGTCTATTGCTTACTCAGCAGATCCACAATGAACACCACTAACCACATCTTGTTCTCCCGGACTCCAAATCACCGGGGTTTAATTAGACATTTCTGAAACCAAGCCTGGCTTCTGCGAACCCATCATGGATGAACTGAGCCACAGTGATGCAACAGGATTAACTTTTGTCTCTGTGGTTTACACAGGTAAAGAAAGTAACTAAAGTCCAAGAGTTCCACTCTTGTGACGTGAAGACTATGGCTGCTGGTGCTTCAGACCCAGGCTGTTTTGACCACATAAACTGTAAAGAAAAAATGGATATGAAATGTCTATTTCATATGGGCAAATAACCTCTGGTCATGGCCCATGACCATGGAACAGCACACACGTTGAGTGTTCCAGAAAGATTACATGAGTTACAACACTTGACCTTTGATTCCCAGCTAGACAGAGATTGAAAGTGAAAGTCGCTCAGTCGTGTCTCACTCTTTGCGACCCCATGGACTATACAGTCCGTGGAATTCTCTAGGCCAAAATACTGAGTGAGGAGGCTTTCCCTTCTCCAGAGGATCTTCCCAACCCAGGGTTCGAACCAGGATCTCCTGCATTGTAGGCAGATTCTTTACCAACTGAGCAATCAGGGAAGCCTAGACAGGGATTAATTCTTAGCATTCAGGGAAATGTGAAGTCACTTTTCTAGGGCTAGTGCCTAGGTAGAGAAGGCACCAGTATAAGGACCATGAGTATATCCTGTGTTAATATTACGTCAACTCCAGGGAACAGTAGGAGAATGCACTTGAAAAGTTACCCTTGTCCCCCGGAATCAAGGAGCACACTTTGCCATTGGCTAATTACTTACTTATTCATTCAACAAATATTTGTTCACAGAATAACTAAGTTCTTGCATGCATGCGTCATTACACTGGAAACACATCACAGCAGGAAACCCTAGTTAAATAAATGCAGGTTTGTTCCTTTCTTCTCTCTGAGTATGTGCCTTCTAATCAAATATAATGAGCTGACAAATGATCCTTTGAGGGCGGCCTTTAACCAAATTCAAGGGATAACAGGAGGGCTAACAGGAGGCTCCAAAGTGCTCATTCGTTTTTCACATTACCTTATTTCCAAATGGATACTGCTAACCAGAGTTAAGGTAGACCAGTCTGCCGTATGTCAAAAATAAATCTCATTGTCCTACCTGAAGTGTCCTTAACTGTATTTCTTGATGCCGAGAATTATTAGTCATTATGTATATTGTCACCTTGCTTATTTAACTTATATGCAGAGTACATCATGAGGAACGCTGGGCTGGAAGAAGCACAAGCTGGAATCAAGATTGCTGGGAGAAATATCAATAACCTCAGATATGCAGATGACACTACCCTTATGGCAGAAAGTGAAGAGGAACTCAAAAGCCTCTTGATGAAAGTGAAAGAGGAGAGTGAAAAGGTTGGTTTGAAGCTCAACATTCAGAAAACAAAGATCATGGCATCTGGTCCCATCACTTCATGGGGAATAGATGGAAAAACAGTGGAAACAGTGTCAGACTTTGTTTTTTTGGGTTCCAAAATCACTGCAGATGCTGATTGCAGCCATGAAATTAAAAGACGCTTGCTCCTTGGAAGGAAAGTTATGACCAACCTTGATAGTATATTAAAAAGCAGAGACATTCCTTTGCCAACCAAGGTCCGTCTAGTCAAGGCAATGGTTTTTCCCGTGGTCATGTATGGATGTGAGAGTTGGACTGTGAAGAAGGCTGATCGCCAAAGAATCGATGCTTTTGAACTGTGGTGTTGGAGAAGACTCTTGAGAGTCCCTTATACTGCAAGGAGATCCAACCAGTCCATTCTAAAGGAGATCAATCCTGGATGTTCATTGGAGGGACTGATGCTAAAGCTGAAACTGCAATACTTTGGCCACCTCATGCGACGAGTTGACTCACTGGAAAAGACTCTGATGCTGGGAAAGGTTGGGGGCGGGAGGAGAAGGGGACGACAGAGAATGAGATGGCTGGATGGCATCACCGACTCTGTGGACATGAGTTTGGGTGTACTCCGGGAGTTGGTGATGGACAGGGAGGCCTGGCGTGCTGTGATTCATGGGGTCGCGGAGAGTCGGACACGACTGAGCGACTGAACTGAACTGAATACTTACAAGTCGTAAAATACAAGTCATAAAAGCATATTATGACAGATATCTTTTCTCCTCAATCTTCAGATGTAATTTGATGCATGGAAATCATTTTCCATCATAATGTAAAGAGTGACATGATAGATTTGATCGGCAGCATTTTATTACAAAATCAACAGGGAATCATGACCTGGGTGACTCATGCTGGAGTGTACAGCTGTTCTTAGCCTATCTAAAAAGAAAGAAGAGTTCATTAAACTTCAAGTGTCAAGAATACACAGCTGAAAGCCTAGGTTTTTTAAAATCACCTGATTTCATAAAGTATGCATGCACGAAGTCATGTCAGTCATGTCTGACTCTTTGTGACCCTATGGACCATTGCCCTCCAGGCTCCTCTGTCCATGGGATTCTCTAGGCAAGAATACTGGAGTGGGTTGCCATTTCTTCCTCCAGGAGATTTTCCCCACCAGGGATGGAATCCACCCCTCTTAAATCTCCTGCATTGGCAGGTGGGTTCTTCACCACTACCACTTGGGAAGCCCATGAAGCACAGGCTCCCTTCAAATCTGATTCTCATCCAGACTTTGTGATTATACTTCAGCTAGTTAAATTCATCATATGAAGGAGAGCAGGTTAGTTATAAGATGGGAATCCTGCCATTCTCTTCTGTTTAACACAGACCAACAGGGCTTGAGTTACAAGTGTTTATTATTTCTGAAGCTGTACTGTCACATAAACACCAATGTGAAATTCTCAAAGTGGACACTGCCTAGGAACAAGGGCTCACAAGGGTGTTGGGGGTGTAAGCCTTAAGCCAGTCTCCATGGAGTCTCCTCTTTCCTCAAGGCAGCCTCTAACGTGAGATGTCCCTTGCCCAGCTCAAACCATTAGGTAAACATATGCAAGCAGAAGTCCTTTCTGAAACGGATCAAGTATCTTTAATCCTGCATTCTGGCCTCCAGATGATTTATGGCTCTTATTTTCTTTTCTCTCTTTCCTTGTAAGGCTTGCCAAAGTAGACTTTCCCTCTGCCTTGAAGCGTGCAAACACATAGTTCTGTCTTCCTTGATGAATCGGATTCTTGCCAAGCGAAAGCTTTAATGACAAAATTATGCTCTGAAGAAAGGACGAGGTGATAGCCTGAGAGACTTGAGAGAAACACCACAGAGTGTTCCTTGGGCTGTTAGAATTTAGAAAATTAAGAACCAGGCTGTGAACTGCCCTCCACACCCAACTTGTGTCCCTCATCCTGCCCCAACTGCAGCTATAATAGAAAAATTTGCAGGTATGTTTAGTCTGATTTGCTTCATTTTGGGTAGGACATTGAGGGCTCTGCCTCATTACATTTTGGTTCTGCTTTACCTGAATGACAAGAAACTGCTGTGTGCATTCTCTAATCCTTCCCCATCCTCAACTATAAACGGTTTAGCTTTATGCCAAATTGTGAAGTAAGTAAGGTGTGTCTCGGTCACCCAGTCACGTTCATTTGTGACCTCCTCCATCCCCACCCCCAGCCTTCCCGAGCTTCATGGCACTCAGACTTCCTCCTATGTGAACATGGACATTATAAACAAGAATATTCTAAACTGAAGAGACCTCCCTTCTGGGACCTCCCTGGTGGTCCACACTACCAGTGCAGGGGATATGGGTTCAATCCTTGGTTGGGGAATTAAGATACTGCATGCTGTGTGGCAGAGCCAAAATAAACAAATGAACGAATAAAAATATACCTTTAAAAAAAAAAAAGATACCTTCTTTTCTTGTTCTTCTCATGAGGAGAAGAGGAGACATAAATTTCTTTCTCCACCCCAGATCTTTACCCTGAGTTGCAGAGCTACACATTAAACAGTTTGTTGGACATTTATGTAGCAATAGCCAAGAGATAGCTTTCCATGTCAGTTTGTCTTTCTTTATAGATTAGTGGAGCAGGCTTCTTTCCCAGGTCCTTGTGGGTGGTCAGTCACCCAGTGCTGTCTTACTATGACGCCATGGACTATAGCCCACCAGGTTCCTCTGTCCATGGGATTATCCAGGCAGGAATACTGGAAAGGGTTTCCATTTTCTTCCCCAGGGAATATTCTGTATTCAGGGATCAACCCCATGTTTCCTGCAGCTCCTGCATTGGCAGGTGGATTCTTGACCACTGAGCCACCTGGCCTCACATATCCAATAGCCATAGAATTTCAATACACCCTGTCCTTTCTTTTACCACCAAAGTGATTTTTAATTTCTCTCTGTTCTACTTTCTATTTAATTTCAACAAGTATCTGTGGAGTGTCTACTCCAGGCCAGGAGTGTTTTTAGGCTGTTGGGATATATCAGCAAGTAAAATGGGAAAGGATCCCTGCCCTCCTAGAGTTTCCATTCAAGTTTTGGGAGACTGGACTATTAATAATAATGATAACTTGACTCACTGGAAAGGACTCTGATGCTGGGAGGGATTGGGCGCGGGAGGAGACGGGGACGACAGAGAATGAGATGGCTGGATGGCATCACCAACTCGATGGACATGAGTTTGAGTGAACTCCGGGAGTTGGTGATGGACAGGGAGGCCTGGCATGCTGTGATTCATGGGGTCACAAAGAGTCGGACATTACTGAGCGACTGAACTGAACTGAATCTCTTAGAGAATGAGAAATGCAATGGGAAAAATCTTTTAAGTAGAATTAAGAGGATTGGGAACGGCAGTGTGGATGAGCAGTGGGCAGTGGGGGTTGAATTTTTTAACGAAGAGGACAGACAAGCCTTACTAAGACATGCTTTTCAAGTATGGGGGAATAGCCCTGATGGTATCTGGAGCAAGAGTGTTTCCTGCAGAAGGAACAGGCAGTGCATAGGTTCTCCAGTGGGAATGTTCCTGGTCTTTTCAGGGAACAGAAAAGTGATCAGTGTGGCTGGAGCAAGCCAAAGGATGGGAGTGTGTACCAGAGGAGACCATAGTGAGAACCGAGGGCCAGAGAGTACAATGTTTTGCACTCCTATGTAAGAACGTTGGTCTTTACCAAAGTCCGATGGAAAAACTATAGGGTTCCATTTTTTTTTAACTCATAAGAGAGTTATTATGACTACTGCATTGAAAACCAATTTTGTAGAAGCAAGGATAGAGGCAAGAAGACCAATTAGAAGGTTATAACCCAAGTTAGGGATAATGATATCTTGAATCAAAATGGTTTCAACAGTGCTTATAAGAAGTGATCGGTACATAAATTCTGAAGGGAGGTCCAATAAGACTTCTTTTTCTTTGTAGTTCTGGTCATCTTTTTCTTTTGAAATGATTTTAGACTTAAGGAAACACGGCAAAAAATAGAGTTTCTGCATATCTATCACTTGTGTTATGTTGGTAGCTCAGTCATGTCCGACTCTTTGTGACCCCATGGACTGTAGCCCACCAGGCTTTTTTGTTCATGGAATTCTCCAGACAAGACAACCAGAATGGGTTGTTATTTCTTTCTCCAGGGGATCTTCCCAACCCAGGGATTAAACCCAGGTCTCCTGCATTAAGGAAGATTCTTTAGCATTTGAGCCACCAGGGAAGACCTATTCATCACTTAGCTTCCCCAGATATTTTATTTACAACTTATTTAACTGCCATGTCATGCTTAAAACCAGGAAGTTGACAATAATACAATATCATTAACTAATTACAAACTTTATTAGACTGTCTCTGGTTTTCTCTCAATGTCCTTTTTCTGTGCCAGAATCCCACACTGCATTTCGTAGTTCTGTCTCCATAATTTCTTCCAAGCTGTGACACACAGTTCCTCAGTATTTCCTTGTGTTTCATGACCTTGGCATTTTCTGTGACTAATGGTCAGTTATTTTGCATAATGTCCCACAATTTAGCTTTCTCTGATATTTCCTCATGATTAGATTCCTTTTTTGCAAAAAAATAAAATATCACAGACATGTGTTTCTTTATGCATCATATCAAAAATACATGGTGGCAATGTGTCTTATTAACTGGTGGTGTTACTCTTCAATGAGATTTCTTGACAGATTGATATATGGGGAATAAGAATGACTCCAAGGTTTTTGTCCTGAATAACTGCAGAGATAGAGTTATCAACCAGGGTAGATGGAGCAGGTGTTAGGGGAAGCTGAGCTCAGCTTTGAACATGTTAAGTTTGAGGTGTCTACTAGATATCCAAGTGTAGGTTTCCTGCAGGCAGTTGCATATATAGGTTCGGAGTATGAGAAAGAGGTTGGGCTAGAGAAATTAATTTTGGAATTGTCAGCATATGGGAGGTTTTTATAGCCATAGGATTAAATTAAGTTCACTAAAAGAGAATGTAAGAATAGACAAGTAAAAAATAAGGACTGAGCCCTGGGACATTTCAATATCAGAAAGTTGGTGAGAAAAATGAGAAACTTGCAAATGATATTACAAAATAGTAACTAGTAAGGGATTAGTTAAGGAACTGTCTTGATTGAATCTTTATCCTTTCCTCTCCATCTTTATTCCCACGGCCTTAACCTAGGTCAGTTTCCTTAAAATATCATCTACCCCTTTAGAGTTCAGTTTTCCTATGGAAAATGCAGTTTTAAATAGCTATTAATTCTTAGGTTGATAGGTAGGTGAGACGATGAGTGTGTGTGTGCTCAGTCCCTTCAGTCACGTCTGATTCTTTGCGACCCTATGGACTGTAGACCAGCAGGCTACTTTGTCCGTGGGATTCTCCAGGCAACAATACTGGAAGTGGGTTGCTCTGCTCTCCTCCAGAGGATCGTCCCAACCCAGGGATTGAAACCAGGTCTCCTGAGTCTCCCTCTTTACAGGTGGATTCTTTACCCACTGAACCACTTGGGAAGCCCTATACCAATACTTGTAAATTATTTTGCAGTGTCTGGCACATGGAAAATGTTAGCTATTATTGGCATTATTACTTTTCTGTCTCATTAGACTGTGAGCATCTTAATAGCTGACAGTTTTATTTTCTCTTGTTCCATTTCCTAATACTGCATTAAAGTTAAAGTTAAGTCGCTCAGTCGTGTCCGACTCTTTGCGACCCCGTGGACTGTAGCCTACCAGTCTCCTCCGTCCACGGGATTTTCCAGGCAAGAGTACTGGAATAGGTTGCCATTTCCTTCTCCAGGGGATCCTCCTGACCCAGGAATCGAACCTGGGTTTCCCACATTGTAGGCAGACGCTTTACCATCTTAGTCCATCATTAATGCTCAATAGACAATTTTTGAATGAATAGAAAAAGAGTTGAGGGTACCGCTTAATCCAAAAGATTGAATTCTTATGAAATTTCAGACAGTGGCACTTAGGATAAAAGATCCGTTTTTCTAGATGGTCCCCTGACACCTCTCAAAGCACACTCCCTGGGTGATCATCTTGACGTCAATTTCCCCATTCTGTGTCTCAAGTGGCGAAGAGCTACAGCAGAGCTCAGGCGGGCCTTTGTCTGAAACGTCCTCTCACTCCATTTAGCTTCTCAGGATTTATAAGCCAAATCTATCTCTCCCAATGACAACCCTCTCAAGAATGGCACTTAGCTACTGATAATCTAGAATAGAAGGTATGCTTGACCTTGGACAAGTTAATTCATTCTTTTTTACACCTTGGATGTGTTTGTAAAGCAGTTTGTTTTTGTAAAACTGGAGATGATATCTCTTCTAGTAGAATCAATGGCTGAACAAGACCATCTCTTGAGATCCTTGTTCTTTGTTTTTGATTTTATTTGAATTTATGTATTTTTAATTGGAGGATAATTGCTTTACAATATTGTGTTGGTTTCTGCCAGACATCAACATGAATCAGCCATAGGTATATATATGTCCCCTCCCTCTAGAACCTCCCTCCCTCCTCCCATTCTTAATAGACAACAAAGTAATGAGAAAAAGAAATCAGTATTATGTTTATTGTTCTATACTAGATGGTTAGATGGCCCCGTAGAGGGACCACATACCTGCCAAGCATTCCATGTATGAGACTATCCAATCTCTTAGTATATTAAATGTCACTGCAATTTTATGAAATAAATATTAATATTGGCATATATTTAAGAATGTATAGAAAGAGATAGGGACTCAAGTCTTTTTCCCGATCCAGATGAGTGCTTTCCTACTGCACCAGGCTGGAAAATAAGGTAACGAATCTACCTGAATAGAAGAAAGTGCTCAGCTGAACTTTGAGAGGAGAAAAAACTCACAAAGGTCTGTATTTCTTCCCTCTGGAGGGACCTCTAGACTGTTCTAGTATACTACTCTAAGTTTCCATTTTGGTAGTCTAAAGGGAAACTTCAGTTGCTTAAGTAAAACCATGCACGTATGCACTAGAGACCTGTGGTCTCTCTCTCTTTTTTTCCCCACTTAGGTCAGTGTTACAGACTTGCTTTTCAGTGTTCTCTTTAACCAATATTGCACTTTTAACTCTCTCGTGTGAAGGAATAAGAAGCAAGACAAAAGTAATCAATGACACCAATGTTCAGAGTTGCCTTTATAAGAAGCAGTATAAAATTGGCATTCAATATTAAGAACCTTTCAGTAATTAGTTTTGGTTTGGTTTTTCTTCCTATATCCCACTTTATTGAAAAAGGAGATCGCTAGAAAACAAGTATACAACACAGATTTATTCTCAGCATCAAAAAAAGCAATTTCTAGAGTAAATCCCAGTCCACATATTAATACATTCAGGGTTCAATTAGTCATACTTTCTATATCTACATTTACTTGGCTGCACAATGAGAATTCTTATCTTTAATCATGACCTGGGGGCACTGCAAGATAATCATTAAATATATGTACTAAACTGTACTTACTAGGGCAGAAAATTGGAATAATATATCAGAAAGATTTTTCAAAGATTGAAATTTAGAACTGATTTTCTAGTAGATTTTCAGTAATTTAAAAAATATTACTCTATCACACTTCTGTAGTTTCTGATGAAAGATAACATAAAATGAAAACCATTTCTCTCCATATGATTCATTTTAGCAAACATTAATTTAGTGCCAGGGATTTTGTTCATTGACAGCAGAGTATGAAAATAAGTATAAGATAAACCTTAACCCTGTATACGAGACTGCAAAAGAGACATAGGTATATAGAACAGTCTTTGGGACTCTGGGAGAGGGCGAAGGTGGGATGATTGGGGAGAACGGCATTGTAGCATGTATATTATCATATGTGACCAGTCCAGGTTCGACGCATGATACAGGATGCTTGGGGCTGGTGCACAGGGATGACCTGGAGGGAGGATATGGGGAAGAGGGAGGTGGGAGGGGGGTTCAAGAAAGGGAACACATGTACACCCGGGGCGGATTCATGTCAATGTATGGCAAAACCAACCAATATATTAATGTAAAATAATTTGCCTCCAATAAAATAAATTTTTAAAAAATTTATAGGCATAACTTGAAGACACTGGGTTCGGTTCCAGACCATTCCAATAAAGTGAATATAGCAATAAAAAAAAAAGAAAATAAGTATAAGATAGACTACCATTTAGAACAGGGTTAGGAAACTATGGCATACATTCCAAGCTTACCTTGTATGGTCCATGAGCTAAGAGGAGTTTTTACATTTTTTATGGTTGGGGGAAATAATCAGAAGAAAAAACTTTCTGTGTTGCGAAAATTTCATGAAATTCTAATTTTTGTCCATAAAGTCTTACAGGATCACAGCCACACTCACTTTTTAGATTTTTATCTATAGATTCTTTCACACTGCTGCTGCTGCTGCTGCTGCTAAGTCACTTCAGTCGTGTCCAACTCTGTGCGACCCCATAGACAGCAGGCCACAGGCTCCCCTGTCCCTGGGATTCTCCAGGTAAGAACACTGGAGTGGGTTGCCATTTCCTTCTCCAATGCATGAAAATGAAAAGTGAAAGTGAAGTCGCTCAGTCGTGTCCCACTCTTAGCAACCCCATGGACTGCAGCCTACCAGGCTCCTCCATCCATGGGATTTTCCAGGCAAGTGTACTGAAGTGGGGTGCCATTGCCTTCTCCATCTTTCACACTAAAATGGCTGAATTGAGTAGCTGACACAGAGATGATTGGCTTGCAAAGCCCTCTACGGAAAGTTTGCTAACCCCTTCCTGAGAAGCTCACAATCTATCATGCGAGAGAGGAGCAATTATGCACTTCATTTTTCTAACATGATTCATGCTGTTACAGTGGGAAAAATACCTAAAAAGAGTATTAAAAAGCAGAGACATCACTTTGCAACAGAGGTCCATATACTCAAAGCTATGGCTTTTCCATTAGTCAAGTATGGATGTGAGAGTTGGACCGTAAGGAAGGCTAAGTGTCAAAGGATTGATGCTTTCAAACTGTGGTGCTGAAGACTCTAGAGAGTCCCTTGGACAGCAAGGAGGTCAAACCAGTCAATCCTAAAGGAAATCAACTCTGAATTTTCATTAGAAGGACTGATACTGAAGCTAAAGCTTCAATACTTTGGCCACTTGATCTGAAGAACTGACTAATTGGAAAAGATCCTGATGCTGGGAAAGATTGAGGGCAGGAGAAAGGGGTAACACAGGATGAGATGGTTGGATGGCATCACTGATGCAATGGACTGGAGTTTGAGAAAACTCCAGGAGATACTGAAGGACAGAGAAGCCTAGCATGCTGCAGTTCATGGTGTCACAAAGAGTTGGATACAACTTAGCGACTGAACAAGAGCAAGTGGGAAAAGTTATTCCTTCTGTCTGTAGAAGTCTGAATTTAATGAGCTTGTTTAATGAGAATGAAGGTAATGAAAAGGATTCTAAGCAAAAAATTAGAGAAAAAATGGGAGCATAAGATAGAGACAGAGAAAACAAAGTCATATTGTATTTGAGAGAAATTCTGGGAGGGGTGTAGAGAGAAGTGAGAGAGAAAATTAAGAAAGTACATGAAATATGTGCAAATGTAAATTAACACAGCCACTGTGGAGGCACAATATGGAAGTTCCTCAAAATATAAAAAAAGATAAAATTACCATATGATCTAGCAACTCCAGTCCTGGGGATATATGCAAAGAAAATGAAGATATTAATTTGAAAAGGTGTGTTCAACCCATATTCATTACAGCATTATTTACAATAGCCACGGTGTGAAAGCAACCTAAATGCTCATGAACAGATGAATGGATAAAGAAAATGCCACACACACACATACAGGAATATTAGTCATAAAAAAGAATGAAATCTTGCCATTTGTGACAACATAGATAATATTATGCTAAGCAAAACAAGTCAAAGAAAGGTAAATACCATGTAATTTCACTTACATGTGGAATCTAAAAGAACAAATGAATAAACATAAGTAAAGATAGATCATAGATACACAGAACAAATAGGCAGTTGCCAGTGGCAAGGCAACTTGGGGGAGGAGAGAAATAGGTGAGAAATTAAGAGGTATAATTCACTTACAGATTTCATGAGTAAGAAATGTATAGTGTGAGAATGTAGTCAATAATTATGTGATGTCTTTTGCATGGTGACAGAAGGAAGCTAGACTTATCATAGCGATCACTTTGAAATGTTTGGAAATATTGAATCGCTATGTTGTGTACCAGGGAATAACATAGTATTATAGATCAATTATACTTCAAAAACAAACTCAAAGTAAAAGAGATCAGATATGGTTACAAGAGATGGGGGTTTGGGAGAAGGAAAGTTGGATGAAGATGGTCAAAAAGTACAAAATTTCAGCTATAAGATAAATAAGTTTCCTTGGGGGTGCTAGTGGTAAAGAACCCTCCTGCCGGGGCAGGAGATATAAGAGATTTGGGTTCCATCCCTGTGTCGGGAAGATCCCCTGGAGGAGGGCATGGCAACTCACTCCAGTATTCTTACCTGGAGCATTCCATGGGCAGAGGAGCATGGTGGACTGTGGTCCATAGGGTCGCACAGAGTCAGACATAACTGAAGCGACTTAGCATGCATCCATAGCACGCAAAGCATGGGGATATGATTGATATGATTAACACTGCTTTATATAAAAACTAAATCATAAAAATTCTCATCACAGAGAAAAAATATATTTTTTCTATTTCTTTAATTTTGTCTCTTTATGAGATGATGGGTGCTCACTCAACTTACTGTGGTAATTATTTCATGATGTATAAAAGTCAAATTATTGTTCAGCACATCTTAAATTTACATAGTGCTTTATGTCAATTGTATCCCAATAATGCAAAAGTAGGGCTGATTCATGTTGATGTTTGGCTGAATCATGTTGACGTCTGGTAGAAACCAACACAATACTGTAAAGCAATTAGTCTTCAATTAAAAATAAATTTTTTTAAAAGTGGGAAATGAGATTAAGAATGCACATGAAATCAGATTAAGATTTCTAATCTATTTAAAGATTAGGTGTTTCCCTAGCCAGTCATTTAAGATTCTAAAGCAGAAGTGTTTGATCAGATCTCTGTTTGAGAAAGTTAATTCCAGCAGAAAGGTGGAGGCAAGAGAGACTGAAAGGAGAACGAAGGTAGAGGAACTAGTATTGCAATAACCCAGGTTAGAGATGATGATCTGACTCAAGACAAGCTGTCTTTATTTGGTGGGGTGGAGTCGAGAGATGCAAAAGCATTTCAGAACAACTGAATCGCTGACCAAACTCTATTTGAAATGAGAGTGAAAAGTGTAAAGGTTGCCTGATACTTGGCTGCATTTCTGAACTGATACCAATATTATCCAAATATGAGTTCTTTAGAGAAAATGTCCTGGTATGTTTCTTTCATTGCTCTGCTCCGGGAAGTAAAATAATGACTGACTCTTCATACACATATAACATTTGCTGAATGAATAAATCAGTGAATGACATGAAGCAATATAGAAACCAAGGGGGAAAGTAGCTTTGATAGCAATGATTGAAGTTTGCATATATCTCCTTTCAGTGAGGATAAATAACAGACTCTACTTTGGATAAATCAGGCTTGATTTATCCTGTGGACATTCAGGTAGAATAGCCCAGTAAGGAATTTTGGAATATAGATCCAATTCTTAGCTGAGAAATCTTAATGACCTTGAAGGTTAGCAACTTAGGGGTCCTCAATAAACCCATGAAGTGGATAAGAGTATTCCAGTTAATTTCATTTTAAAATACCATACCTAGATGCCTATTCACCTGTTCAACTATAAAATAATCCTGCTTAATTGAACAGGCTCTGATCTTCGCAATGTGGTTTCATTGGCACATTGGAAAGATTTGGCAATCACTGGGCTGCTATAGCCCTCCCTTTCAAAGTTATAAATATATTGTGAAAAGGAAATAAAAAAGGAGATTAACTATTTTCAAAAACATCTTTAAATGATTTAACATATTCCACTGTAAAATATTACATAACAAAACAAAATCAGAGTTATCTTTGTATTTAAACAATAACACCAATGTCAACTTTTAAACTGAGTTTAGAAAATAAAGTAAATAGATATGTCAACCATGACATCCAGAATTTGCTTTATTTTTATTTATTTATTTATTTATTTAAGAATTTGCTTTAAATATGATGTTAAGTACTTAGCAGACAGAAACACACAAAAATACTTGATTGTATTGCAACTCTGGGCATAAAGACTTATGCATTCTACTGTTATTGGAAAGTGAACTCCAATTGCTAGAGCCAAGTTGGTTGGGTGGGAGTCATCCACAAGGTGAAACCACAAAGGAGATGACTGGTAGGATTTCGTTTCCTTCTCCTGTTGTGTGACAGTTGGAGATGTTTTGGAAACACTGCATTGTGAAAGTCTGTTCAGTTCGGTCACTCAGTTGTGTCCGACTCTTTGTGACCCCATGGACTGCAGCATGCCAGGCCTCCCTGTCTATCACCAACTCCTGGAGCTTGCTGAAACTCATGTCCATCGAGTCGGTGATATCATCCAACCATCTTATCCAATATATTTTGATACTGTTGGACTTCCTGGTCTTTAATCCAATAGCGTATCTCATACATTTTCAAGAAAAGGGTACTATGTGGTGCACTTTCTAAACTTATTTGACCACAAAGTAATTTTAGTCAAAGTATCTAGTAGAACTACTCTACCATGGAACCCACTTTGGGAGACAATATTCTAATTATCTTCAAAAGCTACACACCTCTTTGTAGGCAGTTTTATCCACTGCACATTTATTTCTTCATTCGAGTATTTTCTCTCTTGAGCTCCAGACATGTGTCTTGTGGACATCACCATTTTAAAGTCCTGCAAATACCAAAAAAACCTATATGTCAAAAATTGTCAGCATTCCCATCTCTGCTTCTTCCTACCACACATGCACACACACAAACTCACACACACACATTCATTTTCAACCTTCTAAGTACGACCAACCTAGATAGCATATTAAAAAGCAGAGACATTACTTTGCCAACAAAGGTCCGTCTAGTCAAGGCTATGGTTTTTCCAGTAGTCATGTATGGATGTGAGAGTTGGACTGTGAAGAAGGCTGATCGCCGAAGAATTGATGTTTTTGAACCGTGGTGCTGGAGAAGACTCTTGAGAGTCCCTTGGACTGCAAGGAGATCCAACCAATCCATCCTAAAGGAGATCAGTCCTGGGTGTTCATTGGAAGGACTGATGCTAAAGCTGAAACTACAATACTTTGGCCACCTCATGTGAAGAGTTGACTCGCTGAAAAAGACTCTGATGCTGGGAAGGATTGGGGGCAGGAGGAGAAGGGGATGACAGAAAATGAGATGGCTGGATGGCATCACCAACTCAATGGACCTGAGTTTGAGTGAACTCTGGGAGTTGGTGATGGACAGGGAGGCCTGGTGTGCTGTGATTCATGGGGTCGCGAAGAGTCGGACATGACTGAGCGACTGAACTGAACTGAAGTACTCACAGTCTCAGCAAACAGTACTACCATGTGGCCAGTGGCTTCAATAAGAAATCTTGGAGACATCTTTTAGTTATTTTCCTTCCTCACCACTAGTACCCATTCACCTGCCTGATATAATTACCTCTGAAATACCTCTTAATTCAAGTCCCTTTTCATTTGCCCTACCTCCCTGATTCAAGCAACAGACTTTGACATATCTCTTGTCTTGCTTCCTTCCAGTCCATTCTCTATAATGTAGACAAAGGTTGCATGAGTTTATATGATTGTCAAAAGTCACTGGAACACTCAGGATGTGTGCATCCTATTTTATGTAAATTATATTTCAATAAATATAGACATTACAGTGTCTCAATACCAAGTAATCCAGGTGCCTTTACATAAGAAAAGATAAGTTAGTTACTGATTCTCTAATGTAATCATTGCTGAACTAATCATTTTGATTAATGAATTGAATGAATCATCTAAAATTCTGCTGTCATGAATCAGTGATCTTCTCATGGCTGTAAGTGCCAATAAAACTCAAACAAGTCAGATTGGTACATGTCTAATAAAAAGTAAACACACAAGTAAGCCTCAACACTGTGGAGTAAAATTACTCAGACAAATATTTCGACTCCCAGGCAGAGCCAGGGGTGGCTAAAGGAACATGGTGCTTCTTTAGCTAACTTTTTACCAGTTTTAGAAAGAAAGCTCTAGGAATTACAAACAGAATTTTGCCCCTGCATCACATTCTATTTTATTTTTGGCAAAATATCCTTATAAACTGTCTTAAAGGCCATAAAGAAAACATAGGTCTTTTTTCCCTCAAATCTGTTTTTTTAATCCACATCTTCAGCTCTCATACTGTTATACATATAGGGAATAAAATACAACATTCCCAAAAGAGTTTAATACTTTTCTTCCCTCTGAATTACTTTAAACAAAGCCCATGTATTTAAGAATCAAAAAGGAAAAAATATAATTGTGATATTACTTAAAAAGCTATAACATAAAAGAAATTAAGAGTGGATTTGAAAAGCTATTTTGTGCATGCTCAGTCACTCACTTGTATCTGACTCTGTGATCTCATGGACTATGGGAATATCCCAGCAAGAATACTGGACTGGATTGCCATTTCCTCCTCCAAGGGATCTTCCCAACACAGGGATCTCAACTGCATCTCCTGCAGCTCCTACATTGGCAGGTGGATTCTTTACCACTGAACGACCATGTAAATCAACTCTGCTTGAGCAAAGTACATTAAAAAGAAAAAAAAAATCTGTAAGTTTAGCTTTTTCTTGCAAGAGTCTCCGTGGAAGCTCCCAGGCTGTCATGGCTGCTGCAGATTACTAAGAATTCAGGATTTTTCATCTTCTCAGTGTGCCAGCTTCCACTGGCAGCTTTCATCTTTTGGTCTAATGGCAATTTTACCATCTGTGATGGCTAATTTTTAAATGTCAATTTGACTGGCTCACAGAGTGCCCAGATATTTGATCAAACATCCTTCTGGGTATGTCATGAGGGTGTTTTGGGATGAGATGAGCATTTGAATCAGGTGACTGAGTAAAGTAGATTGCTCTCTCTGTGGGTGGGCCTCATCCAATCAGTTGAAGGACTGAATAGACCAATAAGACTGACCCTTCTATAAATAAGAAAGAATTCCTCTCTATCTGACAGTTTTCTAATGGAACCTCAGTCTTCTCCTGTCTTTGGACTCAGAGTCAGGCTAGAACTTTCAGCCTTTGGGGTCCTGGTTCTCAGACCTTCAGATTCATCCTGGAATTATACCAGTGGCTCTTCTGGGTTCCAGCCTGCCTCCATAACTATTTGAGCCAATAATTTGTAATAAATCTCTGTCTGTCTGTCTATCTCTCATTTTCTCTACACACACACACACACACCCACACACACCCTTTTGGTTCTATATCTCTGGAAAACCCATTCTAACATAAATTTCGGTATCAAGAGTGGTTCTAGAGTAACAGAAGTTTAGGGATGAGTTTTCTAGTGGTTTCAGGAGTTTCTGGAATTGACTCTCTAATATGATTAGATTTAAAGATGATAATTACTATATTTCTAGTGATAAAAAAGGCTTCCCTATTGGCTCAGTGGTGAAGAATCCACCTGCCACTGCAAAAGACACAAGTTTGAATCCTGGATTGGAAAGAACCCCGTAGAGAAGGAAATGGCAACCCACTCCAGTATTTTTGCCTGGGAAATATCATGGACAGAGGAGCCTGGCAGGCTATAGTCTGTGGAGAGTCAAAGAGTTGGACATAACTTAGCTACTGAATAACAACAGCAAGTAGTATAGAAAGAACTGGAAGTTTGTGGACTGAGCTGGCAATAGATATGCAAAACTTTCCATCGGATATTACTATCCACCCCTCCTAAGAAGCAAAGAGCTGGGTGGCTATGTAAGTGATGATTTCAAACAATCCAGGGAAGCTAACAAATAGAACAAGATTGCCTAGTTACTCCTAATGACACTGGACAAAGTGGTGAAAGTAAAGGATGAGCTCAGAGATTTGGATTCCCAGCTCAAGTACTCCCTCAAAGACTTGAAGTGTCCACTGGTGTCCTTTTGTTGTTAAGTCACTAAGTCATGTCCAGCTCTCTGCAATCCCATGGATTGCAGCACGCCAGGCTTCTCTATCCTTCACTATCTCCCAAAGTTTGCTCAAACTCATGCCCATTGAGTCAGTGATGCCATCCAACCATCTTATCCTCTGTCATCCCCTTCTCCTCCTGCCTTCAGTCTTCCCAGCATCAGGGTCTTTTCCAATAAGTCGGCTTTTCACATTAGGTGGCCAAAATATTGGAGTTTCAGCTTCAGCATCAGTCCTTCCAATGAGTATTCAGGGTTGATTTCCTTTAGGTTCGACTGGTTTGATGTCCTTTCTGTCCAAGGGGACTCTCAAGAGTCCTCTCCAGCATCACATTTCAAACACATCAGTTCTTCAGGGCTCATCCTTCTTTGGGGCTTCCCTGGTGGTTCAGAGGATAAAGCATCTGCCTGCAATGCAGAAGACCCGGGTTCGATCCCTGAGGTGGGAAGATCCCCTGGAGAAGGAAATGGCAACCCACTCCAGTATTCTTGCCTGGAGAATCCCATGAACAGAGGAGCCTGGTGGGCTACAGTCCACGGGGTCGCAAAGAGTCAGACACTACTGAGCGACTTCACTTTCATACTTCTTTATGGCCCAACCCTCACATCTGTAAATGACTACTTGTAAAGAGTCAAGGCTATGGTTTTTCCCGTGGTCATGTATGGATGTGAGAGTTGGACTATGAAGAAAGCTGATCGCCGAAGAACTGATGCTTTTGAACTGTGGTGCTGGAGAAGACTCTTTAGAGTCCCTTGGACTGCAAGGAGATCCAACCAGTCCATCCTAAAGGAGATCAGTCCTGGGTCTTCATTGGAAGGACTGATGCTAAAGCTGAAACTCCAATACTTTGGCCACCTCATGCAACGAGTTGACTCACTGGAAAAGACTCTGATGCTGGGAAGGATTGGGGGCAGGAGGAGAAGGGGATGACAGAGAATGAGATGGCTGGATGGCATCACCGACTCGATGGACATGAGTTTGAGTGAACTCCGGGAGTTGGTGATGGACAGGGAGGTCTGGCGTGCTGTGCTTCATGGGGTCGCAAAGAGTCGGACACGACTGAGCGACTGAACTGAACTGAACTGAAAGAGAGCTTTATCTACTGTAGCCACAGGACAAGGATTGCTGAAAATCAGACACAGAATCTTATCTTGTGACTGGCTGAATTACAAGTTGTACTCCCATTCTCACAGGATGTTTACTGTGAAAGTAGGATATGGATTGGGAAAGAATGTGACCTGTTAAGTTGGGGTGGGAACACGTGGGTATACCCTGATGAAATGAGGGACACTGAGCCCCCAATATCTGTTGAGTCTTCTCTACCAGTGGAAGCAGCCTCTTCACCCCTGTGTAAGGGGATTAACCCTGCATCGCCTGAGGAAACCATAATCAACTCCCCTGAGGCAGTTGCCATTCAAGCCATAAAAGACAATCCTGGGACTTCCCTCGTGGCTCAGTGGTGAAAAATCTGCCAGTGCAGGAGACCTGGGTTCGATCCCTGGTTGGGGAGGATCCCACCTGCCGCAAAGCAACTAAGCCCAAGCTCCACAACTATCAAGCCTGTGCTCTAGAGTCTGGAAGCCACAACTATTGAGCCCATGTGTCACAGCAACTGAAGCCTGCGAGCCCTAGAGTCTGTGCTCTGCAGCAAGAGAAGCCACCACAATGCCACCCGTGCACCACATCTAAAAGTAGCTCCCTCTTGCCACAACTGGAGGAAAGCAAGAACAGCAACAAACACACAGTACAGCCAAAAATAAATAAAACTTTTAAAAAAATCCTGATTCTCCTAAGAACTCCCTAACCACTCTTCTTTGCTTCTGGACTTATGAGTGTGTGTGCGCTAAGTCGCTTCAGGCACGTCAGACTCCTTGCAACCCTTTGGATTATAACCCTCCAGGCTTCTCTGTCCAAGGGATTCTCCAGGCAAGAATACTGATGTGGGTTGCCATGCCCTCTTCCAGGGGATCTTCCCAGCTCAGGGATTGAACCCATGTCCCTTTTATCTCCTTCATTTAGCAGGCGAGTTCTTTTCTACTAGCCCTACCTGGGAAGCCTTGTAGACCTATAGCTAGATTCAAATTAGAGTGGACCCGTAAAGTTATGATGAAGTGTGACCTATGAGAAGGTGTGCTATAATACATCCCAGAAGAACTGCATGGGTTTTCTAATCTAGACAGAAATCTGAGGGACATATGCAGGAATGGACACTGAGGCTGTTCAAGGAGCCTAAAGTTGGATCCAGTCAAAGGTATTGATATAGACTCAATAAGACTTAGATTCTGCAGTCAATGTTACAATCTGAGTTGGAAGGGTTGCAGTGATGCACTTGGTTGTCCAAAACATGAACCAAAAGGTGATCCATAGTGAGTGATTTAGAAATGCTACCTCTGCCTTGGTTTAATGTAGAGGAAGGGATTCAGGGATTCAGAGAGACTAGAATGTTAGAGCAGATTTGTTATTAATAAGGCTTATTCTCACCCAATGGGAGGGTCTAGAAAACATACCTCTATCACAGCTATGAGAAGGAAATTTGTGACAGCAGTTTCAGCATCTTTGAAGAGCTCCATGATCACTCTCATCTGTAGGCCAAACCTTAGTAGAGACTGAAGTCACTGAATTGGGAAACCTAAATGCAATGGGAATAATTGGATCCCAGAGTGGCAGGGGCCAACTGGCACACTCAACCTCCAGAGGTAGGGTGGGTGTGATAATGTAATGGAAAGTAGAGTTAAAGCAGCAACCAAGAGAGGGTACATTGTACATATCTATGACATTTCACTAGCTGATCGTGCTTCTAGAAATAAAATAGATAGGACACCTACTAAGTGCTTCCTCAACCTATCTACACAGAAATTTTCCAGGTCAGATGAATCATAAAAAAGTCATCATTTCTCAGTTATTAACATTTCCCAGACTTAAGCCAGTTTATAGACCCAGAACTCCTAGAAGACAGACCCAGGAACACTACCAATAATATATACTGTTCACTTTTCTCCCAACCATCCCCAAAGGGACCGATGGCCTTTTACCAGGGCAACTGTGCCTTTGAGAGTTTTGGACATTGGCTCTGAACCGATGCAATTCCAGGAGACCCAAAACATCACTGTGGCCCAGCGACAAGGAGCCTATTGCTGTTGTTCAGTCGCTAAGTCATGTCCGACTCTCTGTGACCCCATGGACTGCAGCACACCAGGCTTCTTCGTCCTTCACTATCTCCAGGAGTTTACTTAAACTCAAGGGGCCTATGGAGGTCAGGAAATCAGTGGTAGTTAGCTCAGATCCATCTCACAGTAGACCCATCCTGTAGCTATTTCCCCAGTTCTAGAACACATAATCAGAAGAGATGTATTTAGCTGCTGGCAGAATGCTTGCATTGATTCACTGGTGTAGGAGTGAGGGTTACCAAGGTAGGAAAGGTCAAGTCGAAGCCAATACAATTGCCTCTATCTATTAAATAATAAATATACAACAGATACCTTATGCCTTAAGATTTCTGACAAGAAATATTTTATTAGTTTAATGCCATTCCATTTTTAGTAATCTAGATCTTAAATTCCATGAGGCTAGGATTTGTGTTTCCCTTATTCAACAGTGTATATTCAGCACCTTGTGAGGGAGTAGCACAGTATTATACAATTGGTGTTCAATAATAATATTGAATAAATGAATAAGCCACAGTAAGTCAACAAATATTTTTATGTAGCAAAATGATACAGCAACCTTCGCTTTTTACACAATATGAACAAAATGGGATGGAAATTAGAAAACATTTAGAACTAAATGATCAAAAATTATAATGTGAAAGCTCATTAGATGCAGCTAAAATAATACTACAGGAAAATCTATAACCTTAGATGCTTATCTCAGAAAAGTTAAAAATCAAAGGGTTAAATCTCTAACACAAGGAATTAGTAAAACAGTGATAAAATAAACCCAAAGAAAGTAAAATTCAGAACTTATTTTAAGTTAACAATAATAAATAATAAACTTAAAATAGTCTAAAACTTAATGGAAAAAATCAATAAATTCAAAATTGAACAAAATAAAAATAACAATCTTAGAAACTGATCTTGAGAAAAAGAGCAGTGTTAAGAAGCAATTCGATAAATGAAAGAGCAGAAGCAGGAAGTTTTAGAAGATTCTGAGAAAATACTATCATTTTAATTCTAAAGGATCCCAAATGTGATTGAGGAGCAGAGGGGTTTGAGATTCTATCTCCCCTTTTAAATGTCCTGTGAGATGACATAGCTTATGCTCATTGCTGATATAATCAGAGAACTTCGGATCAGATCAGATTTCCCTGCAAGCAAATTTCAGTGGAATTTCTACAGATTGCAGCTATGGTCACTGGGCACCTTCCCACAGTTTGTAACTTTGTTCTCAAAAACAAACTCAGCCTTTCCCTAGCATATCAATGTCACAACTGCCAAAATGAAAACCAAAGGAAAACATGCCCTTCTCTTAAGAGTTATCAGATTAATGAGGTGGCAACATTAGAATGGTAGCCATTATTCCACTTACAGACGTGTGATAGAGATGGAGTTGGAGATACAGAGATAACAAGTAAGATTTATTTTCATTCTTCCCTCAAATTTTTTTTCTGGTTTTCTTTTGTTGGTTTGTTTTTTTCTGGGTTGACAACTATATTCCAGCTAAAATGAATTTATAATTAATACGATTCTATTCTAAAGGAAATAGCTAAAATTAGAGCTCAGTTCACATTTACTCTTTGCTGGTCACTATTTAAACTGTATTTCCTTCCAAAGAAAATATTGTAAAGTTGCTTGGTTAACTTTTTATTTGGTTGAAAATACATGGTTCATTTAGAAAAATCCATGATTAAGTCTTTCATAAAAACTCTAATAAATTTTAAATATTGAAAATTTAAGAAAAAAGACTAAGAATTTACACAGAGACTTTCACTTAATAAACTTATGTTTATACACATTTAATCTTTGTAAAAAATTAATAAAACAGAAACTTCAGTTAGAATCAGGTGATCAGAAAGGGAATATACCCTACTAGAAAGCACAGCCCAACAGAAAGAAGAAAGATTTTCTCCTCTTTCCCAGCAAGTGTTCAGACGAGACTCAGACAATGAAAAGCCAATTGAACACTCAATTCCTCCAATAGATACTTTGTTTACTGCTGCTGCTGCTGCTAAGTCGCTTCAGTCGTGTCCGATTCTGTGCGACCCCATAGACGGAAGCCCACCAGGCTCCCCCGTCCCTGGGATTCTCCAGGCAAGAACACTGGAGTGGGTTGCCATTTCCTTCTCCAATGTGTGAAAGTGAAAAGTGAAAGTGAAGTCACTCAGTCGTGTCCAACTAGTAGCGACCCCATGGACTGCAGCCTACCAGGCTCCTCTGTCCACAGCCCTCCAAACTTCCTTTTCCATTTTTTTAAAAGAATTGTCCTCTCCCTGAAGGGACTTGCATCAGGCTTGCCATGATTTCAGACCAAGAATTACAATTCTTTGTAATTGAATTAACCAATTTGTGCTGGAGAAATAACTGCAAGTCTACTTGCTTTAGGTCAGCACTTCCTTCCTTTCAAAGGAAAATTTGCTACTTGTAGCCATGGGGGTATCATGTGCGCAGGAGTTTCCAGGATGTCTGTTATGAACAATATAGGATTAAGCTCCCTTACAGAGTAAAGTAAACACAGCATGGCGGCAAGTAGGATGAGAGGTAGAGGCCATAGCGTAGGTTCACCTTGGGGCACAGGATCATATAAGGACACATTCTGGAATCAGAGCTCAATGCCCAGCTCTGCTTCTCATTAGATGCTTGATCATGGGCAAGCTCCTTAATCTTACCATGCCTCCTTTCCCCCTTCTGCAAAATGGAGATAATAATAGTAATTATCAAGTATCTGAAGGACAAAATGACACAGATATGTAAATCTTTTAGCATAGTGTATAGTACAGTGAACATTTTAATAAATAGTTGCCATTATTATTATTACTATTATCATCATCAGAATCATCTTGTAAAGCAGTCTGGACCTAGGAGATGGTCACATGATGAGAACCACAGAAGTGGGCATAACTGAACAGTTGTTCTCTCTCATATTCTAGACAAAATATTGCTAATACTGTATCACTGGCCATATTCGATTAAAATGGTCATTTGCATACACCATAAGCACTCTGCGTTCAAGCAGCGTCGTATTTTCATGATATTCTTTCCATAAAGACTTTTTATTGTAAAGAAATAAAAGTCTTCTTAGTATAACCTAGTTTGGAGTATGGCAACAGGGGAGGCTGTTATTGGGGACGACAGAGAATGAGATGGCTGGATGGCATCACCGACTCTGTGGACATGAGTTTGAGTGAACTCCGGGAGTTGGTGATGGACAGGGAGGCCTGGCGTGCTGTGATTCATGGGGTCGCGGAGAGTTGGACACGACTGAGCAACTGAACTGAACTGAATTCCCAATTCAGCATCCTTCTGCTGAGCCTGTCTCCTGGGTCACCATTGCACAGGTTCAGTGAGCTGGTTACACACATACGAGAGTATGAGAAATAAAACACATCTCATCTGAAAACCTTGATAGATACAGACAGAACTGCAAAGAATTCCAAAATAAATGTCAACAAGAACAAAATATATATGAAGTGGAGATAACAAATCTGTTAACAAGCTGTAGGGCTCAGCTGCTCAGTCATACCTGACTCTTTGCGACCCCACAGACTGTAGCCTCCCCAGCTCCTCTGTCCATGAGATTCTGCAGACAAGAATACTAGAATGGGTTGCCATGCCCTCCCTCAGGAGATCTTCACAACCCAGGGATCAAACCTGCGTCTCGCCTCACCTGCTTTGACAGGAGAATTCTTTACCACTGGGATCCTGGGAAGCCCCCAAAAGCTGTAGAAACAACAGTAATTCAAGAATTCTTTCTTTCCTACTTTCGGGATAATATCTTGACCCTGGGGCAACTTCTTTCCCACCCTCATCACCATTGCACACATCTCTCCAGAAGAATGAGGGTACAGCTGTGGTAGAAAACTCCTGAAAACTAAACAGTCTAAAGCCAGTCTTCACTCTGGGGAGTAAGAAATGAGGAGGAGGGAGTGGAGAGTGATTGTAAATATAAATGTACATTTAAATATGTATATATATATTTAAATTTTATATATAAATAGTATATATATATATATGTATATATAAAACAGACAAAGAAAAATCAAAATGCCTGTGAGCTTTCAAAGATTCTCAAGAATCAGACTTTCTTTCCATCAATAGACCATATTACCAAAGTAAATCCCTAAGTGGCAATTTGAAACATATACATTCTCACACAGGGCTCCCTAAAATTCCATCTGTCCATCTTACATCCCTTTAAAGATGAACTTTTAAAAAAATATTTCACACCATCCAAAGGAAATCAGTAAGCACTTGGGGTACTTGGTCTGTGCTGAAACACTTATGGATAGTCACAGTCTCTCTGAAACCTCAGGAGAAGAATGACTGACCTATTCTTAGATGTATTTCAGTTCAGTTCAGTTCAGTTCAGTCGGTCAGTCCTGTCCGACTCTCCGCGACCCCATGAATCACAGCACGCCAGGCCTCCCTGTCCATCAGCAACTCCCGGAGCTCACTCAAACTCATGTCCACAGAGTCGGTGATGCCATCCAGTATATCCTATATCCACCCACTTCAGAATCAATCACTTTAGCCACTGAGCAGTGATGGTGTCATGAAATGTTCTGGAAGAGTGACCTCACTACTCCAAGAGGTTATCTTTGCCCTACCAGGATCCTTAACTAGAGGACAGAAGCTGAGTATAGTGATAGAGAGCATAGTGTAAGACAGAGGAGCAAAGAGAGGGAACACATAAATCAGTCTGGTGCAAGTTTGGGTAGGAGGAATGGGTGAGAAAAATTTGACGAGGAAAAAGTATTACTAAAGCGGTCAGCTTCAATCCTGACCCCACAAGAAGCTCCTATTCACTCCTCCCCGTCTACCCAGACTTTTAAGAATTACTCCCCAATCCCAGAAGCTCCCATATATTGCCCTCTACCTATCAGTACAGCCTGGAAAATACTGTTTCTTCCCTAAACCTTTAAACCTAAATTAAGACTTTTTTTAATTTTCTCACTTTCACATATGCTCTTACCAAACAACAGGTTTTGTGTTAGATGAGATTCTGATAAAATCTAAGGAAAGACTTTTTAAAAAATTTCTTCTATCCAAGTATAGTTGATTTGCAAGTTGTGTTAATTTCTATCCTACAGGAAAGTGATTTAGCTTTACATACATACATATTCTTTTTCATGTTCTTTTCCATGATGGTTTATCACAGGATATTAAATATAGTTCCTTGTGCCATACAGTAAGACCTGTTGTTTATCCATTCTACGTATGTATATGCAATGCTCAGAAAAATCAATACTTAAATTTCAATTATTGGAGAAAGCAAATGATATGCCTTAAAACTTAAAGTCCTGTCCCTATTGTAGATTTCTCCCTATAGTGGAGAAAATCATATTTCAGAAATTTCAAAACCATTATGTGTCATAAACAGATTAGAAATTCTCTAATACAAACAATCTTGGCCTAACATCTCTTAACATGTGGCCATCCACTGAAGAATTTAAGCAAACTCCAAGTCTTAAATATCTTCTTACAGGTAAATCAAACAAGAACTTCCTTTCACTACAACTTTTTATGTTTTTAAAGAAAAAAGTAATAGTTTGTATGTCTTTGATTCACCCCCAGAATTACACACTGCAAAAATCCACTGTTATTCTTCTCTCACAGAATGTGTTTTAACTATGTACAAAGTTTATGCTTAATACCCAAAGAAAGGTTAGATTGTCATAAACTATATCAATTAATTTCAGGGGGCTCAGGGCTATATTGAGTAGAAAGAGTTGTATTAGATAGGCTTGACTCATCAAAATATGTTCTTTCCCCACCCAGAAAATTCTCCCAACAACAAATAACATCTTAGTATTATATTCAGAATCAAAACATACAAATTTGGGGGTGATATTATTAAAAATAGTTAGTCTAGTATGGAAGCAACCTAATGTCCATTGACAGATGAATAGATAAAGGAAATGTGGACTATTACTCAACCATACAAAAGAATAAAGTAATGCCACTTGGAGCAACATGGATGGACCTAGAGAATATCATACTAATTCAAATAAGCCAGACAGAGAAAGACAGATATCATGGGATATCATTTAAATGTGGAATCTAAAAATATTACACAAGTTAACTTACAAATATCATGTGATATCATATATATGTGGAATCTAAAAATATAATACAAATGAACAAGTTTTGTTTTGAGACATAGAAAGTAAACTTATGGTTACTAAAGTGGATGGAGGGGGTAAATTAGGAGTTTAGGAGTAATATATACACACTACTATGTATAAAATAGATAACCAATAATGACCTACTGTATAGTGCAGGGAACTATACTCAGTATTTTGCAATAACTTAAAAGGGAAAAGAATCTGAAAAAGAATAGATATGCTGGGTTAGCCAAAAAGTTCATTTGGATTTTCCTTAAGATATTAAGATATTATGGAAAAACAAACTTTTTGGCCAACCCAGCTTCAATTCAGTTCAGTCACTCAGTCATCTCAAACTTTTTGCAACCCCATGGATTGCAACATGCCAGGCTTCCCTATCCATCACCAACTCCCAGAGTCTGCTCAAACTCATGTCCATCGAGTCGATGATGCCATCCAACCATCTCATCCTCTGTCATCCCCTTCTCCTCCTGCCTTCAATCTTTCCCAGCATCAGGGTCTTTTCAAACAAGTCAGTTCCTCACATCAGGTGGCTAAAGTATCGGAGTTTCAGCTTTAGCATCAGGCCTTCCAATGTATATTCAGGACTGATTTCCTTTAGGATTGACTGGTTTGATCTCCTTGCAGTCCAGGGGATTCTCAAGAGTCTTCTCCAACACCGAAGTTCAAAAACATCAATTCTTCCGCGCTCAGCTTTCTTTATAGTCCAGCTCCCACATCCATACATGACTACTGGAAAAATCATTGCTTTGACTAGGCAGACCTTTGTTGGCAAAGTAATGTCTCTGTTTTTTAATATGCTGTCTAGATTGGTCATAGTTTTCTTCCAAGGAGCAGGCGTCTTTTAATTTCATGGCTGCAGTCATCATCTTCAGTGATTTTGGAGTCCAGAAAAATAGTCTCTCACTGTTTCCATTGTTTCCCCATTTATTTCCCATGAAATGATGGGACTGGATGCCATGATCTTAGTTTTCTGAATGTTGAGTTTTAAGCCAACTGTTTCACTCTCCTCTTTCACTTTCATCAAGAGGCTCTTTAGTTCTTCTTTGCTTTCTGCCATAAGGGTAGTGTCATCTGCATATCTGAGGTTATTGACACTTCTCCCAACAATCTTGATTCCAGCTTGAGCTTCATCCAGTTCGGCATTTCACATGATGTACTCTGCATACAATAAGTTAAATAAGCAGGGTGACAATATACAGCCTTGACATATACTCCTTTGCTGATTTGGAACCAGTCTGTTGTTCCATGTACAGTTCTAACTGTTGCTTCTTGACCTACACACAGATTTCTCAGGATGCCAATAAGGTGGTCTAGTAAACCTATCTATTTAAGAATTTACCACAGTTTGTATGTATGTATGTATCTATCTATATAGATATAGATATAAAACTGAATCACTTTACGCCTAAAACTAACACAACATTGTAAATCAACTATATTTCAATTTTTTAAAAAAGAAAAAGTTGGTCTACAAATATATGGGTATATTTTGTTAATAATTCAAGGAACATGCTATATTAAAAATTTAAAGACACATTCATTAGAATGGCTGCTATTTTTTTGAAAGCACAGAAAATAACAAATGTTGGCAAGGACGTGGAGAAATTAGACCCTTTGTCCACTGTTGGTGGACATTTAAATGGTGCAGCAGCTATGGAAACACTTTGGTGGCTCTTCAGAAAGTTAAAGGTGGAATTATCACATGCTCCAACAATTTCACTCCCGGGTATATACCCCAAAATACTGAAAGCAGGGACTTGAATAAATACTTGTAAACCAATGTTCGTAACAACACTATTCATTATAGCCCCAAAGTGGAAATAACTCAAATATCTGTCAATAGATGAATGATGAATGAATAAATAAAATGTGGTATCTACATGTAAAGTATATTATTCAACCTTATAAAGTAATGGAATTCTGATACATGCCATAACCAGGATGAATCTTGAAAACATATTCTAAGTGAAACAAGCCAGACACAAAAAGACAAATATTATATGACTGCGCTTATCTGGAGTACTTAGAATAGTCTAATTCATAAAGACAGAAAGCAGACTAGAGGTTATGAGATACTGCTGGGGAGGGAGCATGGGGAGTTATTGTTTAATGGGTATGGAGTTTCTATTCTGCATGATGAAAAGTTTTGGAATTAGATGGCAGTAAGGATTACACAACATTGTGAATGTACTTGGTGCCACTGGGTTGCACACTTAAAAATGGTTAATGTGGTAAATTTTATTTTATGTATATTTTACCACAATAAAGGAAGTTAAATGACTCTAAAAATTTGAAGAAATGCAATGCAGTATATTAAAAATTAAATACGATGCCACATACATCGCCATGCTTTTCACCTGTGGCAGGGAGAAGGAATGTTGGAAGGGAGGCAAAGACTCTCGGGGCTGGAGACAGGCTAGCTTATAGCCACGGACACTGTTGGGCCAAAACATCCCTTCAGAAGATCAGTCAAAGCTACAAAAACTTTATGCAGGAAAGAAAAATATTTGTATTAATTAAATGTTTCAGTTTCCAGGCAATTGTTACATTGTCTTGAATATGCAGCCTCAGTTCAGTTCAGTCGCTCAGTCGTGTCTGACTCTTTGCGACCCCATGAATCACAGCACGCCAGGCCTCCCTGTCCATCACCAACTCCCGGAGTTCACTCAAACTCAGGTCCATCGAGTCAGTGATGCCATCCAGCCATCTCATTCTCTGTCGTCCCCTTCTCCTCCTGCCCCCAATCCTTCCCAGCATCAGAGTCTTTTCCAGTGAGTCAACTCGTCCCATGAGGTGGCCAAAGTATTGGAGTTTCAGCTTTAGCATCAGTCCTTCCAATGAACACCCAGGATTGATCTCCTTTAGAATGGACTGGTTGGATCTCCTTGAAGTGCAAGGGACTCTCAAGAATCTTCTCCAGCACCCAGCCTAAGAATTAAGAAATTTATGTTCTTACTCTAAGGCAGCAAATTATTTCACCAAGAGTTTTCCCTCACAGTCATTTAAAATGTAAAAGAACACTGTAATTAATTTATTAAACCATTTTATTCCCATCAGATAAATGCACAAATACAGCCACCTCAATTGATAAACAAATACATTTTGTAGAAAATGTTCAGATCATAGAATCATACTTACTAGCTAAGTAATCCTTGGATAAGTCCACATGTATAGAACCTTGGTTTTCTAAACTGTAAAATGGGAATAAATACATAGCTACCACAGAATCAACATAAAAATGAAATGAGATAATGTGAAAGCACCACCTCTGGCACATGATGAGGATCCAAATATTTTTAAATTATGCAAATAAGTGAATAGAAATGAAACAACTGGAAGAAAATAAGGAAAGAAGAAAATTAGAATTTGCTTTAAGTAACCATACACATGCAAGTTGTCAACACATGATTTCATCTGATCTGTGGAAGCTTTTATGCAAAATGGGCGTGGAGATTAACAAGATTGGACCTGAAATTGATGCATTCAGGCCTACTATATGTTGTACTAATTCTAAAATAATCAAAGCAAAAATAAACAAAATGACACCCATAAAATACACAGACAAGATGATACAGGAGAAACCACATATAATTGGATAATAACCACCATCACTATGAATAGCATGCAATTGTGAATCACAAAACATTTGTTTGCTATGGTTTCTTTCTTTCTTTTCTTTCTTTTTTTCCTGTCCCTTTCAAGAAAAAGAAAAAAAAAGTTTGTTTTTCTTCAAAATAAAAACACTGGTTTGTGGGTTTGGATTGATTTTTTTTCTTTCTTTTTTTCACTCTTTGTGTAAAAAGGTCAGTAACTATCAACTCAAGTAGGAAAGGGTAATAGTTTCCGGCTCTGGAAATTTGATTATTGAACAAAAGAAAAAAAGAGACCACCTTGTATCACTGAAGACAAAAAGAAAGAAAACATTACATGTTTCCAACTTGCATGTCATAAGGAATTTTGATCACTTTGGCATTAGTGTTGGAGAAAACATTATGTTAATGTTTGTTTTCCTGATACTTCAGAAGTTATTTCTTATATCCAAATAAGAAAAGAACATATCTCCCCTGACAAGAATGTTTAATACCAAAGTAAACAACCTGTTGGATTGTTTTACCGTAACTTGACTAAACTCTGAT
The DNA here is from genome assembly GCF_049115385.1 of Moschus berezovskii. Taxonomy (NCBI): domain Eukaryota; kingdom Metazoa; phylum Chordata; class Mammalia; order Artiodactyla; family Moschidae; genus Moschus; species Moschus berezovskii. Next base: position 38,794,643 of record NC_142472.1, read on the forward strand.
GGTTCTCTGATTTAAACTATATGAAAATGAAGGTTGCATAATGGTAATGACAACATGAGCTGTGCCAAAGAAACAATATTTTGCTCGGATCCATGGCAACATCACAGTCGTCACACGTATGGAGCAAACCTCCAGAACATTAGGTCATATTTACCTCATCAGGTAAAAGTCAGAAAGGATAACTGTGGATTATTACAGTATTGGAGTTAATGAATTGATTTGTAACTCACTTCTCACTCATCTAAATAATTAATCGAGTCCTGACCACTAAATTACATTTTCTTAATAATCTTTGTATGGGGGTTTTAAAAAATATATTTGCAGTGATACATCATGTCAGTTCATTCTGAAGTGATGAAACAGCTTCATTTTCTTTGTGTACATGTCACCTACCTTAGATTAGACTCTGTGGAGGAAATAAATATTTCTTACTTGATGGCTGCAAGATTTTTCACAGAACCAACTCACCCATATCTACTCAAGATAAATATTAAAAGATAATATCTAGTTTGATCAGAAAGTACACATGCCATCAGTTTCAACAATATTATTTTGATGACTAAAACTATAATCTTGTTTACTTATATAAAAGTCAATACAAAAATGTATTTTTTGATGTCATCTTTTAAGAGAAAATCCTTAAAGAAAGTTAGTTTCTCTTCTAAGACACTTTGTTTTGAAACATGGAAGAAATATTCAAGATTTATATACATATAAGACTTTTCCATTAAATAAATGAAGATTAGATGTGAAAAGGAAAATACTTATAATTATATTGTTAAGGAAATATTTAGAAATAAAACCAGCTAATTGAAAAGAAACAAACTCACAATCTCAGACAGTGGTAATCTGATTGGAATACTTGCTATAAATCTTTCTTATTCACTAAATTTCTTAATGGAGATAGCTTCACACATTGGCCTCAAGCTAAGTCATAGCAGAAATGAATAACAAAACCAGTAACAGTGATAATATCTTACATTTACACAACCTGTACTTTTTCTATGGTAGAAAATCAAAGTTGTTACATTTATTTGGGCTTGAAGTGATGGTAGCACTTGATAATAATAAGGAGGGAAGGGATGACTTCTTAACAAGTAAAAGTTTTTTGAAGATACTTTTAGGTGAGAGATAGAGATCAGTAGTATTCTGCTTCTCTGAAAAACTGAGAGAGAGAAACTCTGAACAAAAAAACAGCAGAAGAGAGCCTCTGCTTGAAAAAGAAAAAGAATGTTGTAGTGGAGAGTTTTCTAATGGGAGAGAACCTTCAGTCAAGGAATAGGTTTTGGAATCCTCTTCCTTCTTGGAGAAGGAAGTGGCAACCCACTCCAGTATTCTTGCCTGGAGAATCCCATGGACAGAGGAGCCTGGCAGGCTACAGTCCATGGGGTGCCTACAGTCCGCTAAGAGTCAACACCACTTAGCGACTAAACCATCGGGTTGGAAAGAGTCAGACACGACTGAGCGACTAACACACACACTATGGGAGTCAGGAAAGGTCTCTTGGCATCCTGTGGGTAAGGAGGGACAGAGCATGCGTAAGGGCTAAGTTGCTACAGTCGTGTCTGACTCTTTGCAACCCTATGGACTGTAGCCCACCAGGTTTCTCTGTCCATGGGATTCTCCAGGCAAGAATACTGAAGTGTGTTGCCATGCCCTCATCCAGGGAATCTTTCTGACCCAGGGATCAAACCTGCATCTCTTGTCTCCTGCATTGGCAGGTGGATTCTTTACCACTAGCACCATGTGGGAAGCCCCAAAAGAGGACTCTGGGAAGCTGCTAAACACTCTACAATGCAAAAGACAGTCCCCCACAAGAAAGAGTATCCAGTCTGAAATGTTAATAACACTGAGGCTAAGACAAGTTTAATTAGAACAATACAGGGCAGAAGTAGGTAAATTTTTCCTCAAACGTTCTGATGACAAATATTTTAGACTTTGCCATTTCTATAGTCTCTAAGAAATTCAGGAATTCTGCTCCTGTAACACAGCAGCTATTGGCAATAACAAATTTTATTTCTAAAAACAGGCAGCAGGACCCATTTGGTTCTCTTGCTTTAGTTTGCTGACTCTTGATCTAGGTCATTTCTCCCCTTAAAAACTGCTCTAGTTATTTCTGGAATTGGAAAGAATTCCAATTATTATGATGACTCTTTGGTAGTAGGGATCTACATTTAGGAATCACATCCAATATGAGTTTTAAGAAAATCTAATTCTAACAGGAAAATTAAGCCTGTGCAATGGCAGTCACAACTTTTTAAAATTTATTCTCTATTTTGAAAGGAAATAATTTTTCCACTAAGATTTCATAAAACAGAAATCTAAATTAGACAACTTGGCACCTCCATCCTCCCCCCACAAAAAATATGGCAAATGAACCAACAAGAGTAGGTTCACAAACTGCTTCTGTAAATCAGAGATTCTTATTCTGTCGTGGTGCCATGAGAAGTCCTCAAACAGATCCAGGTGTTTATGTAAACTTGTTGAAATCATATGTAGAATACAGTGGGGATGCATGTATGTGCATTTTCATGATGTCTGAGACTTCCTGAATATTTAAGATCCACTGAGAGTTTGTTTTCAAGAATGGGCTACTTCTCAGAGGCTGCCAGAATAATTGAAAAGCATGACACAATAGCAGATTTGATTCTGTGTCTTTCATAGACTAAACTGGTTGTTATAGATTACTCCATAGCTTCTGATCAACTTCATGAAACTTGGCCTCCAATTTGTGTTATCCTCAATATGGAGAAGGAAATGACAACCCATTCCAGTATTCTTGCCTGGAGAATCCCAGGGACAGAGGAACCTGGTGGGCTGCCGTCTATGGGGTCACACAGAGTCGAATACAACTGAAGGCAACTTAGCAGCAGCAGCAGCAGCAATGTGGTTTAGATGGCAAAGGTACATTTCTGAATCTAAAGCCTTGGTATCAATTCTTTTTTTTACTGAGTTGTTACAAAAGTCATCTAAGAAGATTTTTTAAGATATGTATAGTGACATAATGTACATTTTTAAAAGATGAGAAAGATAGAGGTGAAAGGAAAACATGCAAGGACAAAAACAGAGCCAATAATAGACATGTTTCTACTACATACTCACTACACACATCAAATGTGTCATTTGATTTCTTGCTGCTTCTGTTTCCTAACCTTTAGAACTGAAATAGATGATTTCTACATGACATTTTCCTTATACTCAGGATTTATCAGTGGCATAGTAATCAGACAACAAACATTTACTAAATCTCTTTTGTGAATATAGCGCCTCATTAGGTGGTATGGTGAGTCAGATGTAAGTTTCGCCTCCTGAATCATTAACCTCACTTCCTGTACTAAGTTGCTCTTTGGAAGTTTCTTCTGTCATCTGGTCCCACAATAATCTACTTATGAAATCAAACTTAAATTATACTTTGACTAAAGAAAGTTTGTATGAGTCTCCTCAGAATGAGAAAGCAAATAATGGAGGAAAGAATGATAAATGAGAGAAAGAAGGAGAAACGATGGAACTTTGATTAAAAAAAAAAAAGAACAATAACTTACAAGCACTGTTTCTTTTAGCTGTTTTACAAAACATCAGATTTGGAAAATAATATGAGAAATAGATCTAAAATTGAAATGAAATTCTGCACATATTCAACACTGGGTCTTGGATTCATCAACATGAGGGGAAATAAACATTATCCTTTCCTATGGGAATGAGTATAAAGGATATCAGGCAAAAATAAAAAGTGAAGAGTTTCTCCTTTAAGACTTAAATTGTCAGAATGAAACAGACCCGATGGTGGCAAAACATGTTCTTCAGTATTATACAGATATTTATTAAGGTGATGAGTTTAAAGCGTCAGTTTGCTTGTTTGGGGAGTCCATCCATTCACATCATACTAAGTCAGAAGCCGGAAACTCTACTTTTCTTCTTTTTGCTTTCGTTGCATAAGGGCATATTGCTGACCCATTCTGATGCTCGTGGGTGATGTATGCATTCTTTAAGTTATGGAACATAGCTGCATCTGACTGCTGTATAACAGAAAAGTAGAACTGCTCCAAGCAATGAATACTGAGTCTCTATTTTCATGGCTGTTACCATGTAGTCACAAACAAAAATTGATGATGAAAGAACTAAGTTAATCTATCTCATGCAATATCATTAGTCACTTCCTGGTTCTGCAGCTCCCTAAAGCAAAGAGAGAATAAAATTTCAAAATATTACATTGCTAGTCAGTTTTATAGATATCAAGTTTGTACAGGCACATAAATCAAAATCTATTCAAAGTAAGGAGCAGATGTTTGAATTATTTCAACAAAATAAAATCATCTCCCTCTCTTACATGCTACAAATCCACAGTCTTTTCATAAGTATGAAAGCTGTAAAAAGATTGGGATTCATCATTTAGGCGATTTACATTCCCTTTGAATTTTTCACAGCAAGTTGTGGGACCTGAGGACATCTTGTTATTTCCATTACCGTGGCCATTTGTGGTGAGCAGTCCCACTGTATACTGAGGCAGAAGTAGACACAAACCAACTGCTGAATTTTTAAAAATAATTATAATCTTTCTTGTTGGCATTTTAGTTTAAGTTATCCTTCTAACCAACATTAAGAACGTGGCAGAAAGAAAAAGAATAATAATGGGAAAGAATACACGGAGGCCTCAGAAGACTTCATTTAGATTATTTTTCAGCAGACTACATATTTAAAAATATATATGAATATGGGAGGGAGTCTGGGGGAGAATGGATACATGTGTATGTATGGCTGAGTCCCTTTGCTGTTCACCTGAAACTGACAACATTGCTAATCAGCTGTACTCCAATACAAAATAAAAAGTTTAATTAATGTATACATGAATATGTATACAATATATATGTATAATGTTTTACACTTTGCTTCCTTACAAAAGTTGACTTATAGACTGACATCTAGAAAGGGTACATTAAGACAAATGATTGTAAGATTCAACTGAATCTGTCTGAAAGATGCAAAATTAACAAAAGTGACACTATTGCTGAAGAAGTAGTTCCCAATCCTTCTTAGAATAGAACTATTTATCTATTTTATATATGTCCTATAATGAGATATCAGAGAGAACAGAGCTTATTTGTTGTTTCTACATGGACCACAACCCCCAATACATTTTATTTATAGCAGAGGTTTAGCAATGATTAAACCTGGGCTTTCCTGCCATGCAGTCTGCAGGTACATGTCACAGAAACACTACATCAATGAGGATCACTTATTTGGATTTACTTTCATACTTAAGGAAATTATCACCCTGTATAGAATTCAAGATGAATCTTTACACTGAATCACTATGGAAAAAATCTTGCTAAAAAAAATCTCTAACATCAAAAAACAACAATAACATAAACTGTCTTACCTTCTGTGTTCTAATAAAATGTTATGATTAGGCTCCAATTGAATCTCAAATGTAAATGAAATATATAATAATGCAGAATTAAAAATCTAATAAGGATAGTTTGGAAACTAACTCACGAATTACCTTAGGATAAAATATTACCAAAATAATAAATCATACATTTTGAACAGGAGAACAGATTTTTCTGTCCTTTGTTAAATCATTGTTTCAGTAAACCTATTAAAAGTATGAGCGGGAAAAATTGCATTATTTTATCTGTAACACCAAGAAAAAATATGACTGAAAATATTGTTTAGACATATAGGAAATTACAAAATGTCAAAGTCCTTATCACCTGGAATAGCTTCATAGATAAACATTAACTCTCCCACTAACTGTATGTATCAGGAGAATTAGAATTACCTTTCTAAAGTCTTTGTATCCCAGCTCAATACTAGCTCTTCAGAATTATTTAATGAACAAAAAGTAAATGAATGAATGATTTGGGGGTAAGCTAACATAATATCCTTCACTTCAGTAGCCATAGAATGTACACTTCTACTTTCTCTTTCAAGCTCAGTTTTAATAGGTGATTTAGTTAGAATATCCAGCCATATTCTTCTACCAAGGTTGTCCTTGTTAAATTAACCAGATAAGCCTGGGATGTAACGTTACCCAAGCTAATGAGACCAGTATCCTACAGGCTTTGTCTCCCCTGGATCTTCGTTTAGGAGTGTCGGGGGTTGTGGATTGGCTTTGTTAGGACAGACCTAGAGTTGGTCTTATTCTAGGTGTTGTCTTTTCTGGGTTCTAAAAGAAGTGTTGTGATCTCCTTCTCTGGCAGGGCTGAAAGCACCAATATCTTTCTGCATACCCTCCCCTCAACATGCTTAGCCCTAATTTATTCTGCTCTTAATTGTGTAGTAGATGTTCTCTAGTAATTTTCAGGTGGTCTTACCCCTCACTGAATAGCCCAGCCTTCAGCCATAGACTCATCGGTGACCCAGCCTGGTCTCCCGGGTTCCCCTCAATCCCTCACTTCTGTTGTCCTGGTTCCAGCCATTTCAGTATTCCGACTCTGATCTCATCTCAGCTCAGAGGAGTGACCATGTTCAACACGTACTCTTAACTCTCTTTAACACAGTAAAGAAATTATCTCCAAGCAGAACGGGTGTTTGTAAGGTCCATCTCAAAAATTTTCTTCCCTGAGTTAACTGCCTAAAAACGAATGTAATGGCCTGAAATGAATAGAGTAGAGTAGAATAGATGGCAGCATATCTCTAATAAAGCTAAATACTTTGTGAAACTTTAAGTTAAATATATCTATATGTACACTGGATATCAAAGTAAAAAATATTGCTCACTGTGATTCACATTTCAAAGAAATTTTTTAAGTAACTGAATCACCGAATCACCCATGAACTTGATTTGTTTTAAATACAGAATTGAAAAAATCTCAGACACTGTCAATTCAGAATATTTTTTGAAGATTAATATTTTAAAAATCAAATATTTATCCATCCTTTCAACAAAAATATTACAAAGTACTTAGATAATCTGACTTATTCTAAGTGTAAAAGAAAGGATTATTATGTAAGAGAATAAACCTTCCACTTTCTTCCTTTAACATCTTTCAGTGATTCTCTAGCAATTACCCTTGTGCTTCTTCAATTTTCATGTGCATCTGAATCACCTGGGGATCTTATTAAAATGCAGATTCCAATTATGTGAATCTAGAGTTAGCGTTTGAGGTTCTGCCTTTCTAACAAGCTCCTGGTTGGTGCCAACACATCACTCAGAACCTAGAGCAGAGGCCAGGACACTTTTTTGGTGAAGAGTCAAATGGTAACCACTTGAGATTTTAAGCCAGATGCAGCTCTTGTCTCTCTTTTTCCTCTTCCCACAGCAATTTTTTGAAAATGTTAGACCTTTCTTAGCCCATTGACCATACAAAGTATGGTGCTGGCCTATAGACACTGATCTAGAGCAACCTGGCTCATAGAATCTAAATGCAAGCCACCTATGTCAGTTTAAAGTTTCAAGTAGCCATGTGTTTTTAAGTAAAAAGAAATAGGTGAAGCTAATTTTAATGTTTTCTTTAATTCAAAATATTCAAAATAATAGGTTTTAACATATAATCATATAATAATAACATACAATACTATAAAAATTATTGATTAGAGTTTTTTTTTCAGACTGAAAATTCATGAGAATTTTATACTTAGAGCATTTTCATTTGGCCTCATCTCATTTCTACTTCTCAGTATAACCACCTGTGGCTACTGGCTACTGTATTGGACAGTGAGGTTCTAGAAGAAAAAGTTCAAAATTCTTCTTCCTTTGGTACACAATACCCTTTTTTAAAATTGAAGTATAGTTGATTTCCAGTATCATGTTAGTTTCAGGTATTCAGTTCAGTTCAGTTCAGTTCAGTTGCTCAGTCATGTCCGACTCTCCGCGACCCCATGAATCACAGCACGCCAGGCCTCCCTGTCCATCACCAACTCCCGGAGTTCACTCAAACTCATGTCCACAGAGTCGGTGATGCCATCCAGCCATCTCATTCTCGGTCGTCCCCTTCTCCTCCCGCCCCCAACCTTTCCCAGCATCAGAGTCTTTTCCAGTGAGTCAACTTGTCGCATGAGGTGGCCAAAGTATTGCAGTTTCAGCTTTAGCATCAGTCCCTCCAATGAACACCCAGGATTGATCTCCTTTAGAATGGACTGGTTGGATCTCCTTGCAGTATAAGGGACTCTCAAGAGTCTTCTCCAACACCACAGTTCAAAAGCATCGATTCTTCGGCGATCAGCTTTCTTCACAGTCCAACTCTCACATCCATACATGACCACGGGAAAAACCATTGCCTTGACTAGACGGACCTTGGTTGGCAAAGTAATGTCTCTGCTTTTTAATATACTATCAAGGTTGGTCATAACTTTCCTTCCAAGTGCAGCAATTCAGTTATGCATGTACATAAAATGATACCCTTTTTGACCCTCTGCTGTTTACATTTCTAGCTTCACGTTCTACCTCTCAACCACATATACTTGACATTCTAGTCACACTGTACTTGTTTCTTTCCTTGAGTATATTGTTCCCTCAATTTGGAATGCCTTCATCTCACCTGTCTCCTACCTGAAAACTTTACTCACCCTTCCCCTAAACTGATGCAATTACAATAGGATTAAATGCTTGAAGAAGGCAGTAGAAATTTATGAAAAACAATTGTGTAATGCTACATCAATGAATACTGATGTTATTATTTCGTAGACCATTTTTAAATAAAATTTAAATAAAATTGAAAATTTGGTAGGCCAAATATTACATACCTTAGTACTAATATTAAGGTATTACTATAATATTAATATTGAGGTTCTATATGGAGGAAAAAGATGGATTTTCTTCCTGTAATGAAATAGTCTTTTTTCAAAAAGCATGTAAAATGTATTGATTTATCACCTTGGCATCTTTAGATATGCTTGATGTCATTGCCTATATTTGACAGTCATGGAAGTTAAGACTTTCAGAAGGTTAAATGACTTTGTCATGGGCTCAAATAAATATATTGAAGATTTAATTTTTTCAAGAAAGTTTTGAAAATAGCTAATTCTTAACTCTCTGAGGGGAAAGATCCCCTGGAGAAAGAAATGGCACCCCACTCCAATGTCCCTGCCTGGAAAATCCTATGGAGAGAGGAGCCCAGCAGGCCACAGTTCATGTGGTCACAAAAGAGTTGGACCCAACTTAGCAACTAAACAACAAAACTCTGAGACAGTCAAACTGTGCTTACTCAGTAGATGAAGACAAGTCAACTAACTTGCAAGGTATGAAGTGTGATATATTTCAAACAAATCAGTATTCTCCAAAGACTCTGCTCTTCTGAGTTTAATAATAAATTTTTGTCCCTGAGAGTGTAAGAAAGTTACAAACAGCACAGACCCCAGTTTCTTCATCTATAAGAGGATCATAACAATAGCAGTGACCTCCGAAGATCATAGTAATAACCAAATAATATGTTATCTTACTCAAAATTTCCCCCTAAGATTTTGTTTCTATGACCTGAGCACATTTTTAACAAAGTCAGATCTTCATGAACAGTCTTAACCTCAGAGGTTCAGACCTGAACAGAGAATTGTGTCCAGAATAGATCAAAGGGCTTCCCAGGAGGCGCTAGTGGTAAAGAATCTGCCTGCCAATGCAGGAGGCATAGGTGACATAAATTCAATCTCTGGATTGGGAAGATCCCCTACAGTAAATAATGGCAACCCGCTGTAGTATTCTTGACTGGAAAATTCCAAGGACGGAGAAGCCTGGTGAGCTACAGTCCACAGGGCCACAGAAAGTCGGACACAACTGAGCACGCACATACATAGATCAAAGGAGGCGCATTGTGAGTGATGGTTTGGAAATCCTTTTAATCCTGTGAACTTTGGCTAATATCAGTGATGCTGACCCCTGGCTGAACATTAGTATATCCAGGGCACTTCTAAAGGTATCAGTGCCTAGCCAATGATATCAAAATCGCTGGGGGTGTAAACTAGACATAGGTAATTTTTCAAAGATCCTGCCTCCCCCAACCTTAAGTGATTCTAACGTGCAGTTGGGTTGGAAATTACTGAGTCCATCAGCATCGGGTTTTTCATTTGCAAAATAGGACTATCTTTGCTCACAAATATAAGAATTAAAAGAGACAATGTATATAAAGCACTGGGCACATTTTAGATATTTGATAAAAATTATTTCTTATCCTCATGCTCCTTCAGTAATTCCCTTACATTCCACTAATTTCTTGGACACTAGAACTGTTTTCTTCTCTAATAGTATCTTTTCAGTGGGTTTATTTGTTGCTTGTAGTTGAAACGGACCCACAGCTTTCGGCAGTGATTCAACCTCGACCCACATGAGGATTACTTTATATTGCCCCATTAGCAACATCAGAACTTTCCTAAGCATAGACAGGCTGTTAAGAATTCCCTCCCTCCCCTCTAGCCAGTCAACCTAACCCCAAACTCCAAGAAAGATTCCCCTTAAAAATACTGTGATTTTTAGTGATTCCCGCACCGGTATCTCTCTTTTTTTTTTTTCAGTATCCCTTTAAAAGTGCAGATCCCTGGGTCCTGCCCTTAAACTACTGAAATAATCTCAGGAGTTACAGCTGCCTTTTTAACAGCCTATCAGGTGGTTCTTACGTGTACTAATGTTTGGGAAACGTTGGCAAGGAGAAAAGCGACAACTGTAAACACAGCCATCAGATAATTCAGCTTAATCTCCTACGTACTACAGTTTACTCCGAGACCAGGGAGGAATGTAACGCCAAGCTTTTTTTTTTTTTTAACATCCAACTTCTCTCTACTTTCTAAAAGATTTTCTTGACCTTCAAATTGTTTTTTGCTCCCATAATGTCTCTTAAAGTGAAAGTAAAAGTTGCTCAGTCGTGTCCGACTCTTTGTGACCCCATGGACTTTACAGTCCATGGACTTCTCCAGGCCAGAGTACTGGAGTGGATGGATAGCCGTTCCCTTCTCCAGGGGATCTTCCCAACCCAGAGATTGAACCCAGGTCTCCTGCATTGCAGGTGGATTCTTTACCAGTTGAGCCACAAGGGAAGCCCAAGAATACTGGAGTGGGTAGCCTATCACTTGTCCAGGGGATCTTCCCTACCTAGGAATTGAACCAGGGTCTCCTGCATTTCAGGCGGATTCTTTATCAGCTGAGCTATCAGGGAATCCCACAATGTATCTTAAATATCATCCAATTCAGTAACTTGTTTTATAAGAAAAGTTGTGACTTTCCCAAAGTTACCAACCTGGTGGCACCATATGCTGTAAAGGGAGCAGCTGTCAACAAGTCTTTCAAAAGACAAAGACCTTTGTGTTGGTGGCTCCATGAAGGTATAGCTCGACATTGGCCAGAATTTGTGCACACACAGTTCTGCCACCTCTCCCATCCCTGCCCCGTTAGCAATTGCTTCTTCTTTTCTCTAAAGTTTGGAAGCATATCCCATTGCACAAAGTCAAGGCATGGTCAGTAGTCAAGGACTGCATCACATGAACAGCAGATTTTAAGTACGTAATTGAGCAAAAAGGATTTCTACCTGGGCTATAACAGATTTAGAAATGATTTACTTGGAGAGACCTGAGACTGTTAGGGCAAAAGCAACCTGCACACAGGTAAATGATTGTCAGAGGCATGGGGACTGCTAAATCCCAGTCCTACCTTAGTGACACATCATCCCAGCTACTGACTTCCAAATGCGTGAGAAAAGTCAGCACAGAGCCTTATTTGTGCACAAATTCAGAAGAACGAACTCAACGAGCAATGGAAACCAAGAACACAGCTATCGTTAGAATAATCCCTTTCACAGTCATGGCTTTGGAATTTGTAAATGTACAGATACAAGGAGCATTACCCATGTTTACTTAACTTGGCTTCCTACTATTATTGCTTTCATTTTTATTATGAAGTGTTTTTACATTTCTGAAGCTTGATTCATTAAGTAATTGCCATCCTTCTATCTGGGTCATTGGTCATATTTATTGCAAAAGAAAAATACAAATCATTATTCAAGAGCAAATTCCACGTATTTTTCACGTCTAAACTTTTCAACCTCTCTTATTTTGTGCAGGGTTGATTCGTTTCAAGGAATAGCACATTCCCCAGAGGTAATCAGACTGTAGCAGGAGAGGAAAGGGTTGGTCTTTAATAGAGAGGACCACAGAGTTTTTGCCTGTCGTTAATATTAGGCTTTGTTTCTGAACATTATTAAGAGGTTTTTCAAAAGAAGCCTGTGGTTAGATAGGTTAAAATTACTCTAACTCCCAAATTCTGGGGAGCATTCACACACACACATTCTTCACTTTTCTCTTCTTGTTCACAGAATAAAGGCATTGTTTTCCTCAATTCATTTCACTGTTGAAGAAAATATAAATGAAACATGGCAAGATGAATGGATCACATCATTAACTTAAACTGCCCCATACATGAGAAGAATACACAGTTTGCAAAATGATGGGCTGTTTGGAGCATGTGTGTAGAAAGTGTTCTTGTTTACAAACAATGTGTACAGCACTATCCCCGTTTCTTCAGCCTTCTCGTTGTTTTTTTCTTTCCATTCTTTTTCCTCTACAGTCATTGTAGAGTCTAGATAATCCTTTTTTAGTTGAGTTCCCTGGATTGCCCTCTAAGCTATTTTTAAAAGCCCATACAACATAAACAATTTAATATTTTTAAAAGCCAAAAGCTACAGGAGGCCCCTAAATGAATGCAAAGGAAAGGCCCTTTCACCTTTTCAACAACCTTTTCCTAGGAAAGCCAGTGCATCTGGGGAGGAAGAGCAGAAGCAGGCAGCGTTTACCAATGGTTTGCTGCCATGCACTGTGTTAGGTGCTTTACTAGAGACCTTGATTTCCCCCATGACAACCTTGTAAAATCAAAATTATTATCCCCACTTAACAGATAAAGAGCAGAGAATCAGAGAGGTGAAATAACTTGCTTGAGATTATAAAACAATAAATGGAAAGGCTCAATCCAAAGCTAGGCTGGTTTAACTGACTTTAAAGGCTATGTTTGTTCTTCCTGTAATGTTCAAAGATGAATATCTGTTTCTTTGCAAAGATACCATAGATTGTTTCCTGTGGAATACAGGATTTTTGTTTCTTTGCTTGTTTGAATTTGAGGCGGGGGCTGGGGGGGCCGTGGATTAAATCCTGTGGGTTATCTGAGTTGCTATCAGGAGAGTTAGAACCATGAGACTATGGTTTCCTCAAGTCCAGAATGATTTCCATCTAAAAGTTAGTTGTGATAATCAGTTATCTATTGAGTCCCTGATACTGGGAAAGATTGGGGGCAGGAAGAGAAGGGGGCAACAGATGATGAGACAGTTGGATGGCATCACTGACTCAATGGACATGGGTTTGAGCAAGCTCTGGGAGATAGTGAAGAGCAGGAAAGCCTGGCGTGCTGCAGTCCATGGGGTCGCAAAGACTTGGACATGACTTAGTGACTGTATTCTTATCAAGTCCAACTGCTCCCATCTGTGAAGCAGAAAACAAGGCAAACCCAACTAAGACATGTTGAGTCAATGAGACATTTGGACGTACATGATTGGCAAAGAGGGCGTGGCTTGAGCCCCTGAGAGATGGTACAGAATGTGCTGCCTGGACTCGTCTCTGAAGGTACCATGGTCTCTGTGTTCCTCAGGGACCCACTAACATGCAGACTTTTCACTGCAAAATTGGATGTTTCCTCACCTTGTTGCCTCTCAGAAAGCCAATGACACCAGATAGTAGAATATCATCATCCTGACAAACAGGAGCCTCATTGGATCCTGGGGCCAAAAGAGGAAGCATGGGAGCCACTTCTGAGTAAGAAGCAAGGACATCCTTAGCCACAGGCTGTTCTTGCTTTTTGCTTTAACCATGTGATAAACCGTGTCATAAAAGAGAACAACAAAAAAAGGGAACACCATGTCCTTCCACACCACGGTGGTTTCCCAAAATCCGTACAACACCCACAGCAAGTACAATGGAAAGAGCATGAACTCTGGAATTGGAGTGACCTGATCTTGCACTTCAGATAAACAATTCACTAGTTAAATTAACCTATCTGAGTCCCTGTGTCCTCACCTATAGAACAGGGATAATAGTACCAATCTTAACACATTGTTCTGAGGATTAGAGACAATAGGAGTGAAACGTCTAGACAAAACTCAAGAAAAGGTCCTGATATTATTGGTTGCCATTTTAGCCTAAAAACGGCCCAGGCATAAAATGGCAGAGTTTGAAGGAGTCTTGGAAGTCTACTCCAACAGGTTTCCAATGTAGAAATATCTTCTCTCTCACATCTTTGATAGATACAATTTGAATACTTTCTGCCTTGGTAGATAATCTGGGCCCACTGCTGGATCTATAGAGCAAACCTGTGGATTATTGATCACATATTTGTAGAACTGGAAAACTATGAAGTGAGGTTATTCACATGGATTTTTTTTCATTCAAGAAGCATAGATGAGTTTTGAACAAGGTAGAATAAGTGAGTTAGTGAAGTTCAGGGATGACCACTTAGGGCATGAAGTACACTAAATAACTCAGAAGGAAAATGCTTTTACATTCACAAAGTAGCATACTAATGCCACACTTGAATTCTGTGTTTAACTGTCCTGGCAAAACTTCTGTTCATGATTTGGGGTAATAAACTTATAATTTCCCTCTTACAGTTATTGAAGAAATGAGTCCTAAATATGGAAAGATTTGATTAAAGATTGTCTTTGCTATTTAATTTATAACAAATTATGTTGTACCATTCTTGTTCTCAAATTCTACTCAACATACCCATTCGAAACTAGAAAATGTGTGTGGAAAAAAGGGAAACTTCCTACATTGTTGGGATTGTAAGTTGCTATAGTCATTATGGAAAATAGTATGGAAGATCCTTTAAAAACTAAAAATAGAGCTACCATGCTGTGCTGTGCTTAGTCACTCAGTCATGTCCTACTCTTTGCAACCCCATGGACTGTAGCTTTCCAGGCTCTTCTGTCCTTGGGGATTCTCCAGGCAAGAATACTGGAGTGGGTTGCCATGCCCTTCTCCAGGTGATCTTCCTAACCCATGGATTGAATCCAGGTCTCCCCCATTACAGGTGGATACTTTATCGACTAAGTCACCAGGGAAGCCCACATGATTCTGCAACCCCACTGCTGGGCTTATATCCAGAGGAAATAATAATTTGAAAGGATACATGCACCCTAATGTTCATTGCAGCACTATTTACAACAGCCAGGACATGGAAGCAACCTATATGTCCATTAATGGATAAATCGATAAAGGAGGTATGATACACTTTTACAATGGAATATTACTTTGCCATAAAAAAGAGCAAAATAATGCCATTTGCCACAACATGGATGGACCTAGAGATTGTCATACTGAGTGAAGTAAGTAAGACACAGAAAGATAAATATCATACTGCCTACATGTTGAATCTAAAAAAATAAAAAAAACAGTTCAAATAATCTTATTTATAAAACAAAGCAGGGTCACAGATATGGAAAACAAACTTATGGGTTATGAGGGGCTGGGGAGAAGTGATAAACTGGGAAATTGGAACTACAAGTATACATTACTATATACAAAATAGACAATAAGAATCTGCTGTACAGAACAGAGACTTCCGTCATAGCTCATCTGGTAAAGAATCCACCTGCAATGCAGGAGACCCCTGTTCAATTCCTGGGTCAGGAAGATCCGCTGGAGAAGGGACAGGCTACCCACTCCAGTACTCTTGGGCTTCCCTGTGGCTCAGCTGGTAAAGAATCTGCCTGGAATGCAGGAGACCTGGGTTCGATCCCTGGGTTAGGAAGATCCCCTGGAGAAGGGAAAGGCTACCCATTCCAGTATTCTGGCCTGGAG
This sequence comes from Moschus berezovskii, assembly GCF_049115385.1. Taxonomy (NCBI): domain Eukaryota; kingdom Metazoa; phylum Chordata; class Mammalia; order Artiodactyla; family Moschidae; genus Moschus; species Moschus berezovskii. Next base: position 38,810,405 of record NC_142472.1, read on the forward strand.
AATTTCATGGACTGCATAGTCCATGCGGTCACAAAGAACAGGGAACTCTACTCAGTACTCTGCAATGGCCTATATGGGAAAAGAATCTCTAAAAAAAAAAAAGAGTGGATATATGCATAGATATAGCTGATTCATTTTGCCGTATACCTGAAACTAACACAACGTAGTAAATCAACTATGTTATTGCTATTTAGCTGCGAAGTTTTGTCCAACTCTCTTGCAACCCCATGGACTCTACCTCACCAGTTTTCTCTATCTATGGGATTTTCCAGGCAAGAATACTGCAGTGCGTTGCCATTTCCTTTTCTAGGGTATCTTCCTGACCCAAGGATTGAAGCTGCATCTCCTGCATTGGCAGGCAGATTCTTTACCATTGAGCCACCAGGGAATCAACTATACTCCAAAAAAAATTTTTTTAGAAAATTACCTTTCAGCATGACCTGTCCTATAGTCAAAAACCAAACCTCAGTAGACATTTGGGGCCAGTACAACTCAATCGAATTCCTGTATTCAGATGAAAACACCATGCCAGAGAGTTGAGTCAGGAGTACAGACAGTCACACGCATCCCACAACCAAAATGGGTCAGTTTCCAAGACTTGATAAATGTGATCTCTGAAACCCAACTTGACCATGGGAAAAATGTTTTTGAATTTACATGAAAGCCACCAAATGATAAAGTGTTAATCACTCAGTTGTGCCTGACTCTTTACAACTCCACAGTCCATGGAGTGGGTTGCCATGCCCTTCTCCAACCAAATGATAACTGGACTACATATGTCAGAAACGGGTGGAAACTGGACCACCTATAGATTGACTGTGGATCAATTACAACCTTGGGAAAGTAATGAATTTAACTTTAAGTGTGTCCAACTAAGTGTATCTGAGTCCCTTCGCTGTTCACCTGAAACTACCACAACATTGTTAATCAGCTGTACTAAGATACAAAATAAACAGATTATAGTTTGGGGGAGGAAAAAAGAAACTTAGGGACTTCCCTGGTGGTCTAGTGGTTAAGAATCTGCCTTGCAATGCAGGGAACATCGTTTCAATACCTGATTGGGGAATTAAGATCTGACATGCAATAAAACAACTAACCCCACACGCCACAACTACTGAGCTTACAGGCCACGGCTAGAGGCCGTGCTCCACAACGAAAGATTTCACATGTGGCAACTAAGACCCACGCAGCCACAAAAATAAATAATTTAGAAACTGAAAGTCGCTCAGTCATGTCCAACTCTTTTGTGACCCCCTGGACTGTAGCCAACCAGGCTCCTCTGTCATTGGGATTTCCCAGGCAAGAATACTGGAATAGGTTGCCATTTCCTTCTCCATATTTTAGAAAAGAAACTTTAAAAAGTTTAGGTATATCCACTCTTGAGAAAGAGACTGAAGTAGCCATCCTTAGAGGGGAAAAAGAATGATCACTCCTCAAATCACTGCAACAGCCTTAATTTGTGCTTTGTTCGCAAATATGACCAAGAAGTTTCTAGGAAGTTAACTAGATAAATTTTCTACTTTTAATTGGTCCAGGGAATAATTTGTCAGTTGATAAAGTGAACATAGCTTTGAAAATTTACCCTTTACTTACTATCAAAACTCTGGTAACAATTATGTACTCTCTGGCAACAGACAATACACTAATAAATTTCACATAGGATATGTGTCTATTCTCCACCAAAACTAAATCAAATATAAGTCTTTCCATACATCTCATAGAAACTTACATTACCATATGTAAAACAGATAGCCAATGGGAATTTGCTGTATGGCTCAGGAAACTCAAACAGGAGTGCTGTATCAACCTAGGGGGTGGGATGGGAAGGGAGATGAGACGGAGGTTCAAAAGGAAGGGGATATATGTATACCTATAACTGATTCATGTTGACGTTTGACAGAAAACAGCAAAATTCTGTAAAGCAATTATCCTTCAAATAAAAAATAAATTAATTAAAAAATTTAAGTCTCTTTGCTTAATAAGAGAAAAAAAACAAGGTACAAAATTTGGTCAAACATTCCAAAGACTCATCTTTTTCTCAAAGATTCAGCTTTACTCATTAGTTTGATTTTAATTTTGGTTTGGGGGTATAATTTATAAGCAGTAAAGTATATAAACCTTTAGTGGGCAGTTTAAGAAATTTTTACTTATATATATACACACTCACTAACCTCCAGCCAGATCAAGATATGAAAAATTTCATCACCTCAGAAAGATCACTCATGTCCCTCCCCAGTTAAAGAAGTTCTGCCCAGTTCTGTACTGTAACTTGGTTCTTCTCCATGCTTTTCATTTATTTTGTTTGAAAAATAAATAGATAAATATATATCTATGAGAAATTCATTCAATAATTCATTATCAGCTCAAATTCAGTGCTAATCACTAAACATGAAAACTGATATACCCTTGCCTTCAAGTTTTTTCAGTCTTTGTGACTTTAGAAGTCCCATGCAGGGTGTTTTCAATATTTAAAGTACATCTTTTTAAGGTGTTCAAAATCATTAATCATCATGAAATGCAAACCAAAAGCACCATGAGATATCACCTCATATTTGTTAGAATAACTATTATCAAAAAGACCAAAGATAACAAATATTAGTGAAGATGTAGAGAGAAGAGAACCCTTACACATGGTTGATGGGCATATAGAATGGTCACTACGGAAAACAAGGAACAGGTTCCTCAAAAAATTAAAAATAGAAATTTATATAATATAGAAAGTTCATTTCTTGGTATGTAGCCAAAGGAAACAAAATCAGTATCTTGAAGACCTATCCACACGCAAGTTCATTGCAGCATTATTCAAAATAGCCAAGACATGGAAACAACTTAAACATCCATTGGTAAATGAATGGGTAAAGAAAATGTGTTAGATATATATTACGTAGTAATGTTATTCAGCCATAAGAAAAAGAAAGAGATCCTGCCGTTTGTAATAACATGGATGAAACTGGAGGGCATTATTCTAAGTGAAATAAGCCAGGCTGTGAAAGACAAATACTGTATGGTATCACTTCTATATGAAATGTTTAAAAAAAAAAATTGTTGAACTCATAAAAACAAAGTAGAATGGTGGCTGCCAAGAACTGGAGTTTGAGAGAAATGGGGAAATGTTGGTTAAAATATAAAAACTTTTTATTGTAGGATGAATAAGTTCTGAGGATCCAATGTACAGTATAGTGACTATAGCTAATGATACTATACTGTGTATTTTAAAGTTGCTAAACTACTCTTCAGTATAATAATTATAGTTAACAATATTGTATTATATACTTGAAATTTCCTAAGAGTAAAGCTTCAGCATTATCCCTACACACAAAAATGGTAACTAACAATGAGAGATGATGGATGTGATAATTAACTTGATTGTAGTTGGACATGACTGAGCGACTTCACTTTCACTTTTCACTTTCACACATTGGAGAAGGAAATGGCGACCCTCTCCAGTGTTCTTGCCTGGAGAATCCCAGGGACGGGGGAGCCTGGTGGGCTGCCGTCTATGGGGTCACACAGAGTCGGACACGACTGACGTGACTTAGCAGCAGCAGCAGCAGTATTTCTCAATGTATGCGTATGTCAAATCCTCACGGTGTTCACTTCAAATATATACAAGTTTATTTGTCAATTATATCTCAGTAAAGCTGGGGGTAGGGTAAGGTAATATTTTTCAGTAATGCAAAAAAGTCCTGGATCAGGTATCCCACTGTAGATACTAACTAGATTAACCACTGGAGATGTTGCTATCTATCCCACAAACCACTGTATCTACCCCAAACCATAGCTACCTTTCTAAACAAAATTTTGGATTTATTTTTATTGAGGTAACATTGGTGTATAAAGTTTCATGTGTACAACATTTTCATTTCTGTACACCCTATAGCATGCTCAGCACCAGAAATTTTGTCTCCATCCATCAACATAGAGTTGATCCCCTTTTCCCATCTCACCAGCCCCACCCCACCCTACCCCTTTCCCTCTGGAAACCACTACTCTCTCCTCTGTATCTGTATGTTTGTTTTTGTTTAGTTTGCTTTGCTCACTTTTTTGGTTGTCTTTTGTTTGCTTTTATATTCCACATAGAAATGATATCATATGGCATTTGTCTTTCTCCACCTAACTCATTTCCCTTAGCATAAAACCCTCAAGGTTTATCCATATTGTCTCAAATGGCAAGAATTCTCTTTTATAGATGAGTAGTATTCCATATATGGAATACCACAGCTTCCCAGGGGGCCCAGTGGTAAAGAATCTGCCCGCCAACGCAGGAGACGCAAGAAATGTGGGTTCAACCCCTGGGTTGGGAAGGTCCCCTGGAGTAGGAAATGGCAGCCCACTCCAATATTTTTGTCTGAAAATTTCCATGGACAGAGGAGCCTATTGGGCTACACATTTCATGGGGTCACAAAGAATCAGACATGATTGAGTATATACATACTTGCACTCATATATATATACATATATATATACCACACCTGCTTTATCTATTTATTCATTAATGAGCCTCTCCTTGGGTTGTTTCCATATCGTGGATTAGGTAAATAATGATGCAACAAACTCAGGTGAGCATATATCTTTTTGAATTAGTGTTTTCATATACTTTGGAAAAATATCCAGAATTAGGATAGCTGGGACATATGGTAATCCTATTCTTAATTTTTGGAGAAATCTCCAGACTATTTTCTGTAGTGACTGCACTGATTTATAGACCCACCAACAGTGTGTGAATGTTCTCTATTCTCTATACCCTTGCCAGAACTTGTTATCTCTTGCCCTTTTTGACAGCAATCATTCTAATAGGTGTGACATGATATCTCACTGTGCTCTGAATTTCCCTAGTAACTAGTATTGTTGAACATCTGTCATGTGTCTGCTAGCCATCTATATGTCTTCTTCAGAAAAATCTCTTCAACTCTTTTGCTCATTGTTTAATGAAGCTAAAATGAGTTATTGAGTTTGTTGTTGCTGTTGTTGAGTTGCACAAGTTCTTAATATAGTTTTTATATTAACCTTTTATCAGATGTAATACATTTTAATACATTTTGAGTCGATCTTTGTGTATGGCACACACATGCCATACAGTGGGCATGAGATAGTGACTGATTTTTTTGCATGTGGCCATGTAGTTTTCCTAACACTGCTGTTTGAAGATAGTATCCTCCCTCCATTGTATGTTTTTTGCACCTTTGTTGCAAATTAATTGTCCACGTATGTGTGGATTTCTTTCTTAGCTTTCAATTTTGTTCCATTGATCTCTGCATCTGTTTTCCTGTCAATACCATGCTTTTTTTCATTGTTATGGCTTTATAATACACTGAAATTGGGGTGTGTTACCTCCAGGTTTCTTCTTTTTTCTCAGGATTGCTTTGTCTTTTCAGAGTCTTTTGTGGTGCTCTATGAATTCAAGAATTTGGGGCTTTATTTCTGTGAAAAGTGTCCTTGAGATTTTCAAAGGGATTGCATTGAATCTGTAGGTTGCTTTAGGTAACATAGATATTTTAATAATGTCAATTCTTGGAATAAATTGGAAAATTGGGATTGACATATACACACTACTATACATAAAATACGGGTTTCTCTGGTGGCTCAGATGGTAAAAAAAAAAATCTGCCAGTGACGCAGCGGACCTGGGTACGATCCCTGGGTCAGGAAGATGCCCTGGAAAAGGGAATGGCTACCCACTCCAGTACTCTAGCCTGGAGAATTCCATGGACAGGGAAGCCTGGCCTCCTGTAGTCCATGGGGTCACAAAGAGTCAGACATGATATAGCAACTGAACAACAAATAGTACCATTTTTGCTGCATCCCACACATTTCCATATTTGGAATTTTCGTTTTGATTTGTCTTCAGGTAATTTTTGAGTCCTCCTTAGATTTCTTCACTGACCTGATAATTGTTGAGTACCATGTTGCTAGTCTCTACATATGTGTGACTTTTTTAAATTTTATTTTTGCTTTTTTAGCTTTCTTCTTGTAATTCATTTCTAGTTTCATGTCATTGCAATTGGGAAAGATGCTTGATATGATTTCAAACTTCTTAAATTTACTGAGACTAGTTTTCTGAGCAAACACATAGTCTATCCTTGAGAAAGTTCCATGTGCCCTTGAGAAGAATGTGTATTCTGCTGCATTAAGATGGAATGTTCTCTACAAATTTATAAATCCATCTGGTCTAATGTTTCATTTAAGGCCATTGTTTCCTTGTTGACATTCTGTCTGGATGATCTAGCCACTGAAGTAGAGTGTTAACATTCTCTACTATGATTGCGTTGCTGTCAATTTCTCCCTTTAGGTCTGTTAATAATTGTCTTATATATTTTGGTTCTCTTACGTTAACCTTTTTGCTTTCTTTTTTCCCCCATATGTAGAGTTTGGCCTCTATAAGGGCTAAACTGGTGGCTTCCTTGGTGGCTCAGCAGTAAAGAATCTGCCTGCAATGCAGGAGACAGGATTTGATCCCTGAGTCAGGAACATTCTCTGGAATGGGGAAATGCAATCTGCTCCACTATTCTTGCATGGGAAACCCCAGGGACAGAGGCGCTTGGTGGGCTACAGTCCATAGTGTGACAAAGAGTCAGACAAGACTGAACACGCACAGGGCCTGAACTATTATCCAGAATTTGCATTGGCCTTCCCGTATTCATCTTCTTGCTTACTTCTTCTTTTGCCCTTTCTTAAATTAGACATTGTTCTTCCGATTACTCTCGGGAACTTATTTTCTTAATTCAAACAACAGAATCTTGTAACATAGTAGCAAATAAAGAGCAGTAGTTAATAAAACTGCTTGTCAATCCAACTGTCGCAGGCTCATACATAGTAACTAGACATGTTTGCCTGGAATTACTTTCATGATTCTATCACTTTCAGTGTTAGAATGAAAATCTTCTTCAGAGTGGTTTGATTTTATTTGTCCCTTCAGATTTTGTTCATAGTTCTTTCTCTCCTACATTTAGCTGAAGGTTTAATTAATTGACTTCTTTCCATTCTGCATGTAGGACTATAGATTTCCTTCCAAGTAGGAATTTGGCACCACACATTTTTCCAAATAGATTAGTATTCATTATTTTTAACTCATACTATAATAATTCAAGTAAGTAGTGATTTGCAAAGTATTCTTAATTTTAAAATATTCTTAAAGGGTTGAGTTTTGTTTTAAATAGTAGTATTTATTCCTGGTTTACTATGTAATTCAGTTTTCAGGGCTTTTTGTGTATGCATGATGAAAACAAATAGATGACCAACTTTTGGAAATATTCCATGGACACGTGAGAAGAATTATAGTTCGTTTTATTATTGAATTATTAGCAATCCATCCCCATTACTTACATTATATAGATTCTGTACACCTTTATTTTGGAGTAGGGAGCAGGAAGGAAACTCTGGGGAGATTGACAAATTGAATTATTGCTTCTGCCAATTTTTCCTCTCATTTGTAATATTTTTTCCATATACCTTCTCTACTGTCATTCAGTAGTATAAATGTAATCTTGTTAATGATTTTGTTGTATAAAATACTATTATCCCTATTTTCTTTTCAGTTATTCTTATTGATAAACCTTGGCTACTGTTGTTTTACAGGTTAATCAACTGAATATCTATAACACCTAATGGAATCTTTAAATGATATATATTTACCGATAAAACAAATGAGTTTAATCTTTTAAAATCTTGTTTTTGAATGCTTTTTATGCTTCTTTATTGTGTTTTGGATATATTGTTTCTATTCTATAATCTACAATACCCCAAGGAGTAAGAGTTTTTCTCTGTTCTCCATGCCAAAAGTTTTATTTGATGTGAAGAGTCCCATCTCAAAAGAGACTGCCATGACCAGACAAGTCAGTCAGTCAGTCAGTTCAGTCACTCAGTCATGTCCGACTCTCCGTGACCCCATAAATCACAGCAGCCAGGCCTCCCTGTCCATCACCAGCTCCCGGAGTTCACTCAAACTCATGTCCACAGAGTCGGTGATGCCATCCAGCCATCTCATTCTCTGAATCTGTCCAAATCTGTGTTTCAGTAGCTTGTCCATTTGGCTCTCTTAAGTTCTTGTTATGGGTCAAACTACATTCCAAAATGATGTTTGAAGTCCTAACCCTCAGTACCTCTCAATGTGGCTTCACTTGTAAATAGAGTCTTTGCAGACCTCAAGTTGAGGTCATTAGGGTGGTCTCAAAGCCAGTACAGGATCTTCTCCAGTGGTTCCGTGGTTAAGAATATGCCTCCAATGCAGGAGACTGCCTGCAATGTAGGAGCTGCTAGTTCAACCCATAGGTCAGGAAGATCCCTTGGAGAAGGAAACAGCAACCTACTTCAGCAATCTTGCCTGGGAAATCGAATGGCCAGAAGAGCACTACAGTCTATGAGATTATGAGTCAGATACGGCTTAGTGACTAAACGACCACCACCACCACCAAAGCCAGTACAACTGGTTATCTGTATAAGAAGAGTAGAGACACAGGGACAGGACAGCCATGTGACAATGGAGGCAGAAATGGGAGCAACATATCTACAAGCCAAGGAATGCCCTAAGTTGCTGGCAAACACCAGAAACTAAAAGAGGCAAGGAAGGATTCTCCCATAAGGGATTTCAGAAATAGCATGGCAGGGCTGACAGCTTGATTTCAGACCTCCAGCCCTAAGAACTGCAGGACAGTACATTGCTTGTAAGCTACTCAGTTTATGATTCTTTGTTTCTACAGCCTTCTGAAACTAATACAGCTATGTTCACCAATTTAGACTTTATCAGTAATAAAGGTAATTTTGGTGTCCCTCCCCCTCCCACCCCAGTTGTCTTCTCATTTGGTTCAGAACTTAGGCAGGAAAATCTCTCAACATTTTTGTGCAGTGGCTGAAAATTTTTAAGAATAAAACAAAAAACCAGGAAAGGTGTTGAGTCGACTGATCTTCAAATTCGACAGAATCTTTCTGGATGGAACCAAAGAGAGCAGAAGGAAAAAGAAAGAAAACAGAGGCTTAGCCTACATTGCAGGAAACAACCCAAAAGAAAGGTATGCCACATGTTGCCTGCAATATTAAAACTCAGAAAAAAGAGAGTATTTTGCAGCAGAAGTACTTTTCCTCCCCAGATCCAGGGACAGAAGTCTCAGAAACAGCAACAGCAGCTGCAGTTCAGGAATCTGGGAAGGGGAGACTGTCAGATGGAAACAAACATGGGAACTGAGGAGGTAAATGGACCTTTTATGAGAAGAGTGTCCCAAATATCTCTTACTGACAGAGGAGCGGCTAGGCAGAATAGCCTTTCCCCGAGATCCGGTAAATACATAGTCCAAAGTCAACCTCCTTCTGGGAAATATCTCTCAACCGATTGTAAGTTTTAGGTTATCATTCCGGATAATTAACATAAATTAACTGACCTGTAAATAAAACCAAGGTTTTCTTATTCATTACGATAATTTAAACTTCTGCTGTGGTCTTTGGCCAGGTCTGCTGTGGTCCAAGGACAGGAATAGTAGGAATATTACTTTCCCTGAAATGATTGATTTAGAGTTTGTGAGTTGCTTGTTTTTATACATTTGTCTGAGGACAGACTTGTGATGATCTTATGGATTGTTTACTATTCAGACTTGTGTTCAACTGGACAGTATTCAAAACAGTGAAGCACCAGGGGCAACAGTTCCTGTTCATTCTCTCCTACCCACTGCCACCTCGGGTCCCTCTCAGCAATCTGAGACAGAAGACTCAAGAGGAATATAAAGGGGTTTCTGCAATCACAGACTTTGGAGATTTATGACCATTCCAAGCTGATATGTAACATAATTTTGAAGTATTTAGAAAGCTTTCCTTAATAGTTAATCTAAATCCATTCTGCTACCAGATAAGCATATTCAATGACTAATTTCTTTTTCTTTCACTTGAGGAAATGAGCATAATATACATCCCTTTCAATACAACCCTTATATCTGCATTAACCTTTTGAATTAGAGTCACTAGTGACTCTCAGAACTACTTTGTTTGATTGGTAACATTTTACAACATAAATAAGTACATTTAAATGGCTTTGGGATTTCCAGGTGGCAAAAGTGGTAAAGAACCCACCTGCCAATGCAGGAGACATAAAAGATGCAGGTCTGGAAAGATCCCCTGGAGGAGGGCATGGCAACCCACTCCAGTATTCTTGTCTGGAGAATCCCATGGACAGAGAAGCCTGGGAAGAGTAGTCCATAGAGTAGTGAAGAGTTGGACTTAGCATGCACACACAAGTGACTTTAGCCATGGGTTGCACTTTTCAGGCCAATCATATATCCCATTGCCGTTATTGTTACATTGAGCCACACCAAGAAATACAGGCTCTAAGGGTTTGATTGACTTGCTGAAAGCTGCCATACAATTAGTAATGGTGGATCTAGAGTCTAATTTTTTTTACATTAAAGCACTGCCTTTCTAAGCAAATTCAGAGTAAATGTATTCCAATCCCCTTGTTGTCTGTTGCTTTAAGTTTTCAAACATAGTTACTAGAATATTAAAAGGGATAATAAGTGATCGAACAATTGTGAGAGGAAAAGGGCATTATTAAGATTGTTCGCTTTAGGTTTTCAATGAAGTAAAATCACATGCTGTGACTGTTTACAATAGCCAAGATATGGAAACAACCTCAATGTCCATCAACAGATGAATGGATATAGAAGATGTGGTATATATATGCAGTGGAATACTACTCAGTCATATAAAGGAGTGAAATAATGCCATTTGTAGCAGCATGAATGGATCTAGAGATTATCATACGAAGTGAAGTAAATCAGAATGAGAGACAAATACCATATGATATTACTTATACGGGGAACCTAAAATAGGATGCAAATAAATATCTACAAAACAGAAACAGATTCACAGATGTAGAGAATTGACTTGTGGTTGCCAAGGGGGAGGTGCAGAGGAAGGATGCATTGGAAGTCTGGGGTTAGCAGGTACAAACTATTATGTATAGAATGGATAAATGACAAGTCTTATTGTATAGCACAAGGAACTATATTCAATATCCTGTGATAAACCATAATGGAAAAGGATACAAAGAATAATATATATATGTATAACCAAATCACTTTGTTGTGCAGTAGAAATTAACACAACACTGCAAATTAACTATACTTAAATAAAATAAATTATAAAATAAAATCATATGCTGTGACTAATTTGTGGTGATGTCCTAGGCAAACACATTATGAGAACTGTAAAAATGATATACTGATATCTTAATTACTCAAGCATTGTGCTTTGTGCACAGATTCTCAGTTCTAGTCAGTTACCTTGGTTTACTTTAATTGCCAAGTAGAGTCACCTACATTTATACTGAAACAGCTAGAGAAGAAAAGATCTGGGCAGGGATCAGGGAAAATACTGGAAAGTCTAGAAATTTTGAGGGCTGAGTTACTCTTCTAAAGGCCTCTCCAAAATAGCCCTCAGCTTTTGGAGCCCAGAATCATGGTAAATGGATGCTATTTATCATCACCAAATGAAGACAAAACTGTTCCCTTTCTTAAGATGACTTAACTCTTTGAAACTGAAGATATGCTAAGAGTCTGAAAAATTCTTTTGTAAAATGGTAGTGTTTTGACATCCTTTATCTCTGTAAAATAATGAGAAAATTAAGCCTGAAAAAAATTGTGGTCAAAAAAACTGGATGAGAAGAAACCTTCGAAGCAGTATATCCCAATGAGGAAGAATCATTGCTCACTGACATTGTTTAGAAATCCTGGTGTGTAGTTGTAATGAAAGTAGACGGGCATTTAGTTGGCTGTAAGTTGCCTTTAAGTTTCTCTTTAGTCACTGAAATCTCTTATTGCCTGAACACAAGGTGAACCCTTTCCACCTGCAAAAGAAGAACAACACCTTGATTAAATTCCAGACACCACCAATGGTGCTTTGGGTTCTCGGTAATAATAATGACAAATACCAGTGGAATTACAAATCTTGTCAAACTTATGATAATAAAAGTTTAATTTTATTTTCTTCCAGCTTTACTGAGATATAATGAACATCTGGTTTGATTCTCAAATTAATCACTTAGGCATTACATAAATGAGCTTCAAAAGTAAAAAGATGAAATGTGCGCATGTTTAGTCATGTCTAACTCTTTGCAACTCCACAGATACAGCCTGCCAGGCTCCTCTGTCCTTGGAATTTTGCAGGCAAGGCAACTGGGGCTGGGTTGCCATTTCCTTCTCCAGGGGATCTTACCAACCCAAGGGTCAGATCTGCAGCTCTTGCATCTATTTCATTGTTGTGGGTTCTTTACCACTGAGCCCCACAGAACCAAAAAAAAAAAGGTGAAATAGTCTAATCTTTTTAATGGAAAAAACATATTGAATCCTTACTATTTTTATATTAAAGTCTAAGAGTGGAGAAGTTGAAAAGTATGCAATCACAACCTTTAGAAGCCATTTTGATGATGGAGAATATATTTATTATAAAAGAGCCCTATTATACCACAAAAAATCAGAAAATTTAAACATTTGAGAAAAATCTGAAAAGTCCCCGTAAAAACATCAAAACGAACACCTCTTAATATTACGTACATAATTTATTGCTATAAATTTATTTATAAATTTATAAATAAGTCCTAATACAGTTAGGTTTAAATCAGTTTCATTTCCATTACTTGGACTAGGTGTAAATATATGTGAAAGGAAAGAGAGAGACGAAAAAAGAGAGTGTGTGTACAAAAACTGATCTACTGAAACAGTATATAAATGTAACTAAATAGAAAATGGTTTTTGGAGAAAAGAGCAGTTGAATCTAGTAAGTTAACATGAGAAATGATTAAAAAGGGACACTTTTCCTGAATATAATTTCTAGTCATGAAATAAAACACTAGTCCTCAAAAACAAACAGACCTATAGTCACAGTTGTTTTTATACAAGCTGGTTCTCTGTTCAAACTTCCCTTTATAACTGTACCACTCTTTCAAAAAGCATTTATAAAAATGTGACTAAACAATGTAGAAAATACATATAGTAATATCTTAAGCGTTTACCCTTTACCCAGGTTAGAAACTCTTGTCACACTTAGAGATATGGAAAGATGTGCCTTTAAAGAAACTTGAATATGTGCCCTGTGAGTGAATGAAACAAAAACCAGCAATCAAAATGAACAGATGATACTTAACGTTCAGGGACCAAACACACGCAAACCTAAACAAGGAAAGAATCTTCACTTAGAGAATCTGACTAGCCCTAGGAAATCCTACGGAGAAGGCAATGGAAAGCCACTCCAGTACTCTTGCCTAGAAAATCGCATGGACAGAGGAGCCTGGTGGGCTGCAGTCCATGGGGTCGCTAAGAGTCGGACACGACTGAGAGACTTCACTTTCACTTTTCACTTTCACACATTGGAGAAGGAAATGGCAACCCCCTCCAGGGTTCTTGCCTGGAGAATCCCAGGGACGGCGGAGCCTGGTCGGCTCCTGTCTATGGGGTCGCACAGAGTCGGACACGACTGAAGCGACTTAGCAGCAGCAGCAGCGGCAGGAAATCTTATAACCTATCTCAGCATTGTTAATTGCAGAGTCTGCTACTATATAGTTCAATGTAAGTGCTTTTAGCTTTTTATAAATCCCATAGTTGCCTATTGCAATGATCTCTAGGATGGGTTGGGCGTACAGTAGTTTTTTAGCAACGAAGAACTGTCTTATTGAAATCTTCTGGTTCCCTATTTGCTTTTTTACTTCTGGCCAACACTGACTCAAATTTACAAGCATTCACTTAGATCTCTCTTAAACCTGTTTGGGAAAAGATTAACTTCAAACACAGACATTATACTATATGTGTAATATATAAGTCCACTGGTAGCCATTTTGTGTATTTCTTACAGAGTCGGAGGCATCACATTTATATCATAAGGAAGGAAATGTATTTTAATGTGCTAAAAATTCCTCAGGTATTTATAAAATAAACTTGTTAAAAAAGACTGTGTAATATGACTGCTGAATAGTACTAGGCTATGTGCTGAAAGTATGATTATATGTTTTCCAAAAATTGTATTTGCCCTTTCTGAAGGAAAAAATAGAAATAAAATGTGTTGCATCATTTTAATAATTAATTTGCTATGATCATTATATAGAAAAGCAAAGATATATATATATATATATATATATATATCCTTCTAGCTTCAGAAAAGATCACATTTAAACTGTTCAAAATAGGATAAATGCTCTTCTGGGAACATTATTTGAGCATCTAGTATATAATAACACTAAGCTAGATGCCATAAAGCAGTACTTCTCAAGTTGCACCTGAATTCTTAATAGCAGAAGAGAGAGAATTATCTCATGAAGTTGGAGAGCATAGATCCATTGTCTCAGACAGAACAGGCTAGATTGTGCTGCTGTAACTAACATCCCCAATATTTGCTTAAAACAGAGAAGGTTGTCTTCTCACTCCCACTTCAGATTCATCACAAGCTGACTGGGGAAACTTTTTAGTGTCATTGTCCTTTCAAGATCCAAGCTGTTGAAGAAGTAACTATCTGAAATACTGCAAATCACTTTATCAAAAGAAAAGAAAGCTCTGGAAGGCCTCACACCAGCAATTAAATGGTCTGCTCACAAATCATTAGCCAGAACCAGGCATTCAACTTTAGGGTTCAAGAAGGATAATCCATCCATGTTCCCAGAAAGAAATCTCACTGAGTGCCACACATCTACCCTAATTATTTTCTCTTAAAATTATTCAAACTTTGCATTCTGCTTCATGCTAAACCCATTACTATAAAAATAAAGTTTTTTATTTACCACTAGTAGCTGAAATGGTAAAGAATCTGCCTGCAGTGCAGGTGACATGGGTTTGATCCCTGGGTCAGGAAGATCCCTTGGAGAAGGGCTTGACTGCTCACTCCAGTATTCTTGCCTGGGGAATCCCATAGATAGAGGAGCCTGGCGGGCTACCATCCATGGGGTTGCAAAGAGTCAGGCACAAGCGAGTGATTAACACTAAGTAACTAACGAAGCAAAACTGACAACCAAACTAAGTTTTTATTCTATGGCATTGGAATATACAATGGTCAGATCAGGAAGGACCTTTTCCATCACACAGAGTTTTGCACTTTATCCTGAGGGAAGTGAAACCTGTTGAAGTAATTTAAATGGGCTGTAAAATGATCAGAATTTTTGTTTGAAAAGGTTACTCTGTTTTCTAGGGAGGAACGTGTTTAGATTACAGAACACTGCTTCAGACTAAAGATAGGGAGACTCATTAGGAGGCTTATAGAAATCCAGAGATAATGGTGAGCCTGAACAAAGATTATATCTTCAGATTGAACAGAAGCGGACAGATTTGAGAAATATCAAAGTCCAGCTGAAAAAACCTGGTGATTGGTTATGGAGGTTAAAGAAGAGGGAGAGTCCAGGGTGTTTCCAAGTTTGACCAACTAGGCAAGAACTAACACAACCATTCTCTGAGGAAAAATCAGAGATGGAAGAGCTGATTTAAGTTGGAGAGATGAAGAGTTCTGTTTTGGTTAGACATATGTAGTAAATATATATGTGCTTAGATACAAAACAATTTTTGGGAAACAACACTGTACTTTCTAAAACCCATACAGTTCAAGTGGGATTGACCACACCCCTTAGTGTCAGAGACTGGCCAGAGTAATCCATCACTCTGTTTCAAAAGAGGACATGTGACCCCAGCTGGCCCTGAGTTGCTTTTTTTCCTCACATTCTTTTAAGAAGGAAGCTTGGACTTTTCACTGCAAACCCTGGCTGAAAGGATGATATAAGCCTATCACTGCCATAGCATGAGAAAAGAATGCTTGATACTGAACTCACACGAGGAAAGAGGAGACAAGATAATTAATGCATGTCTATAAATTCCTGAGTTTAGCTATGTCTATCAATTGACATAGAGCTATAGATTCTTATTTTTGTTTAAGCTACACTGACTCAGCTTTCTGTCACTTGTAACTGAGAACACCTGACTAATCCTTGATAAGAGCTGGACACCCAAAGGAGTCACCTGGAAATCATCCGAGGCACTGGAAACCTTCTTGAGCACCTAACAGGGAGTGGAAAGGGAATTTCCTATTGGAAGGATCTTCAACTCAACCTCTAAGCTTCCTCCTGATTCTAAGATTCTATGAAAATATATTTAATCTCCCCTTAGAAAAATTCTTCCCTTTTCGTTTATCCTTCATGGTGAAAATAACACCACTCTTTCATTATTTCTTCCTCTGATTCAAGATAATTTTTTTAAGGAGTTACTTAGTAGCTTTATGACTAAGGCAGGGGCCAACAGAGAAAAGAGGAGCTAAGAAGATACTGTTCAGAATAGAAAGTACATTAAGTTAGAACTAATCCTAAAAAACAAAATAGCTTTAAGTTGTTATAGAGATTGTTTCCCCCTCTTCTTCATATTTTCCATTAGTTCCAGTTAACTTGGATAATATCAATCCAGCATGGGTGGATTAATGAAGTATGATGTTTTCATGAATATTTGGAATCAGAAGATCTGAAAAGATATTGCTAGGACCAGAGGAACTAGCAGCCACAATTCTAACCTTAGGGTCTCAGTTTGAAAATGAGATTTCCTATCATATTTAGCCCACATAAGGGATTAAGCACTTTCCACCCTTGAAATGTGTGTATGTGATGTTTCCTCCTCCAGTCCTTTGAGGGCTGAACCTCTGTTATAATCATTTTGATATCTCTTTCCTTTTCTTCTAATAACCTCCTTCCTCAGTATCTAGTACAGAGCTTTGCACACAATCAGGACTGAATAAATATCTACCAAGGGTATTAAAATGTAAAAAGCAGAATCTTCTGGAATACCCACAATCAAATGTACTTATCAGAAAAAGAAATCTCACAGATGTTTTCGTAACAAGCAGAACCCAAATTAGTCATTCATGATTTCTGCTGATCATATTAGAACCACCTCGACTTAAAAAATAATGCAAACACACTCAAAATATCACTGGCTTTTTTCCATATAAGCAATATTTAAACATGAAACAAGCTGGGAAGGGAAATAAAAGCCTTTGGCTACAGATGACTCTTTATCACAAAACATTTCCTTTGAGTGAGTAGTCCTGCTTGCATTCCCTGGAAATTAACCTTTGCTTCTGCTTGTTACCTGATGCACTGCATGAATAAAAAGTATGCGTGATGAGCCTCATGTAGTCACTCAGGCAAAGGAAACGTGAGCACACAGCATACTCTGACTCAGCAAAGACAGGTACTTGGTCACCCATCTACTGCAGAGGGCCACAATAGCTGATTCAGAAAATTCAGTCTCACCGCAGGATAAAGAAGCAAGTCAGCCAGGCCTCTCCAAAATTAATCATCCTCTTTTTAAATTTAAATTTGTGTGTATTTGAGTCATAGCCTTATGATAATAATATGAGTTTCAGAGCCGTTGATATCTTTAGAAGAAAGATACATTGTAAATATGAATGATGATAAAGCAAAGTGTGGGACTCTTAGGGCAGTTGAAGGATCTCTGGGTTCACTAGTTATTCCTTTCCATATGATCACATCAACCTCTGCAACTAGGGCAATATTTCTCCACTCTTTCATGGAAAGGTTACAGATGAAGATGAAGACAAAGAAGCAGAATTGGAAGAAGAAGGAGACAAAAATGAAAAGGAGAAATTCATATTCTTTGCAGTCACCAAAATAAAGGATTCTTTGGAAAGCTCTTTGTGTTGTTAATGCATATTTATATTCCATACATAGACATACACTTATGCCCATTTATAACATTTTAATTTTTATTGCATAAGATATAACTCCAAGAAAAGGCAGTCTCTTCAACAAGTGGTGCTGGGAAAACTGGCCAACTGTTTGTAAAAGAAGGAAACCATCACACACAGAAATAAACTCAAAATGGAATAAAGATCTAAATGTAAGACCAGAAACTATGAAACTCCTAGAGGAAAACATAGGCAGAACATTCTTTTATATAAATCACAGCAAGATCCTCTATGACTCATCTCCCAGAGTACTGGAAATAAAAAATTAATAACAAACGCAACCTAATTAAACTTAAAAGCTTTTTCATAATAAAGGAAACTCTAAGCAAGGTGATAAGACAGCCCTCAAAATGGGAGAAAATAATAGCCAATGAAACAACTGACAAAGAATTAATCTCCAAAATATACAAGTAGCTCAAGCAGTTCAGTACCAGAGAAAAGAAACAACCCAATCAAAAAGTGGGCAGAAGACATTTCTCCAAAGACATACAGATGGCTAATAAACACATGAAAAGATGTTCAACATTGCTCATTGTAAGAGAAATACAAATCAAATACACAATGAGGTATTATCTCACACTGGTCAAAATAGTCATTATCAAAAAGTCTACAATGTATGTTGGAAAGGGTGTGGAGAAAAGGGAACCTTCTTACACTGCTGGTGGGAATGCAATCTGGCACAATCACTATGGAGAACAGTACAGAGATTCCTTAAAAAAACTAGGAATAAAACTTCCATACCCAGTAGTGGGAATCCCACGCTGAGGAAACCATAACTGAAAAAAGATACATGTACCCCAGTGTTCACTGCAGCACTGTTTACAATAGCTAGGACATGGAAGCAACCTAGATATCCATCAGCAGATGAATGGATAATGAAGTTGTGGTACATATACACAATGGAATATTACTCAGCCATAGAAAGGAATGCATTTGAGTCAGTTCTAATGAGGTGGATGAAACTAGAGCCTATTATACAGAGTGAAGTAAGTCAGAAAGAGAAAGACAAATACTATATACTAATTCATACATATGGAATCTAGAAAGATGGTACCAATGATCCTACATGCAGAGCAGCAAAGGAGACACAGATATAATGAACAGACTTCTGTACTCATTGGCAGAAGGCAAGGGTGGGATGATTTGAGAGAATAGTATTGAAACAAATGCATTCAGTTCAGTTCAGTCGCTCAGTCGTGTCCGACCCTCCGCGACCCCATGAATCACAGCACGCCTGGCCTCCCTGTCCATCACCAACTCCCGGAGTTCACTCAAACTCATGTCCACAGAGTCGGTGATGCCATCCAGCCATCTCATTCTCTGTTGTCCCCTCCTCCTCCCGCCCCCAACCTTTCCCAGCATCAGAGTCTTTTCCAGGGAGTCAACTCGTAAAAGAGATATTCAGAGCAAGTTTGATGTGTGACTCAGGGCAGCCAAAGCCAGTGGTCTGTGACAACCTGGAGGGATACGGTGGGGAGGGAAGTGAGAGAGGGGTTCAGGATAGATGGGACACATATCAGTTCAGTTCAGTTCAGTTCAGTCGCTCAGTTGAGTCCGACTTTTTGCGACCCCATGAATCACAGCATGCCAGGCCTCCCTGTCCATCACCAACTCCCAGAGTTCACTCAAACTCATGTCCATCGAGTTGGTGATGCCATCCAGCCATTTCATTCTCTGTCGTCCCCGTCTCCTCCCACCCCCGATCCCTCCCAGCATCAGTCTTTTCCAGTGAGTCAACTCGTCACATGAGGTGGCCAAAGTATTGCAGTTTCAGTTTTAGCATCAGTCCTTCCAATGAACACCCAGGATTGATCTCCTTTAGAATGGACTGGTTGGATCTCCTTGCAGTACAAGGGACTCTCAAGAGTCTTCTCCAACACCACAGTTCAAAAGCATCAATTCTTCGGTGATCAGCTTTCTTCACAGTCCAACTCTCACATCCATACATGACCACGGGAAAAACCATAGCCTTGACTAGATGGACCTTGGTTGGCAAAGTAATGTCTCTGCTTTTTAATATGCTATCTAGGTTGGTCATAACTTTCCTTCCAAGGAGTAAGCGTCTTTTAATTTCATGACTGCAATCACCATCTGCAGTGATCTTGGAGCCCAAAAAAATAAAGTCTGACACTGTTTCCACTGTTTCCCCATTTCCCATGAAGTGATGGGACCAGATGCCATGATCTTTGTTTTCTGACTTTTTCACTCTCCTCTTTCACTTTCATCAAGAGGCTTTTTAGTTTGGTCATCTGCATATCTGAAGTTATTGATATTTCTCCAACAATCTGGAATTCAGCTTGTGCTTCTTCCAGCCCAGCATTTCTCACGATGTACTCTGCATATAAGTTAAATAAGCAGGGTGACAATATACAGCCTTGACGTACTCCTTTTCCTATTTGGAACCAGTCTGTCATTCCATGTCTAGTTCTAACTGTTGCTTCCTGACCTGCATACAGGTTTCTCAAGAGGCAGGTCAGGTGGTCTGGGATTCCCATCTCTTTCAGAATGTTCCACAGTTTATTGTGATCCACACAGTCAAAGGCTTTGGCATAGTCAATGAAGCAGAAATAGATGTTTTTCTGGAACTCTCTTGCTTTCTCCATGATCCAACGGATGTTGGCAATTTGATCTCTGGTTCCTCTGCGTTTTATAAAACCTGCTTGAACATCTGGGAGTTCACGGTTCACGTATTGCTGAAGTCTGGCTTGGAGAATTTTGAGCATCACTTTACTAGCGTGTGAGATGAGTGCAATTGTGTGGTAGTTTGAGCATTCTTTGGCATTCCCTTTCTTTGGGATTGGAATGAAAACTGACCTTTTCCAGTCCTGTGGCCACTGCTGAGTTTTCCAAATTTGCTAGCATATTGAGTGCAGCACTTTCACAGCATCATCTTTCAGGATTTGAAATAGCTCAACTGGAATTCCATCACTTCCACTAGGTTTCTTCATAGTGATGCTTTCTAAGGCCCACACGACTTCACATTCCAGGATGTCTGGCTCTAGGTGAGTGATCATACTATCATGATTATCTTGGTCGTGAAGATCTTTTTTGCACAGTTCTTCTGTATATTCTTGCCACCTCTTCTTAATATCTTCTGCTTCTGTTAGGTCTCTACTAGGTACACAGGATTTAATTAAGCAGAAATAGTACCTGTCTTCAAGGGCTGACTCACTAGTTGGTGGCAAGGACAGTAAATAAGTAAACAAAGTTCTAATTGCAAAATATAATGCCATCAAGTTCAAGGAAAGGCTGTTTGCCCCTCCTCATCTGTCATCCCTTCTTCTGGCCTTTTCTGGGGGGAAAGGGCTTCCTTTAGGGCTTTCCCAATGGCTCAGCTGGTAGTCTGCCTGCCAATGCAGGAGATGCAAAGACATGGGTTCGATCCCTGAGTAGATTCCCTGGAGAAGGAAATGGCAACCCACTCCAGTATTCTTGCCTGGAAAATCCTATGGACAGAGGAGCCTGGTGGGCTACAGTCCATGCAGTTACAAAGAGTTGGACACGACTGAGCACACACACCTTCCTTTAACATCTCTTCTATTTCTTGATGGAAAAGACAATGGCAACGCACTCCAGTACTCTTGCCTGGAGAATCCCATGGACGGAGGATACTGGTAGGCTACAGTCCATGGGGTTGCGAAGAGCTGGACACGCCTGAGCAACTTCACTTTCACTTTCATGCATTGGAGAAGGAAACGGCAACCACTTCAGTATTCTTGCCTGGAGAATCCCAGGGACAGAGGAGCCTAGTGGGCTGCCATCTATGGGATCGCCCAGAGTTGGACCTGACTGACGTGACAGCAGAAGCAGCAGCTATTTCTTGAACCTATTTCTATGCAATCTTTTCCCTCAACTTAAAAGCAGATACAAGTTTCTCTCATTCTTTTAAACAAAGCCAATGACATCACCCCAGGATCATGTGCCCCTTTCTGATGAATATTTTATTTTCTCCTTATCTTTCGCCGCCAAGTTCTGCGGTCTGTTCCTACATCTATATATCTCAAGCTATCTTCTACTCTTTGAGGATAAGGATGTCCCCAGCCACACAAAGACCTCCACCACCAGTGCTTCCACCATGTCCCATGGACCCCAAGCCACCAGGCTCTCCCTGACCACATCTACCAGAATCCCCAGCCTTCTACTGCAGTTGACTCTGTGGGCCACTCTCTCACAGTCAAATTCTTTTTTTTTTCTTTCTGGCTTTGATTCTCCTGTGCTCTTCTAACCTTGACTTTCTCATTCTTTTTTCCTCCCCATTTCATTTCTCAGGAGTCTTTCATTGATCCATCTCTCTGCTTCTCTACATACATCCTCCCTAGAAGTCTGCACCTGTTCTAGAGTTTCACTTCCTTTAACACATCTTCATTGTGCTGGTCCTTCCCCTGTGATGACACATACTCAGGCCTTCCTCAAATAACTACTATGCTAGTCAAAACTGGTTCAGCGATGGTCTCTCCCGGAAGAGTTGTAAGTCTGCGTCAGATGTCTTTTACCCCCAATGCTGTAACATTCCAGGCATTCCCTAGTCTCTCTCACCTTAAAAACCAGCAACAAACACAGTCTTTTGACCTTATACCTCCTTCCACCTATAGTCCCATGACTTTGCTAAAGTGACCTATATGTGCCAGTTTCCCTGGTTTATGTTTGTTGCCCTGGTATTTTTATACAAAGTAACTGAAGTGCTAAATAATTGAATATGAAAACCATGCCCGCATAGCAGTAAATTCTTTCTCTCTTTACTGTCTGACATCAGTTGTTTTGACTTAAACTCTCTGAAAGATGAAAACTGTATCTCTTTCATTCACTACTTTACCCCACCCACTGCAGGCAATTAATAAATGTCCTTAGTGCATATGCCCTGAATGTGCTTGGAACACCTGCTCTGTATATAAAAGTCTCTAAGCACATTATCTCATTTGCTTCTCAGAATAATACCTCAACTTATATACTACTGTCTCCATTATGGGCTTCCCAGGTGATACAGTGGTAAAGAAACCTCCTGGCAATACAAGAGATTCAGGAGACATAGGTTCGATCCCTGGGTTGGGAAGATCCCCTGGAGACGGGAATGGCTACCACTCCAGTATTCTTGCCTGGGAAATCCCATGGACAGAGTAGCCTGGTGGGCTACAGTCCATGAGGTTGCAGAGTCAGACATGAATAAGCATGCACTGGAAGAAGATGAGGAGGTCTCCATTATAAAAGTGAGGGAAGTGAAACTAAGAACAGTTAAGAGGTCACCAAATATAATATTGTAAAATAATTAGCCTCCAATTAAAAAAAAAAAACAAAACACACAAATCCATTCCAGGGAAACACCAGGAAAAAAAAAAAAAGGAATGGACTCAGGATTTAAACTCAAGACTGTTTTCACGTGCCAAGATTGTTCCACTTACCTAGCCTTCTTAGCAATGAAAATTCCTGGGCAAAATAAAAGTTAAAAGGTAAATTAATATGTTAAAGATATAGTATTTTTAAAATTACCTCCGTTACTCAATTCCAAATGCTCAATATTCCACAAAGAGACTATTCTTCCTCTGTCTCAAAACATGGAGAAGCTTTCTCAATATCACTGATGAACATTCCTACTAAACCACATCTGTCATCCACACATCAGAAGACCGGGTGTGTCAGGCAGAAGAAGAATGTAACTTTTGGGAGACTGGAGTGATTGTTAGCTCAGTGGTTTTCAAAGCTAAGTATGTAGAGTATCATGGGGTGTGATGCGGGATGCATCTAAAAGTGCAGATTCCTGGGCTGTGCCCAGAGATACTTTGATTCAGTCAGAACAGCTTGGCACCAAGTAACAATCAATGGCATGTGCCCTACTGCAGGGGGTCCTCAAATCACCTTTGAGGAAACATGAGAGCAATTGAACTATTTATTACTAAGACAAAGTTATTGTTCTAACTCCTTTCATGAGAAAAACTTTTTAATTGTATACAATGTTTTTTTTTTTAAAGACAATTCTCTAATACAGTACAAAATTAAACATCACAAAAAGAAATATAGTAAAAAGTAAGTCTCCTTCCTCTTTTCCCAAATCAGCACATGACCTTTCCAGGGCAACCACGACCACTGTTTCCTTCAAATAAAAAAAATTTTTTTTGGTTAAATCTACCAATAAGGTTGGAGACTACCGCAATTCTGCAGTTAGGAGGGTCACGTAGCTTAAGATGGAGTGATGCTAGTGGATGTGGTGATAAATGACAGGTTTAAGGATACAGATCTTGTGAAGCTAGAGTTTTATCAAAAAAGAAAAGGGGCACAGCCAGAGAAGGCCAGAGATGCCAAAGTCAACCTCCAGCAGCTTCCCAGCTGTGCCAAAGGTTGGCCTTTGGTGGGGAGGCATAATTAGTGTGGTTAAAGGGATTTCATATCTTTGGATGGAAATTCATCTAAGCATGCCAAATATCAATATTGTGTTTCATCTGAGCTTCTCTGTTTAATTTCTACTGCCACACCTTTCAAACTGTAGTGATGGGAACAATAACAAGCCTGTGTTATTTGGTTCCATCAGAGTTGTTTTTTCTATGTCTCTTAAAAAATCATATTTCATTATCATACAAATTCAAATTTCCTACCTGATGGGGTGGAAGAAGTCGTGGCAGATATTCACTTTTCTGGTCTCTTTCATGATTGTCTTTTTCTTTTTAACCTCAAAAATGCACCTAAAATGACAAATTTCTGCTAAGTAGCTTGCAGTGCCTCACATTTTGATCTAACTCTCCACATTAAATTCCATGAGTTGCACGTGGAAATTGGAAATGTTTTCATTAGAAGAGAAGGGCCATCTTCATTTTATAAAGCAACCGACGTGAATCAGAAAAGGAAGAGGTTATGTTTGTCTCTGTATCTGGGGTAATCCTTTTATTTATCAAAGACAAGTAATGAATCAAGGTAGAAGAGGAGTGAGGCAAACGATGAAGTCCTGATTACGCCTCTGGCTGGCTGCTGGCCTCATGAACCACCTGAACTCTGAGCCGTCCTCTTGTGTGAAATAGCAGTTGGATCCGATGAATACTAACAGACTAACCTGGATAAGTCTGTGTGATGTGATCATCCCCTTAAAGAAAAATTCAGCACTAAACAGCAAAATAGAAATGCTGCCAATTCTTTTTTTCTATGAAAGTATCATTGATTAGCAAATTGTTAATTTCTGCCATAGAGCAAGATGATTCAGTTATACACATATATGCATTCTTTTTATGTTGTTCTTTTCCATTATGGTTTATCCCAAGATATTGAATATAGTTCCCTGTGCTAAACAGTAAGATGCTGTTGTTTTATTCATTCTATATGTAATAGTCTGCATCTCAGTTCAGTTCAGTCGCTCAGTCGTGTCCAACTCTCTGCGACCCCATGAATCACAGCACGCCAGGCCTCCCTGTCCATCACCAACTCCCGGAGTTCACTCAGACTCATGTCCATTGAGTCGGTGATGCCATCCAGCCATCTCATTCTCTGTCGTCCCCTTCTCCTCCCGCCCCCAACCTTTCCCAGCATCAGAGTTTTTTTCCAGTGAGTCAACTCGTCGCATGAGGTGGCCAAAGTATTGGAGTTTCAACTTTAGCATCAGTCCTTCCAATGAACACCCAGGATTGATCTCCTTTAGAATGGACTGGTTGGATCTCCTTGCAGTATAAGGGACTCTCAAGAGTCTTCTCCAACACCACAGTTCAAAAGCATCAGTTCTTCGGCGATCAGCTTTCTTCACAGTCCAACTCTCACATCCATACATGACCACGGGAAAAACCATAGCCTTGACTAGACGGACCTTTGTTGGCAAAGTAATGTCTCTGCTTTTTAATATACTATCAAGGTTGGTCATAACTTTCCTTCCAAGGAGTAAGCGTCTTTTAATTTCAAGCCTGCAATCAGCATCTGCAGTGATTTTGGAGCCCAAAAAAGAAAGTCTGACACTGTCTCCACTGTTTCCCCATCTATTTCCCATGAAGTGATGGGGCCAGATGCCATGCCCTTTGTTTTCTGAATGTTGAGCTTCAAGCCAACCTTTTTACTCTCCTCTTTCACTTTCATCAAGAGGCTTTTGAGTTCCTCTTCACTTTCTGCCATAAGGGTAGTGTCATCTGCATATCTGAGGTTATTGATATTTCTCCCAGCAATCTTGATTCCAGCTTGTGCTTCTTCCAGCCCAGCGTTCCTCATGATGTACTCTGCATATAAGTTAAATAAGCAAGGTGACAATATACAGCCTTGACGTACTCCTTTTCCTATTTGGAACCAGTCTGTTGTTCCATGTCCAGTTCCGACTGTTGTTTCCTGACCTGCATACAGGTTTCTCAAGAGGCAGGTCAGGCGGTCTGGTATTCCCATCTCTTTCAGAATGTTCCACAGTTTATTGTGATCCACACAGTCAAAGGCTTTCGCATAGTCAATGAAGCAGAAATAGATGTTTTCTGGAACTCTCTTCCTTTCTCCATGATCCAGGCATCTACTAATCCCAAATTCCCAGTCTTCCCTCTTCTTGACTGATTATCTCTTCTAAGAGAGGGAAGTATTTTTTTCAAACCATCCAAAAGTTATATCTATCTGCCTTCCAGTTTAATGAGCGTTAATGAAACTACAGTTGACAGATCCAGTACAGAAAGGTCTGAAAACCTGCTTAATCTTTCCTTAATTCAAAACATTAGGCTGGGCTCTGCTGTTTGCTTTTTACAGTTCATACCTAATCAAGAGGAAAGGGGTAGTGAAATAAGCAACTCTTTTGCTTTGGAAATTCTTTCCTGATAGCTGAATTGAGAGTAGAGAGCCTCAAGCCTCTTTTTAATTTTCTACTGGATTAGATTGAGCTAACAGATTATCAAGCAAGAAATGGACAAGTACAGTATTTATGAAACAGCTGCAAAGGGACCAGAAATTGAAATAAGGCCCATGTATAGTGGTTAGTCACTAAGTTTTTTCTGACTCTTGCAACACCATGGGCTGTAGCCCACCAGGCTCTTCTGTCCATGGGGTTTCCCAGGCAAGAATACTGGAGTGGTAGCCATTTCTTCTCCAGGAAAACTTCCCAACCCAGGATTCAAACCCCAGTCTCCCACATTGCAGCCAAATTCTCTACCAACTGAACCACCAGAGAAGCTCCAAGATCCATAGGAAATTTCAAAGAATAAGATACAGACTACTCCAGCCTCATAGCTAAGGGAAAACACTGACACATGCAAGCTCTGCAAAGAAAAGTTGTTATTTATACAATCTATGACAAATAAAAACGTTTAGATGGAGGAAAGGAAATGATCATGATAAAGAGAATCTATATTGCAAGTTATATGGTGAACTGAGCTAAAAGATGCAAAAAGTAGTAAAATCTCCAAAGATCACACTACCTGAAAGCTGGGTCAAGCGCCCTTTGATAAGAAGACAACATAATGCTATTGAAGATTAAATTTCAGGGACAACTTAGAAAAACGTTTTAAAAATCTGATTTCTAAGTCCTGTGGGGAGTCATCTTTTTAAAGAAGAATCCTCTAACGTGTTTTGGAAATCTTTTGTAACTTCTAAAGAAATATTTTTTAAATGGACTGGATAAGGCATAGCAATTCTTAATGGCAGTTTTACATCGTGCTTGAAAATTAGTTAGGAAAATGGACAGTTCCTTTGGGGGTTGTCTTAGGGATTTCTTTTTTTCATAAACAAAAGAGAAGTTCCTTATAATGGAAAACTAGTTCCAAGATATACAACTTAACAGAAATATGGGAAAGGAATTATTTTTCTCCAAAATGCTTTCCTTCCTTCTTGTTCTAAATGGTTATTGCAGTGGTTTTTTTTTTTTTTTCTGATAGAACAATAGACGCTTATTTCCACAAAAGAAATGGTGTAAGCAATCAAAAAAACATTTCCCTAATGGAAGACAGATAAAAGAGAAAGAGAGACAAAGAGAGAAAGAGAGAACCCACTCTAACAAAAACAAAGGAAATCTCCAGCACTGTGGTTCATATTCAAATGGAAAAAAATAAAATGAGCTTTTAACATAATGAGTTTACTGTTTAGTGTACCGTCCCCATTTTCACATTTCAAAACATGTGCCATACAACTCAGAGGTATGGGAGGATGCGTGAGGAAGATCAGAGAACAAGTACTTTTTGGCATCCCAGCAAACTGAGCCACAGGCATACACGATTATGAAATAAAAAGTTGTCCCTCAAGTGGAAAGGTGTGTCTGTCTGTCCCTTGAATACCAAGACTTCTGTTTGAGTTACATTTTCAACTGGATGGTCAGAACATTTAATTGCAGATTTTGCTGTGGATAAAAATGGCAGAGTAAAAGGTCTTAGTTCTATGTAGTGAGCACCTGCTGTATACCAGGCACTTTGTATACTATGCACTCAATTTTCAGCCCTGCAGCTCTCCACAGGAAGACACTACAACCTTGCTGTTGCTGTTCAGTGACTACGTTGTGTCTGACTCTTTGTGGCCACATGAACTGAAGGACACCAGACTTCTCTGTCCTTCACCATCTCCAGGAGTTTGCTCAAACTCATGTCCATTGAGGCGGTGATGCCACCCAACCATCTCACCTGTCATCCCCTACTCCTTTGTCCTTCAATCTTTCCCAGCATCAGGGTCTTTTCTAGTGAGTTGTCCCTTTACATCAGGTGGCCAAAGTATAGGTTGACAGTTTTGATCATCTTTCTGTCCAAAGGACTCTCAATAGTCAATTAACCAGTGATCACACAATTTATGGATGGATCCGAGATTTGAATTCAGTTATTTTTGGCTCAAAAGCCTTCATTCAACTTCTCCTTCCTCACCACCACCTCCTTTATCACCTCAAAATGTGCCACTTTGGAATTTCTATTATTTTGAGCTAAAGACACTTGAGAAACAGCAGATGAGGAAAGATTCTCTGATCTCCCTTTTTCTGCCTAAAAGCAGATGATAAGATTTCCTATGAGAAAGGCATATTTGTTGTGCCAGGAGGAAGAATATTCTTATCATGCAGACTGGGAGTTGATGCCAAAATGGCCTTGTACAAACCAACCTACTAAAATAACCCTTAGTCTCTTGTAGTTCTTTTGGTTCATGCTTTCACTTCCAGGGTTCCAGGTTCAATCCCTAGTCAGGGAACTAAAATCTCACAGGCCAAGCCATGTGGCTTTAAAAAAAAAAAAAAATTTAAGAAAATGAAATAACCTTATCTTCTGTTAGTTTTCCCTACATATTTCTTAGTCACTGTCCCACAATTTATGGCCCATAGCCCAAGCCCCTTTGTCTTGTCCCACCACACAATTTATCAATCTTCGTTTAAAAAAGTATGTAAGCTTTGGGGCCTAATGATTTCTTTGGGTCTTCATTTTCCTTTTGAAGACTCCTGTGTGAGTCTTCAAAATATTAAATAAAATATTAAGATAAATAAAAATATTAAATAACATTTTACAAAATAAAATATTCATAAATATTTTATGATGTGTATTATTAAAATATTATATAAAATAAATAAAATATTTTTAATATTTAAGATTAAATAAAATTTGTTGGTTTTTTTTCCCCTGTCAGTCAGTCTTACATTAGCTTAACTCTCAAGCTTGGCCACAGAACACAAAGAGGGTAGAAGGAAGTGCTTCTTTCCCTATGCATCTATCTAGCACTCTCAGACTTCTGTAAGGTTTTCCTGTCATGGAGGAAATAAAAGCAATTCACATTACTTTGTTAATGATTTTATGTGTTATCTGTCCAAGACTCACACTGGAGAGAATAATATTTAAGCATGGGTCTCCAGTGGCAACATTTCAAAGTATCTGGAAAGGAAGGATGTTTTAAGGCTGAGGTGAAACATCGTCACACCTTTCAAGTCTCCCCACACGGGGCCACCATGTTGCACAACTCCAGGGTCAGGTTCACGGGAATCTGGGAGGACAGTGGGGTGCAGAGTCACACAGGGCACTGCTGACATGGCTGTATGGCTATGGGCGATCAGACTCCACCTAATCAACAATTGTCAGCAACTAAGAGGGCCTTATTGATTAGCTCCATCCAGCATCCGTTTATTTAACAGAACAAAAAATTGAACTCTAAGAGGCTAAGTTACTGCCCTATTAATATCAGAGCTAGAACCCGGGAGAGGGCAGAAGTGGTGGAGGGTGGGGGGAAGGGGGTTAGGTACAGGGGGAGGGAGAGGAAACCAAGGCATGTAAAAGAAGCTTGCTGGACTCCAATTGGGTCCCACAGTTTATGCTTAAAAAATATCAACTCTATCAACTCTTCCCACACCCACTTTGCAATTAATCTGGCAACTCAGAAGGATAAGAATTGACCCAATAAATCAAACAAAGTCTATCTAAAAGACATGGAACAGAATCACAATGCAAGTACAAGTTTTCCTTCTCAGGAAAGGTCATGGATACTTAAATCCCAAACTCATCACCTCTAAAATCCAAGCTTCATAGGTTCAATGTTTCATCTAGATTAGGAGAAATTTGTATCTTTTACAAGGAAAGTGAACAGTTTTTGGAAATCCCTTTCTCTTAATTACATAGTTCTGGTTAGCAAGCTCAAACTTTGCTGTAGTGGCTTTCAAACTGTGATTGCCTGGGTTTCCAAGGAATAGCTTCAAGAGTTCTAGAAAACATGTGATTTGGTGATTACAGATTACCCACCTTAAGACAGAGAAGACCAATCACCAAGGATGCTAGCATGATGGAAAAGGACCTGGGAACTGGTTACCTTGCCTACTTATCATCAATTTCTTGATCTCCTCCACCCAAACCATGGCCCAACTCTAAGATTTTCCTTTGAAGTAGGGTTCCATCACTCTAGAAAAAAGTCCATTGAATATCAAGTTATACAGAGAGTTCTGTAACCTCCCCTAAAGTTACAGAAATCCCCCTGAGATAAATTTCAGTGTTGGGGATGTTTCTGTTCAACGGACTCATCAGAACAGCAATCATAGTCATCATGGCTGTGAATACCCAAAACTGCTGTGCATACTCACAAGAGCTAAGGCACTGAAGCAGCCTAAGTGTCCATCAACAGAAGAGTGAATAAAGATGTGCTGATATACACAATGGAATATTACTGAGCCATGACAAATAATAAAGCAATGCCATTTGCAGCAACATGGACGGACCTAGAGATTATCATACTGAGTGAAATAAGTCAGCTAAAAGATATATCATCTGATATCACTTATATGTGGTATCTAAAAAAGGATACAAACAAATTTATTTACAAACCAAAGAAGACCTACAGACATCGAAAACAATCATATTGTTACCAAAGGGGAGGGAGGAGAGGGATAAATTAGGAGTTGGGGATTAAAATATAAATACTGCTGCTGCTGCTAAGTCACTTCAGTCGTGTCCAACTCTGTGTGACCCCATAGACGGAAGCCCACCAGGCTCCCCCTTCCCTGGGATTCTCCAGGCAAGAACACTGGAGTGGGTTGCCATTTTCTTTTCCAATGTGTGAAAGTGAAAAGTGAAAGTGAAGTCGCTCAGTCGTGTCCGACCCTTAGCGACCCCATGGACTGCAGCCTACCAGGCTCCTCTGTCCATGGGATTTTCCAGGCAATAGTACTGGAGTGGCTTGCCATTGCCTTCTCCTGTATGTAAATTTGGACTTCCCAGGTGGTATTAATGGCAAAGAACCTGCCTGTAAAAGCACAAGACTTAAGAAAGACATAATGTTAATCTTCTTGGGTCTGAAAGATTCCCTAGAGTGTGTGTGTGTGTGTGTGTGTGCGCTCAGTTGTGTCCAACTCCTTGCAACCCCTTGGACTGTGGCTCTTCAGGCTCCTCTGTCCATGGAATTTTCCAGGCAAGAATGCTACTCCCTGGAAGAAATGGCAACCCACTCCAGTATTCTTGCCTGGAAAATTCCAGGACAGAGGAACCTGGCAGACTGCAGTCCATGGGGCCACAAAGAGTGGGACACAACTTAACAACTGAGCACATGCTACATATATAAAATAGATAACCAACAAGAACATACTGTATAGCACAAAGAACTACATACACTCAATCTTGCAATACCCTATTATGGGTGAGAAAGTTTTCTTAAAAAAGAACAAATATATATTTATATAACTGAATCCCCTTTGCTGTACACCTGAAACTAACTCAGCATTGTAAATCAACCATATTTCAACTAAAAAATTTTAATTGCTATGCAAAACATGGACAATTGAGGCACAGGCATTTTATCAAAACCATGTCATTTTCTTAAAGAATGAAACTGATGCTGGTGTAAGCACTACCAAGTACAAAGTTCATGAGCTGAAGCTGAGGGAACTAGATTTAGATAAAGGATCTGCATTTCATTTTCAAAGCATTATCATTTTCCTGGGGAGTCATTGGCTAAGTTTCTTGCCTCCACAGAATAACATAATGGTTCAGTTCAGTTCAGTTCAGTTCAGTCACTCAGTCGTGTCCGACTCTTTGCGACCCCAAGAACCACAGCACGCCAGGCCTCCCCGTCCATCACCAACTCCCGGAGTTCACTCAAACTCATGTCTACAGAGTCGGTGATGCCATCCAGCCATCTCATTCTCTGTCGTCCCCGTCTCCTCCTTCCCCCAATCCCTCCTAGCATCAGAGTCTTTTGCAGTGAGTCAACTTATCACATGAGGTGGCCATTATTACTGACTGGACTCCAGAACCACTTGAAATCCTCTCAGTTCTGCTTCTTCTATAGGATGTCAGCACCAGCTTTCTCACTGAAAGAGAAAGGCAAGAATGAACAAGACTTTTGAAAGATAAAAAGTGTCTTATCTCTCTATCTTAAAAATCAGCATATAGGAGCCTGCATGTTCTACTCAGGCATTTCTCAACAGTGGGTTCCAGTTATTCGGGAGTTGGAGAAAGGTTTTAAGGGTTTATTCAGATTGAATTCCAGGAATCAACACTGCCTGGAGGAACACTAAGCATGGCAAGAAAAGGTGTCCAAGGACACTGCATTCCTTCAACCAGAAAGGCAAGCTACAAGACAAGGGAAATGTCCGCCCTTCCACTCAGCTCCACACCTTGTTGCCACAAAATTATTGTATTGAGAAAATCCCTGAACTTGATTGCCCCCAGAACCTGACTTCTGCCTGGTCCTTGAAGTCTGTGTTTATGAATTGGACATAGAGAGTTGACAGAACCTAAAAAGTCAGAAATGTTTGCCTGGACTGGAAAGAAATTTGAAGGAAACTTCACGTCTTCCCCCAGCACACTTGACCAAAGATAACAGAGGTATACTTGCACCAATGACCATTCCACCCTTGACACTCCCATGAAGGAAGACAGCATCTTAGAATGTAGAAAGTGCCAATGTCATCTGTGACATCTCTTCCAGAGGCTGTACAGTTTGTTGCTGAGACATTAAAAGACAAGGCTTGCTGAGAATACCTGCCATTCCATTTGATTATAAGGCCCTAGAATTAGACAATCTCTTCTTATAATTCTGAAATTGAAGCCATCTTCCTTTCAATTTTTTCATGAAAGATTTCTCTAGGTAACATTTTTCGATTCAACAGCCCCCACGATGCGACAGCACCCAAAACTTTCCCTTGCTCCAGAAGGGAAAGTAAAGTTGTCAACAAATACATTTAAATGAGTGACAAGTGTTATGAGAAAAGTAAAACTAAGATGTTAGAGGTGAGGTGGGGACAGAACTGCTGAGTAAATTTTTTAAACCAGTTTTCTAAGTAAAATTCCTTTCCTAAAAGAATTCTCTTTTACCCATCGATATCAGTTACTAATAGAATTCCTAAGATCCTAATTCCCTACATAAGCTCACTCCTTTAAACTTTCAGATTATAAATCAGTACATCATTCAGTCTTTCAGTAATTACTCAACACCTACATGTGTGCAGTAATTCATTTTTTGATTTCTAGATCATGAATCAATGGTTTATTGAGCCTCAAGCTATCCAGCAAATTTGAATCCTTGAACAGAAATTTCAGAGTCTTTTGCTTGTTATTCTTTGCTTCACTCTCTGGAAAGAATTTGACAAGAGTCTGGGTGAGATATCTAAAATAAATAAAAACCACCTCACCGATCCAGAGAAACTTTTACATCAGCATATCATATTATATCCAAATAGCCAATATGATAATTGCTCTCAAGATTTCATAGCATAATCAAACAATAACAAGAAAAAAACAAGTCCTTCCAAATATGATCT